>NC_090035.1:29423397-29732097 GCF_037176765.1 Anolis sagrei
GCTTAAGATGCATCAGACGGCCCATAGATTTGCCCTACCATCGCTGTTCTCCAACCAACCCCGACAACATTGGTCAATCTTCATACAACTGCAGATGTTCCATCCCCAGATCCAGAATGGCATCTCAACTGGTGACTGCTAGGAGGCCACTTCCACTTCCGTCTAGAAGCCACCAGCAACGTAGGGGCAGATAAACTTATGTCCCTAGGTGACTTGTTTAGCTCTACAGCTCATTAAATGCGCAATGTGGGTTCATCCGAGTTTTGATGGTGTCCATCTTACCCAAGTTGATAATCCACATCTAGTCATCCCCCTGCTATGTTCATAGAATCAAAGAGTTAGAAGAGACCTCATGGGCCATCCAGTCCAACCCCCTGCCAAGAAGCAGGAATATTGCATTCAAATCACCTCGGACAAATGGCCATCCAGCCTCTGCTTAAAAGCTTCCAAAGAAGGAGCCTCCACCACACTCTGGGGCAGAGAGTTCCACTGCTGAACGGCTCTCACAGTCAGGAAGTTCTCCCTAATGTTCAGATGGAATCTCCTCTCTTGTACTTTGAAGCCATTGTTCCGCGTCCTATTCTCCAAGGAAGCAGAAAACAAGCTTGCTCCCTCCTCCCTGTGGCTTCCTCTCACATATTTATACATGGCTATCATATCCCCTCTCAGCCTTCTCTTCTTCAGGCTAAACATGCCCAGTTCCCTAAGCCGCTCCTCATAGGGCTTGTTCTCCAGACCCTTGATCATTTTAGTCGCCCTCCTCTGGACACATTCCAGCTTGTCAATATCTCTCTTGAATTGTGGTACCCAGAATTGGACACAATATTCCAGATGTGGTCTAACCAAAGCAGAATAGAGGGATAGCATTACTTCCTTAGATCTAGACACTATGCTCCTATTGATGCAGGCCAAAATCCCATTGGCTTTTTTTGCCGCCACATCACATTGTTGGCTCATGTTTAACTTGTTGTCCACGAGGACTCCAAGATCTTTTTCACACGTACTGCTCTCGAGCCAGGCGTCACCCGTTCTGTATCTTTGCATTTCATTTTTTCTGCCAAAGTGGAGTATCTTGCATTTGTCACTGTTGAACTTCATTTTGTTAGTTTTGGCCCATCTCTCTAATCTGTCAAGATCGTTTTGAATTCTGCTCCTGTCCTCTGGACTATTGGCTATCCCTCCCAATTTGGTGTTGTCTGCAAACTTGATGATCATACCTTCTAGCCCTTCATCTAAGTCATTAATAAAGATGTTGAACAGGACCGGGCCCAGGACGGAACCCTGCGGCACTCCACTTATCACTTCCTTCCAAGAAGAAGAGGAAGCATTAGTGAGCACTCTCTGTGTTCGTCCACTTAACCAATTACAGATCCACCTCACCGTAGTTTTGCCTAGCCCACATTGGACTAGTTTCCTTGCCAGTAGGTCATGGGGGACCTTGTCGAAGGCCTTACTGAAATCCAGGTACGCTACATCCACGGCATTCCCCGCATCTACCCAGCTTGTAGCTCTATCGAAGAAAGAGATCAGATTAGTCTGGCATGACTTGTTTTTGATAAATCCATGTTGACTATTAGCGATGACTGCATTTGTTTCTAAGTGTTTGCAGACCGCTTCCTTAACAATCTTTTCCAGAATCTTGTCCGGTATCCATGTGAGGCTGACCGGACGGTAGTTGTTTGGGTCATCCTTTTTTCCTTTCTTGAAGATTGGGACCACATTGGCCCTCCTCCAAATCTGCTGGAACTTCTCCCGTTCTCCAAGAACTCTCAAAGACGGTTGCCAATGGTTCCGAAATGACTTCCGCTAGTTCCTTCAATACTCTGGGGTGTAGTTGATCTGGCCCTGGGGACTTGAACTCATTAAGAGCGGCCAGGTATTCCTGGACAACTTCTTTCCCAATTTGGGGTTGGATGTCCTCCAATCCCTCATCCACTCCATCTTGCTGAGGTTGAAGCCTCTCTTTTTGTGAGAAGACCGAGGCAAAGAAGGCATGAAGTAGTTCTGCCTTTTCCCTATCCCCTGTCAGCATTGCCCCATCTTCTCCTCGAAGAGGTCCTATCGCCTCCTTGTTTTTCCTTTTTCTACTGACATAAGAATAGAAGCCCTTTTAATTGTTTTTAATGTCCCTGGCAAGTCTGAGCTCGTTTTTTGCTTTAGCGGACCTTTTCCCTACAGGTGTTGGCTATTTGTTTGAATTCTTCTTTGGTGATTTCTCCCTTTTTCCACTTCTTGTGCATGTCTCTTTTGTGTCTTAGCACAGTTAGAAGTTCTTTGGACATCCATTCTGGCTTCTTTGCACTTGTCCTATTTTTTCTCTTTGTTGGCACGGTTTGTTGATTCATGTAGGAACCAATGATACTGCAAGGCATACGTTTCAAAAGATCACAAATGATTTTCGAGCTCTAGGAGCAAAGCTAAAAGAATGTAATGTACAGGTGGTCTTTTCGTCCCTCCTCTCTGTTGTAAGACACGGACCCACAAGATCCAGAAAAATAGTACAGGTCAATGACTGGCTTAGAAAATGGTGTCAGGAGGAATGCTTTGGCTTCCTCGACCATGGCCTGCTTTTCCAGGAGGATGGCCTACTGGCAAGGGATGGGGTGCATCTCACACAAGTAGGAAAACACCTTTTTGCTCACAGACTCGCAAACCTCATTAGACGCACTTTAAACTAGGTCCACCGGGGGAGGGGGACAACAGCCTTGCGAACACTACTTTACCCATAATGTCTGGGAATCGCCAGAAGGCTAAACGGAGGGTTGCACAAACACAAGGACCAAGTACCAAAAGCACAAGAATCCCAATTAAACAGCTCAAGGGAAGATCTCAGGGGCTCACATGTCTTTACACTAATGCACAGAGCATGGGAAATAAACAAGACGAACTCCAACTTTTAGCACAACACCACAAATATGATATCATAGGGATCACTGAAACCTGGTGGGTTAACTCCTATCGCTGGAATGTAGATATCGAGGGGTATAACCTCTTTCACAGAAAAGGGGAGACGAGGCAGAGTAGCCTTATATGTCAAAAACTCTTATGCTGCAGAAGAGATTCAAGACAGCAATCTGGGAAACCAGCTTGAAATCATCTGGATAAGAATCAAGGGAACTGGGACTCAAAAAGATGTTGTTGTAGGCGTCTACTACAGACCCCCAAGCCAGGAGGAAGAACTTGATGAAGTCTTCTGCCAACAGTTGACCAAACAGGCACAGAGAAGAGATGTAGTAGTCATGGGCGATTTCAACTATCCCGATATTTGCTGGAAAACAAACTCGGCCAAGAGTACAAGGTCCAACAAATTCCTCGCTTGCCTTGCAGACAATTTCATGGTCCAGAAGGTAGAAGAGGGAACAAGGGGATTGGCTACTCTTGATCTCATCCTAACAAATGCGGAGGACCTGATCGATGCGGTTGAAGTGGTAGGATCCTTAGGGGCAAGTGACCATGTGCTCCTGCAATTTGAGGTACAAAGGAAGGCCGAAACTAAGACAAGTCAAACCCGCATTTTGGACTTTAGGAGAGCTGATTTCCAAAAAATGAAGGAAACGCTGAGCAGCATTCCGTGGACACAGATACTAAAAGACAAGGGAGTTACGGATGGATGGGAATTTCTCAAGAGTGAAATACTCAAGGCGCAAATGCAAACCGAGCCAACAAAGAGAAAAAATAGGACAAGTGCAAAGAAGCCAGAATGGATGTCCAAAGAACTTCTAACTGTGCTAAGACACAAAAGAGACATGCACAAGAAGTGGAAAAAGGGAGAAATCACCAAAGAAGAATTCAAACAAATAGCCAACACCTGTAGGGAAAAGGTCCGGAAGGCTAAAGCAAAAAACGAGCTCAGACTTGCCAGGGACATTAAAAACAATAAAAAGGGCTTCTATTCTTATGTCAGTAGAAAAAGGAAAAACAAGGGGGCGATGGGACCTCTTCGAGGAGAAGATGGGGCAATGCTGACAGGGGATAGGGAAAAGGCAGAACTACTTCATGCCTTCTTTGCCTCGGTCTTCTCACAAAAAGAGAGTCTTCAACCTCAGCAAGATGGAGTGTATGAGGGATTGGAGGACATCCGACCCCAATCGTCCAATACCTGGCCGCTCTTAATGAGTTCAAGTCCCCCGGGCCAGATCAACTACACCCCAGAGTATTGAAGGAACTTGTGGAAGTCATTTCGGAACCATTGGCAACCATCTTTGAGAGTTCTTGGAGAACGGGAGAAGTTCCAGCAGATTGGAGGGGGGCTAATGTGGTCCCAATCATCAAGAAAGGAAAAAAGGATGACCCAAACAACTACCGTCCGGTCAGCCTCACGTCGATACCGGGCAAGATTCTGGAAAAGATTGTTAAGGAAGTGGTCTGCAAACACTTAGAAACAAATGCAGTCATCGCTAATAGTCAACATGGATTTATCAAAAACAAGATGAGGGTATCTATGAGACCTCGGAAAGAAAGATTGAAATTACAAAGGGTAATGTCGACCCCCTGGAGGTCCGTTGCCAACCCTGTTTGTCTTCTTCGCCAAAACCCATCAAAAGACAGGAAAACCTTTGTTTATGGAGATCACACCTTGCCAGCTGAGGACAAAGTCTAGCATTCCAGCTGGCTGACAGCTCCTAATCCCATCATCTTCCCCCCTTTGTCCACGGTCGTCCCGCCTCCTGGCTTCTGATTCGTCAATCTTTGGAAGCGGTAGAAGAGCGCTGATTGGCCTCCCCGAGGCGGCGTGGCCCGCTGATTGGCCCAGAAGCGAGGCGGGCCGCCAAGCCTCCTCCCAGCTGTTCCAGCCTTAGCCAATCAGCGCAAAGCCGGCCGGCAAGGGGCGGGCGGGAATTTCAAAATGGTTTTCTTTGTTTTTTCTCTATAAAAAGCCCGTAAAATTCTGTAGCAGTATGCTTGTAGTGGAATTATCCCTACACTTGCATCCGATTGCAGCTGAATCGCTAATAAATCACCTCGATCGTTGAACTTCTTCCGCTTTGGTGAGGGTTATTATTTTTAATATCTTAAATTGCTGAAATTGACTTCCGCTGGCCTCACCAAGGTTTCTGGGCCCTTTTGACGTGGTCCTCAAGGATCTCCTCGGCTGAGGAGACCCTCCAAAAAGTAGCTCGATAACAGCAGTGCTGACTCATATAATCCAGTTCAAAGCAAATAATCTGGATTCAGAAACTGGGTGATATGGCAGTGTGGATCCAGTCTAACTCAATAGGTTTTTTTCCATGTCAGGAGTGACTTGAGAAACTGTAAGTCGCTTCTTGTGTGAGTGAATTGGCCATCTGCAAGGACATCTGGGGACGCCCAAATGTTTTGATGTTTTTCCATTCTTGTGGGAGGCTTCTCTCATGTTCCCACATAGGGAGCTGGAGCTGACAAAGGAAGCTCATCTGCACTCTCCCCAGATTCAAACCTCTGATCTGTCAATCTTCAGTCCTGCTGGCACAACAGTTTAACTCACTGCACCACTGAAGACTTACTACTTACTTACAAAAGGTACTACTTACTTACAAAACTACTTCAACACACTAGGGAATGAATCCACTTTAAATCCGGTTTCTGCCTCCTGCAGAATTCTCAGCTTTGTAGTTTAGTGGGGCTGTTAAAGGCTCCCCCCTAAACTACAAACTCCAGAATTCTGCAGGAGGCAGAAACTGGGTTAAAGTGGATTCATTTTCTAGTGTGATGAGGCACTCAAAGGCGTACAAAGTGAAGATTGACGTTCTTGCCATTTAAATGAAACTGCAATGCCCTCTGTACAAGGGCTACATATTCTATTCCTTTTTTCAGGGCAAAGGATTTGGCAAAAGGCTGAGGACAACATCTGGAAACCGTGTCCGTGAATCAGAGAAAAAGGAACCCAAAGGAAGAGGAGGGAATTCCCTGGACAGGCTGCGGAAAACAGCTGCGTTGGAGAAAACACCAAATGGCTCAGGTTTCTGTGGAAGGCTACCCCACAATTACCCTTTTGACTCGAATCTAACGTTCACCTTTTGGGGGTAAATGACCTGTGCATTAGATTGTCATCATACGGTCATTTTAGTACTGAGCCAAAAAACTGCTTAAGGAGCTGCACCTAAAGCTTCTCTTTGAGGGACATTATCTCTCAAGTCATGGCCATGTCTCAATGCTATGCGATTCTGAGATTTGTAGTTTGGTAAAGCAGTGGGTTAAACTGCTGAGCTGCAAAACTTGCTGACCAAAAGGTCACACATTCGAATCTGGAGAGTGGAGTGAGCTCCTGCTATTAGGCCCAGCTTCTGCCAACTTAGCAGTTCAAAAATATGCAAATGTGAGTAGATCAATAGGTACCACTCTGGCAGGAAAGTAACGGCACTTCACGCATTCATGCCAGCCACATGACCTTGGAGGTGTCTATCAACAACGCCGGCTATTCAGCTTAGAAATGGAGATGAGCACCACCCCCAAGATTCAGACACAACTAGACTTAATGTCAGTGGAAAACCTTTACCTTACTTAAAGTGTAAGTTCACAGCAGCCGCTCCCAGAAAAGACACAGGACGCCAATCCGTAATCAATAAGGAAACTTTTACTACTGGACACGAATACACAATGAAAGCCAGGATTGGCATACAGACACAAGTCAACCCTTATATACCCTCCCCCACATTCGAATCCCCTCTTCCCGCCGACTGAGGATCCCGCTCAATATTCCCCGCCAAACCACCAACTGCCCTTCCCAAGGCCACCAGCTGCAAATCCTTATCGGTTCTCCATGTCAGGAATCTGGTTTTTTGCACCACCATCCAAGGCCAGGAAACCAAGTCCTGACATAACGTCCCCCTCCTCCTCCTCTTCTTCCTGGAAGGGAAACATACATCACCATCATGTCCCTTCTTTGTCTAGCGGACCTTTGTATTTTTTCAATAGGCTACAATGGAACGTTGGGTGTACCTTCCCCAAAATCTTCGGCAGTTTCAATGTATATGTTACCTCATTTATCTTATTGGAAATCCTGAAAGGACCAATGTATTTAGGAGACAGTTTCCGAGAGGGGGTATTTAGCTTGAGGTTTTTGGTGCTCAGCCACACTAATTCCCCTTCTTCCAATCTTTCTCCCTCCCTCCTTTTCCGGTCCGCAAACAATTTATACCTTCGTTGGGCCTCTCGGAGTGATTTCGCCACTTCCTCCCAATTCGCTTTCATCTTGTCTGGCCACCCTTCCTTTCCCCATAGCTCTTCCCCCCAACTCGGCAGCTTTGGTAAAGGGGTTACTTCCATGCCGTATACTATCTCAAAGGGGGATTTCCCTGTGGACGCGTGACAGGCCCCATTGTATGCGATTTCTGCAAACGGAAGTAAATCGGCCCAATCGGTCTGGCACTGGTTTGTGTATGTCCTTAGGAACAGTCCCAAAGTCTGTTGTGTGCGCTCAACCCCCCCATTGGTCATGGGATGGAACGCTGAACTCAGGGTCCTTTCCACTCCCATCAACTGCATGAACCCTTCCCAGAATCGGGCCGTAAATTGCACCCCCCGATCGCTGATCACCTGGTCCGGGCAACCATGTAATCTGTAGATATGTTTGATAAACAGCTCAGCCAATTTTTCTGCAGATGGCAATTTAGGCAGCGCTATGAAATGTGCCTGTTTTGAGAATAAATCCATCACTGTCCATATGTAGCGTTGACCTCGGCTAATTGGGAGTTCGCCCACAAAGTCCATAGCAATTACCCTCCAAGGTTTTGATGGCTCTGCCACCTTTTGCAATAACCCCGTTGGCTTTTGTGTGGTTGCCTTACTTTGCGCACACGCATTACATCGGGATACATACAGTTTGGTGTCACCCCTCATCCCGGGCAACCAACACTGACGTGCCAACATTTTCAGGGTTTTTGTTACTCCCCAGTGCCCTGCTCCCTTGTTGCCATGGCATCTAACCATCAATTTTTCCCTTAGGTTGTCTGGGATGTATAACTTCCTGTTTACAAATCCCAATCCGTCTTTCCATTCCACCTTTTCCTTATTTCTTTCCAGCCACTCATCCTCCTTGCATGCTTGCCTCAGCTCCTCCTCCCATCCCCCGTCCTTGCTCTCAACCCCCACCCGCTTTTGACTGCGCTCCGTTTGTGCTCGGGTTTGTACTGCCATGCCCCACTGCCGTTCTGAGAATATGCTCCCTTTTGGGCCTTGCCCCCTCCCTCCATCCTCCGGCATTCTTGACAACGTGTCTGCGACCACATTTTGTTTTCCCTTTTGGAAACGCAGCTTAAAATCAAATCTGCTGAAATACTGCCCCCATCTTATTTGCTTTGCTGACAATTGCCTGGGTGAAGTGAGGTATTGTAAGTTTTTATGGTCGGTCCACACTTCAAAGGGGATGCCGCTTCCCTCTAATAAGTGCCTCCATGTTTCTAGAGCCCTCAAGACTGACAGAGCCTCCTTCTCCCATACCGGCCAGTTCTGTTCAGTTTCGCTGAACATTTTTGAGATGAATCCGCATGGGTTCAACCTCCCTTCTGGATCCCTTTGCATCAGGGCCGCCCCGTAAGCCCAATCTGAGGCGTCACAATGGATCACGAACGGCTTGGTCAAATCGGGGTGGATCAAGACTGGTTCCTCAGTGAACCTGCGTTTCAGTTCTTCAAAAGCCCTTTGGCACTCTGTTGACCAATTTAACTTTGCTCCCGGGGATCGTACCTTTACCGTTTCCCCCTTTCCCTTCGTCTTCAGCAGTTCAGTTAAGGGCAGAGTCACCTGAGCAAAGTCCTCTACGGAACCCCGGTAGAAATTTGCAAACCCGAGGAACGATTGCAACTGTTTGCGCATTTGGGGAGGGCTCCACCCCCTGACGTCCTCCACCTTTGCCGGATCCATTGTTATCCCGCCCTTGGAGATTCGGTATCCCAGGAATTCTATCTGCTCCCTATTGAACTCACATTTTGGCAGCTTTGCAAACAATTTTGCCTCCCTCAATTTCTGGAGCACCTCTCTCACCAATTTGACATGAGATCGTCTATCCCGGGTAAACACAATTACATCGTCCACATAGCAAAACACCCCGCGATACAATAATGGGTGTAACACCTCATTAATCATTTGCATAAATGCTGATCCAGAGCCTTTGAGCCCAAACGGACAGACGGAAAATTCAAAATGGCCGAGCGCACAGGTGAACGCCGTTTTCCACCTGTCCTCGGGCCTTATGTGCAGCTTATGATAAGCCTCGATCAAGTCAATTTTCGTGAACACCCTTGCTTCTGACAGTCTCGATAGGAAGTCCTTAGTCAGTGGCATGGGGTAGTTGTTGGTGGTGCTCACTGCGTTCAGCCCCCTATAGTCCACACACAGCCTCAATGAGCCGTCCTTTTTGTGCCTAAACAGCACTGGGGCCCCCAAAGGTGACTCGGATGGCCTTATAAACCCTCGGGCCAAGTTTTTGTCAATATATTTCCTCAGTTCCTCCATCTCCTTGATCGACATGGGGTATAATCTACTCCTGGGCAACTTAGCATCCTCATTGAGTTCAATCTTTACCTCGACCCTCCTAGGAGGGGGAAGCTGATCTGCTTCCTTTTCGTCAAATACATCCTCAAAGTCTCTGTACTCGGGGAATTTCCTGCACTCCGCCTGCCGTGCTTTCTTCCCCCTTGCAACATTTCCCCCCTTCTTCGCTCTGGAAGGCTATGCTGCCTTCCCTCCAATTGTTCTGTGGGTTAGCTTCCTTTAACCATGGCATCCCCAGTATTACATTGTAAGTAGCCATAGGGGATACTACGAAGGTTATGCTGCCTTCCCAGCTCCCCACCTTACATCTCACTTCTCCCACTTCAAATCGCGCCGGGGCTCCAGCCGCCACTGAACCATCCAGCTGCGAGAATGCTATGGGGCTTTGCAAGGGGGTTTTCTCACATTTCAGTTCGTTTGCTAATTCAGGGGTCATAATGTTTCTTGAGCAGCCGCAATCCATGAGGGCTTTGCAGCTGGCCCACTTCCCCTCCCCTTCTAGCCTGATCGGGAACACCAGCATTCCTGGGCTGTGACTCACCAGATCTCCCACTGGGGCCCTAGAAGGGGGGCTCTCCTCCGCTCTCTTCCCTGCGGCCGGTTTGAACTTTGGGAAATGGGAATCTCCCCCTTTCCTTTGTCGACATTCGGCGGCCCGATGGCCAAGGCGACCGCATACAAAACAGCCGCCCCTCTGCTCCTTGGATCCTCCGGTTGGGGCTTTCCCGATCGTGCCTCTCTCCGTCCTCCGACTCTCCTCCTTTGCTCTCGCCTGCTGTGGCGCCGTTCCTTGGTGTCGCTTAACCTGGGCTCCCGGCTTCTCCTCCGAATTCGATCCTCAGCTCCTCCCTTCTGGGTTGGTAGTGAAGGGGCTGCCTCTCCCGGCTCTCTGCTCGCGGTGGCCCTCCCTGGAGCCCTCGCTGCTCCGGGGGCAAGTCCTGACGCCCTGTGCCACGCCTGGCTCCGGCCGGGGGCACCAGGAACGTCTTCTAGGACACCAGTCCCCGGGGTTGTCCCTCCTCCTCATCACTCTCTGCAGTGGTCCTCCAACTCGTCTGCGTTTTAGGACGTGCCCCGGGTCCCCGGTCACTCCTCTCCTCTGCGCTCCACATCGACTCCCCTCGGGGTTGTGGTTCCTCTAACAAGGGGGCCAGCCGCTCCATCACCTTCGACATCATCGCGAGGGTGGTCTCCATGGATGCCAACTTTTCCTCCAAGTAATCCAACCTCTGCGGGGAGGGGAAGTCTAGCCTGCTGCTTTCTCTCGCTGCTGCCCCTGCCCCCTTCACTCGCCTCTGTGTGACTCCGTTGGGCTGGGCGTACGCAGTCGATGAAGCCAAGGAATTCACTCTCTCCAGCTCCTCTTCCGCATTCTCAAAAGGGGAGGCTGGTTCTCCCCCCTCCGTTGGATCTTCCTCTTGTTGCATAGGGGTACCTCACCACAGCCGTGGGATGGCACCGAGGAATCCTGGCTTAATGTAAGTTCACAGCAGCCACTCCCAGAAAAGACACAGGACGCCAATCCGTAATCAATCAGGAAACTTTTACTACTGGACACGAATACACAATGAAAGCCAGGATTGGCATACAGACACAAGTCAACCCTTATATACCCTCCTCCACATTCGAATCCCCTCTTCCCGCCGACTGAGGATCCCGCTCAATATTCCCCGCCAAACCACCAACTGCCCTTCCCAAGGCCACCAGCTGCAAATCCTTATCGGTTCTCCATGTCAGGAATCTGGTTTTTTGCGCCACCATCCAAGGCCAGGAAACCAAGTCCTGACATTAAAGCATCAGAACTCTTTGCAGAGAAAACTCAAGGCCTGTCAAATTACAACTCCCATTACTCCATAGCACTGAACCAAGGCAGTTAAAGTGGATTCATTCTGCAGTAGAGATGCACCCCAAGGTTTTCTATTCCTGGAAACCTTGGTGTCCTAACACTTATTTTTTAAGAAGGGATTCTAAAAATGCATCAAGTGTAATGCTCGCCATTTTTGACCAAATGACAAAGAGAACACTTTTTTACATCCAGAAGCCAATACTTTTTTGGATTTCAAGTTTTTGAAAATGGAGGTGCGCATGAGATTCAATGGCACATGAGACTCGAGTCAATACATTAAGACTAAAGGTACGTCTACACTTTAGTCTTCCCTACAAAAGAGTGCTGGTGCCTCTCCAAACTACAACTCCCAGAATGCCATAGCATTAGCCACAGCAGCGAAAATGGTGCCAAGTGGCATTAATTCTAGCTTCTTGTTGTTGTCATCCCCCTAAGTCTCAGGTTTTAGCCCTAAAATCTCAGAACATGGTTCATTCCAGATCTTGTTGTTAGCAAGCGCATGTGCATGTGCATATACACACGCACACTTGGATCTATCTATGTTTTTTCTAAAACTGGCATAATTTGCTGTGTTTGTGTTCAGTTACTTCTGTTCCATTTGAAAAGGGATACAAAGGGTTTTGTTTACGTGTGTAGTTTTGTGTCTTGTGTCTTGCCAAGGATTTTTGTTTTGGGTGTGAATCAAACAACTGGCAGTGCCTACAATGCTTCAAATCTGTTCCACACCCAAACCTTGCAGAAAGGTCATACAATTATAGAGTTGGAAGGGACACCAAGGGCTATCTAATCCAACTCTTGCCATGCAAGAAAAGCACGATCAAAGCCCTCCTGACTGATGGCCATGCAGCCTCGGTTTAAAAGCCCCCAAGGAAGAAGCCTTCACCAGACTCCGAGGCAGAGAGTTCCACTGTTGAAAAAGGTCTTCTTACCATCAGGTGATGTCAACATGATTGTAAATATGCCTTCCTGTCAAACTTAATTCACAATACTAGATTCTATAGCAAAATTTCACTTTAAAAGACAGAAATTGGAAGTGTTTGCTCAAAAAGTAACCAAAGAAGTTAAAAGAACGGGTCCAGATCCTTACTAGATCTGGGTGCATTACACTATGGAATTAATGCAATTTAACTGCCATGGCTCAAAGCTATGGGATCCTGGGAGTTGTAGTTTGGGGAGGCACCAGCACTCTCTGGCAAAGACGGCCAAAGGCCTTGTAAAACTGCAACTCTCATGATTCCATATTCATGGCACTACAAGTGGGGTGATAATGCAGTAGTTCTACAGTGTGGATGTATTCCTTGTTTTGAGTCCCATTTCATATCCCTTCAATGCTAGCATCGGAAGGACACAACTGCCATCCTATCTGCTCCCGTTCTGCAAGTCTCCATTCTGTCTATGGGGGCTATCTTTATTTCCTGTCTCATCGAGAAACTGAGCCCGAGCGCAGCGGGGAGCCCCGCCTTCACGTTGGTGTGAGCCGCAGCGGAGAGTTCTGCAGTTCCTGGGTCAAGTTTGGGGACCAACAGATGAAATGTGCCCCAGCAGCCAGCTCAAAACCAGGAATGCCTGCAACTTTCCTTTTGCTTTCCCCTCTCCTTACTTTGTAACATTCCCCTAATAAAGGTACTTGAAACTTGCAACATTTAATCTCTCCACTTGATACTTTTGTATCTTTCCTTGACTCAGACCATAAGCAACACAAAATAAACCTTTTTCCAGGCTCCGGAGAGCTGTGAGCCCGTGGGAGGCGCCTTCGGGCGCCCCCCGGACCCCGAATCTGCGTCCGCCCAAACCGCGGATACGGAAACCGCCATTTCGGACCCCCTTATCCGCAAAAACTCATAAAATGGCGGATTGCCGCCATTCCAATTTTATATTTTTCTGCTACTAATTCTAAGACTAACTGCTATCTCCCTTTTCTCATTTTGGACTCCTACACCCGGGAATATATTGATTTTGTTTCGAGTATTTTATTTGACAGAAATCAGCTGTTTGTCAATTTGGCCGGGTTCTTCCAAGACAGCCCGTTTCTCCTCAGCGCTGCTCGCTCCTGCCTGGATCCAGCAACCAGGGACCCACTGTGGTCACCCATAGGAGACCCCAGGAAGGCAGCCAGGTGTGGGTCCCGGTCTCTGGCGAGAGAGAGACATAGTTCCCAAAGGACGGACAATGGACACTGTCACCATTTCAACCCGGAAATCATCCTTGGACTTTTGCCTTCTCCTATTGACTTTCTGCCTCATGCTTCGGACTGTTCATTGCCACATCTTTGGACACTGACTTCCCGGCAAGGCTTGCCTTGAAGTGCTAGCAGCCTCCGTTTCCGCGCACCTTCATCGAGGGATCTTAAATAATAAAGATCAAATATTTTAATAAACTTTACTTGGGGTGGGGATGGGATTGCCTTATGAAATGTATGTAATGAAATATCGTATAGAGTGTACTGTGTTCCCCCTTCCCGCCTTTCCCACTGACCCTTGCCCCATAAAGAGGTGATATGAGGATTACTGTCTTGGGGAGAAACTCCTTTGTTCTCCTGAAACCCTTCCTGATTGCTACACTTGCATGGACAATACTGTTGTTTCCCCAACCCTGGCCCTCGGAGCAGACCAACGAGGGGAAGGGGTCAACAGAAACTCGGAAAGAAAAGACTGATTAAATCACCCAGGTATCGTTGATCCCCCCTGAGGTCCGATATCGAAAAAAGCCTTTTCATATTTCCTCCAAATCCCATCACAGACCAGGAAACGCATTGTTCCCTTATCTTTCACCCCTCCAGTGAGGACAAAAGCCTCACATTCCAGCTGGCGGATGCCCCTAAGCTCATCATTTCCTCAGCCATTGTCAAGCTTCGTCCCACCTCCTAGCTGCCGATTGGTCCATCTTCAGAAGCGCTAGGAAGGCACTGATTGGCCTCCCTGAGGCGGCGGAGCCCGCTGATTGGTCCAGAGGCGAGGGGTGCCGCCAAGCCTCCTCCCAGCTGTTCCGCGGCCAGCCAATCAGCACGAAGCCGGCCGGCAGAGGGCGGGCGGGAATTTTGAAACTGTTTTCCTTTGTCTGCACACTATAAAAATGTTTGGAAATTCTGTAAAATTATGCTTGTATGTGAATGATCACTACAATCGCATCCTTTTCAGCTGAATCGCAAAATAAACGCCTTGGTCACTGAACTTCTTCCGCCTCCGGTGAGATTAATTTTAAATATTTTTATATTCTCTGGATTGGCTTCCGCTGGCCTCACCGAGGTTCGAGGACCCTTTTGAGCGGTCCTAAGGGATCTCTCCCGCTGGGAGACCCCCCAAAAGAGCTCGATATCAAAACCAAACCCGACCCCCTCTTGTATTCTGAGAACCCGGATCAGATTCTCTTCCAGCTCACGCCTCTCCACTAAGCTATGGGGAGCCCCCAGTCCAAATCCTGGACAAGGGATATGTTTACTGCAGGGATATCTGCCTATCCACAGTTGGAAACAGAGAACTCAATGAACTTTGGTCTGACCCAGGAAAAGTGCATCTATACTGCGGAATGAATGCAGTTTGACCCCACTTGAACTGTAATGGCTCAAGGCTATTGAAACTTGGGAGTTGCAGCTTGCATGTTATGGCAGAGAATGCTTAGTAAAGGTAAAGGTTTCCCCTAACATTAAGTCTAGTCATGGGGGGTGGTGCTCATTTCCATTTTTAAGCCAAAGAGACGACAATGTCCATAGACACCTCCTAGGTCATGTGGCCAGCATGACTGTATGGAGTGCCGTTACCTTCCCGCAGAAGTGGTACCTATTGATCTTCTCACATTTGCATGTTTTCGAACTGCTAGGTTGGCAGAAGCTGGGGCTAACAGCGGGAGCTCACCCCGCTCCCTGAATTCAAACCTGCACTCCCATGCACAAAACAAGCACTCAATAATACAAAATAATATAAAAGCCGCCTATTGACTTATGGGTTGTTGTTTTTTTTGTCGTGTCAGGAGCAACTTGAGAAGCAAGTTGCTTCTGGTGTGAGAGAATTGGCCGTCTGCAAGGACATTGCCCAGGGGATTCCCGGATGATTTGATGTTTTTATCATCCTTGTGGGAAGCTTCTCTCATTTCCCCACATAATGAGCTGGAGCTGATAGAGGGAGCTTATCCGCCTCTTCCCCAGATTCGAACCTGCAACCTGTCAGTCTTTGGTCCTGCCGGCACAGAGGTTTAACCCAATGCGCCACTGGGAGCTCCTTGACTTATGGCTAAGATGAAACCATAAAAACTGCACTGACCGGAGGAAGAGCTGTCTCTCTAGCAACCTTGTGCAACTTTCCAAACAGTTACACTATGTAACAATAACAATAACAACAACACCAACCCTCCATTGGGGTTCTTGATGTCAATATTCTAATCTATAATTAAACCATATGGATCCCCCAGTGGGTTGCTGAACTTGCTGACTGCAAGGTCAGCGGTTCAAATCCAGGGAACAGGCTGTTAGCCCTAGCTTCTGGCAACCTAGCAGTTTGAAAACATGCAAATATGAGTAGATTGATAGGTACCGCTCTGGTGGGAAGGTAACAGCACTCCATGCAGTCATGCTGGCCACATGACCTTGGAGGTGATTACGAACAACGCTGGTTCTTCAGATTAGAACTGAGCACCACCCCCCAGAGTCAGATATGACTAGACTTAATGTCAAGAGGAAACCTTTACCTGTGACTTAATTACACTATGTAGCACGTTTTTTGTTTTGTCATAAATGTCATTTCCTAATTGGTTGTATCATAAAAACAGGAGGAAAGTTTATGAAACTGCAAAAACCTTGTCTTTGCAGAAGTTTTTCAATGAATATTTCATTCACTCTCAACCAATTCAACCCAGTTTGTGGCAGCCACAAAAATGAAGTTTCTGGAGTAGAACAATTCCTTTCAAAGTAAGTATTGCACAATTAAACAGGAAATAACACTTTCAAACCAGGAACAGAATATTTTCAGACTTTGTTATGGAGTGTTATGAGGATCATGCACCTGACAAACCCTTGTTTCCATCTTCTGTTTGGGATCTGAGGGCCCTTCAAGACAGCCCTATATCCCAGAATCTGATCTGCTTTAAAGATTTCACTTTAAACTGGATTATATCAGTACTCACTGCCAGATAATCTGGGATAAACTGAAAACCTGGGATCAGATCCTGTGGTTTAGGGCCTGTCTGGAAAGGCCCCGAGCCATGTGTGTATATGTTTCTGTCTCCCTGCAATGTGCTAATTCTGATGTCAATGTGCCAGCTTGGCATGCTACTTGGCATTGTATGTTTGGGAAAGTTGCACAATGTTTATGTGCAAGTCAGCCAGCTCTGGCAACACAGACATGAGTCATGTATGAGCACACTTGCGCCATAGGAGGCACATAGAATCACACATAAGCACCATGTCTTGGGCTGCTTTTGCCACGGAATACCTGCCCAGAGAGAAGAGCGCATTGATGTGCCGTCTATGGGTCATGCCAGATCTATAGCACAAAGTCCTCCTAGATGTATGATGTGCCACTTGATAATGCTAGTTTTGCACATCTTTCCGACATAGATTTGGGCTCCTTCCAACACATGTGTTTGCAAAGACCCTCTGAACAAACAAATCTCCTTCAGACCTCAATTCCAACAAATTCCAACAAATATAATTTCCAAGCCCTTCAAAAAAAAAAGGGAAATTTGCCCACTTTCCTACCCTAAAAGCCCCTCAATATGAGATAGGTTTCCAGGCAGGGCCTGAAACAGAACAATTTGGGTGCCTTCCCCTCCTCCAAAGTTTTCTCATGACTCAGAGAAGGCAACATGCCTGATGAACCAGGAGAAATGTGATTTTGGGAAGCGTTTGATGGCAGAAAGGGTTTCCCTTTGGCCTCAGTCCCAAAGGTTTTTAATTTCTCCACACAACTAGGTCTCATTCAACATCAACCTAAAACGGTGCTCATGCCTGCAAGGAGAGATTGTGGCTCTGGATGCCGGCAGGGTTTGGCTTTAGGAGTATAAATGCCCTCAAATCATACCCAATCATACAGGAGACTGTACACAAGTCACACACTTTCGACTTCAGAACCGTCTCTGAATCCATCTTGCCAAAGAAAGATTCTGCCTTGCCATAATAACACGGAGAAAACATAGGGAGATGAGTCTGAAGAAAGGATTATGGTAAAAAACAGGGTTCTCAGTCATTGATTTGCCTTGGGCAAGTTACATTCTTTTCTTCTTGGAGGAAGTAAACACCAAACTTTGGTTGAAGAAATCAGCTTCTTTGCAAGACTGTTTATTGGGGGGGGGGGGGAGCTGGCGAAGGCCCCTTCAAGGGAGGCAAGAGGTTACAATAGTGTTTCCTCTTTCTTGACCAACTGACACCTGACTCCAAATCAGGCATGAGTCCACACTGCCATAGAATCCATTTCAATATGGATTTCATATAGCTGGGTGGACAGGGCCTTAGAGAAAATGCTCAGTGCCATGAAGAACCTGAAAGACGATTACCTGCCCCAGGTGAAGGATTGCAACTCCCATCAAGCATCTGAGAAGGCTATGGATCCCATCAAGCCCTAGACGGAGGAGAGTTGGTCCCATAAGGAAGTCAAGGGAGTCAAGAGTTGGCCATTGGCCCTTTGACCCGCCGGCGGGAATCCTTCCCGCCATCAGAGGGCGCTTCTGGGAGGAAGAAGCCCCCCCCCCAGGCAAGAATGGAGGTGGGGGACACCCTGCACCACAACTTCTTTGGCCCAGTAAGTCAAGCCATGCCTTTTGCGTGTGCAAGTGCGATACACCTCCCACAGCCAACCCAAGAAGTACGCTCACACAAGGTGTGGGATGAACAATGGCCATAACTCATTTATTGATAACAGGAACAAGGGTTGGCAGCCAAGCATGGGTCCTGGATCATGATCGGGCAGCCCAATACTGCCCTATCCCACACACACCAGGGTGCCGCCAGCACAATACCGGGCGAACGCAACTCGGCACCCCTGGGACCACCGGGTGTCCCCCCAACTGCTATTGGGGATAGCAAACCAGATCCAGGGCCCATGCCCCACGCCACAACAAGGGGGGGTGGGAATCGCACCCCCTTGCCGCCAACCCTGGAGCCTGCTCCCAATAAAGGAAGCTCAAATGCAAAGCTGGCCATCTAAAATTCCTTTTCTGTATACAGGTACGTTCTTGAACGCTTGAGGGGCTGCATGTAATGCAATTGGAACTCCTTTCTCCTGCCGCCCGCTGTCCTTTCATGCATGCCTCAGTCCCCGGACCATGTCCTCAGCTTGCATCCTTGGCATGCTAATTATGTCGAGCACCCCCCCCCCCAAAATAAGGGATAGTGGCTTATAGTTCTGCAAAGGGCAAGGGCACCAGACTACACAACAAGGTGTGGAACCAGACTGCCACTTGAGAAGAAATATGTCAACTCATAGACTCCAGACTATGTGGAACTAGGAGATTCCCATAGTCTCACTGGACTTCAGTACATACTATCTCCCTCATGAACTTTCCTCAAAGACCTTTTAAAACATTGGACTTCAGGCTTCTTCATGAAAATTAATCCTTTTATTAAATATACTTGGGATGTGGGACAAAGATGGGGTTTTGTTGCCATGAAATGCTTATGTTTGAATGTATGTATCTTGCTATGAAATATCTTTTGCCCCACTCCCCTTTGGTCTTTGCCCCAGAAAAATGTAACCAAGGACTGATAAAAATGCCTGCGGGAGAGCCAAGCTTCCTCGAAACCATTTTGCATGATGGTTGTAGAGATAAAAATTTGGAGGTCTTTGCCAGGAGGCAGAGACCAATTAGACTCATTAAAGAGTTCTTTTTCCCTGGTGAGACAGAGAAGCATCCCATATTTTTCTCTGATTTCCCAATGAAAAGTCTCATCAGTTGAAGAAAAGCCATCGAGTTTAATGCGATTCAGCTGAAACGGATGCAGAGCTGCAATCATTCGCCAAGCTAAGCATGAGGGGAGTACACCAATACAGTCATGTTTATAGCAAATTCAAAGTTGCAGAGTTCAAACTCCCCGCCCCGGTTTCCCTGTTGTTCCCCATCATGATTGGGCGATGGGCGAACAGCAGGGAGGAGGCCCTCCCGCCCCCGGTGCCTCTGGACCAATCAGCTCAAATCACATATAATATGGGAAACATGGCAACAAGTTCCTGCATTACAAAGAAGCTACATAATAATTATTATTTATTATTGTTGTTATTGAGGGCAGCGGAGGCCCCCACCTCCAAGTTGGTTTGACCCGCAGCCGAGAGTTCCGCAGTTCCTAGCGGCCACCATTGAGGCAAACTGATGAAATGTGCCCCAACAGACAGCTCAAACAGGGACTGCACTCAGCCTCTATGCCTTTCTATCACTTTCCCCCAAGCCCTAACATTGTAACTATTCCCCTAATAAAGATACTTGAAATTGCAACTTTTTAACTTTCTAGCTTGATACTTTGTGTCTCTTCTTGCCTGAACTATCAAATTGCATGAAATTAACCTTTTCTGGGCTCCGGGGGACCGCGAGCCTGCCCGGAATGTCTCCCTGGCATTCTGGGGACGCCGAATCCACGCCGCTTGTAACCGCGGATACGGAGTTTTTCCTTTCAGATCTCGGTATCCACAAAAACACAAAATGGCAGATCAGCTCCATTTTAATGTCTTATTTTTCTGCACTAAATTCTAAGCCTATCTGCTATCTCGCTTTTCTTATTTTGGACCCCTACACTCGGGAAATAACCTCTCAAGTTTTGAGAATATATTTTATTAGACACAGCTGATTGTCAAAAATGCTGGTTCCATTGCTGCTGCTTCATTGCTCCTCGCCGCCTCTCGCCTCTGCCAAGCTCTGGACCCAGGGACTTGATGTGGTTCCCCCATGGGACTTCGGGAAGAGCCTGGCCAAGGGGCCCCGGACCTTGGGAGGAGACTAGTTCTCCACGGACCAAAGTGTGAATCCATTGCAGCATGGCCAGAGTTCCGTCCACCACTTTAAGCTAACTGGTGGTGCTGTTATCCAACTCTGTCAGTGAGAGCAATGGAGAGATGTGCCCAAGAAAAATGAAATGGACTGATGTGGCCAGGAAGAGAGCAATGGGGAGATGTGCCCAAAAAGAGAGCAATAATGTGCCCAAGAAGATAACAATAGGGAGAAATGCCAAAGAAGGAAACATTAGGGAGATGTGACCATGAAGATAGCAATGGAGAGATGTGTCCAAGAAGACAGGAATGGAGAGATGTGCCCAAGAAGAGAGCAATGGAGAGATGTCCCCAAGAAGAAAGCAATTGAGAGATGTATACAAAATGGAGAAATGTGCCCAAGAAGAGGGTAATGGAGATATGTGTCCAAGAAGAGAGTAATGGAGAGATGTGCCCAAGAATAAAGCAATGGAGAGATGTACACAAGAAGAGGGCAATAGAGAGATGTGTCCAAGAAGAAAGCAATGGAGAAATGTGAACAAGAAGAAAGGAATGGAGAGATGGTCCCAAGAATAGAGCAATGGAGAGATGTGCCCAAGAAGAAAGCAATGGAAGTATGTGCACAAGAAGAGAGCAATGGAGAGATGCACCCAAGAAGAAAGGAATGGAGAGATGGTCCCAAGAACAGAGCAATGGAGAGATGTGCCCAAGAAGAAAGCAATGGAGGTATGTGCACAAGAAGAGAGCAATGGAGAGAATTGCCGAAGAATAAAGCAATTGAGGGATGTGCCAAAGAAGAGAGCAATGTGGAGATGTGACCAAGAAAAATGGAATAGGCTGATGTGCCCAGGAAGAGAGCAATAGGGAGATGTGCCCAAAAAGAGAGCAGTGGGGAGAGGTGCCAAGAAAGAAGAAAGCAATTGGGAGATGTCACTGTTGGAATTCAATCCCACACTGCCCAAGTCTCAAGTCCTCAACAAGGAGCAATTAGTTAGTTTAATATAGTTTCCCTTCTCCCATGTCTCCTGTATGACAGTTGGAATGTATCCAATTTCTTCTCTCCTCTCCGTTTCTGCTCTCATTCTGATCGGTTGCGTAGAATGGACATCTTTTTACTTGCAAGTCTTTTTGAATCTGCCTTCTGCCTTCTTACACTTTAGTATGGAGAGTATGTGCTGTGTTCTTTGAGATCTCTCTCTGCTTGTGTGTCAGGAGAGATGTAGTGCTTGAGTTTTTCCCTCTCTTGAAACCTTAGAAGAGATGGGTGTTAGAGTAGCTCAGACTCAGTTCTTGATTACTAAGAAATGCAGGTATTTCTTATTATTGTAAATAAATGTTTTGTCATTTTTTAAGATTGGACTTGCATGTTTGCTCCTAAGCTCTGAATTCTTTACAGCCACATCACACGGCACTTCACACTCTGCTCATTAATGAGCTGATGAACAATTTTAGCATCTTGTTTGTTTTTGGATGCTCTGCTTTATTTTAGGGTAGTTTTCCTTATCAGTGACCAAGAAGAGAGAAACTGAGAGATGTGACCAAGAAGAGAGCAATAGGTAAATGTGGCCAAGAAGAGAGCAATGGGGAGATGTGGCCAAGAGGAGTGTAATGGGGAGATGTGTCCAAGAAGAGAGCAATGGGGAGATGGGGCCAAGAAGAGAGTAATGGGGAGTTGTGTCCAAGAAGAGAGCAATAAGCAGATGTAGCCATGAAGAGAGCAATGGCGAGATGTGGCTAAGAGGAGAGTAATGGGGAGATGTGTCCAAGAAGAGAGCAATAGGTAGATGTTGCCAAGAAGAAAACAATAGAGAGATGTGCACAAGAAGGGGGCAATGGTGAAATATGGCAAAGAAGAGAGAAATGGGGAGATGTGTCTAAGAAGAGGGCAATGGAGATTCCATCTGAATATTAGGAAGAACTTCCTGACTGTGAGAGCTGTTCAGCAGTTGAACTCTCTGCCCCGGAGTGTGGCGGAGGCTCCTTTTTTGGAGGCTTTTAAACAGAGGCTGGATGGCCATCTGTCAGGGGTACTTTGAATTTTATTTTCCTGCTTCTTGGCAGAATGGGGTTGGACAGGATGGTCCATGGGGCTTCTTCCAACTCTATAATTTTTTTATACATATATAATTTTTTATTAATCATTTAAAACATATAAACATGGAAAGAGGGGGAACATTCAGAAAGAGGATAGGAAAGTAGCAAACACAATCACCAAAAGAGTGGGGGGAAAGAAAAGAAAAAATATTATAGAAAAATTACTAAAAATACTAAAAATACAACAACAAAAAAATACAAAAATACAAAGTTAATTCGTCTCTTATTTGTCTCTTATTTCTTTAAGCTTACCTAACCATTCTTCAATAATGGGAATTTGTTCTTTTTTCCAATATCTTGCAAAGCTAATTCTAGCTGCTGTTGTAATATATGTCAATAGTTTATTTTCGTTCTTTTCAAGTTGTAATTCCAGGTCTGTGATTCTGGTTTCTCCTTAAACTTCCTCTTAATTTTTTTTTGTGTTTCCTCATGTATTAATGACCAATATTTAGATGTTTCCTTACATGACTGCCACATGTAATAAAATGGACCTGTTTCGTCGCAGCACTTCCAGCATTTATCAGATGTATTTTTATACATGTGGCTTAATTAGGGGGGGGGGGGTATACCATCTGTGAAACATTTTAATCCAATTTTCCTTCAAATCCATTGCATAAGTATATTTCAGTTTTTTGTTCCACATTTGTTCCCACTCTCTAAATTGAATCGGCCTTCTTAGATTTTCTGCCCATTTTATCATACATGATTTAGCCTGTTCCGTTTCAGTTAGCCACATTAATAATTTATTATAAATTGTTGTTACAATTTTCTTTTCCATTTTTAAGATTTTATCCCATGCATTTTCCTCCCAGTCAAAACCTATTTTTTGTCTTGTTTATAATATTCTTTAATTTGTATGTAGTGAAGACATGTTATATTTTCATAGCTATTCTTCAATTGTTCAAAAGTTTTAATCTCTATTTTACATTTGACTAGAATGTCTTTGTACCTTGGCTATATTCTCCAGCCTAAAAGTCTCCTTTGATGGGCCTCCATTGCAGAAATCCACAATGGTGTTGTTTTATAGAAAAGCTTTTTGTATTTCATCCAAGTTCTTAATAATGCAGCTCAAACAAAATGATTTCCAAAAAATTTATCTTTAGTTTCCCTATCATACCATACGTAGGCATGCTAGCCTACCCTCAAATCATGGCCTTCTAAATTTAAACATTTCTCTTTTCAATGTCATCCAGTCTCTTGCCCATAACAATGCACACACCTCATGGTAGGTTTTCAAATCTGGGAAGCTTAGACCACCTCTTGACTTTTTATCAATTACATTAATATAATTTATTATTGGTCTCTTCCCTTTCCATACAAATTTTAATAGATCTTTCTTCCATTTTTTGAACAGTGTCCGATTTCTTATTACTGGTATATTTTGAAATAGGAAGATTAACTTCGGCAAGACATTCATTTTAATTAATGATATTCGACTGAGTAGAGATAAAGATAGTTCCATTTTTGAATGCCATTCTGGATCTTCTTCCATATCATATCAAAATTATTTTTTAAAAGCTGACTGTTCCTCGCTGATAGCCAAACTCCTAAATATTTTATTTTCTTTTTTTTTTCCAAATAATTTTTATTAAACATTTTATAAATCAACACAGGGAAAGAGGGGGAACAATAACAAGAGGATAGAAAAGAAGGAAGGGTAGCACAAAAACACAACAAAAAAAAACACCTAAACTAATCTAAAATGACCTCCACTCCAACCTCAGGATCTTCTCACTCTACTTCTCCAACTTACTTATCTATTCTTGTCCTCTAAAACTTTTATCTTTAAGTTTCTTTTCGTAGTCATAGAAAAAGGTCCAGTCTGTTCTCTTTAGCGATTTTCCAGTATTTCTTCTCATCAAAAAAGTTAGTTCATCCATGTCTCTTGTTTCTTTAACTTTCTCCAACCATTCTTCAATGGTCGGTATTTGGTCATTCTTCCAATATTTGGCAAAAACAATCCTTGCCGCTGTAGTGTAGTATGTAAATAATTTGTCTTCATTCTCATCCAGTTTAAAATCCGGATCTGTAAATCCCAATAAATAATACTCAGGTTTCTTTTTGAATCTCTTCTTCAACATCTTTTGTGTTTCCTCATGGACCGAAGCCCAAAACTTAGTTGTATCCTTACAAGTCCACCACATATGGTAGAATGTGCCTGTTTGTTCCCCACATTTCCAACATTTATCTGAGACATTTTGATACATATGACTAAGTTTATTCGGTGTCAAATACCATCTATAAAACATTTTATACCAATTTTCTTTCAGGTCCATGGCATATGTATATTTCAACTTTTTGTTCCATATTTGCTCCCATTCTCTAAACTGGATGGGTCGTCTTAAATTTTCGGCCCACTTAATCATACATGTTTTCACCTGTTCAGTTTCCGTTTGCCATTGGACCAATTTATTATAGAGTATTGTCACTGTTTTCTTTTGTATTCTTAATACTTTATCCCATGTGTTTTCTTCCCAGTCAAAACCAATTTTTTGATCTTGTTTGAAATATTCTTTAATTTGTAAATAATGTAACCAAGTTATATTGCCATAAGAGTTCTTGAGTTGTTCAAAAGATTTAATCTCCATTTTCCCTTTTACCAAGATGTCCTTATATCTTGGCCAAACCCTCCATCCTAACAATCTTCTTTGATGTGCCTCCATTGCTGAGACCCACAATGGTGTGTTTTTGTAAAAGAGAGCTTTATATCTCATCCATGTCCTCAGTAGGGAGGCTCGCACAAAATGATTACCAAATTTTTTTTCTTTTAATTCTCTATTATACCAAACATATGCGTGCCATCCTACTCTCAGGTCATGACCTTCTAAATTTAAACACTTTTCTTTGTCTAACGTCATCCAGTCTCTTATCCATGACAGAGCACATGCCTCATGATAAGTCTTCAAATCAGGAAATCCCAACCCTCCTCTAGATTTTTTATCTATCAGATTTATGTAGTTTATTCTTGGCCTTTTTCCTTTCCAGACAAATTTCAATAAATCCTTCTTCCATTTTTTGAATAGGGTTTGATTTCTTATTATCGGAATATTTTGAAATAGAAATATAAGTTTTGGTAGAACATTCATCTTTATTAAAGATATCCGGCCAAGAAGTGATAGGTTTAAAGAGTTCCATTTTAGTAGATCTTTTTGAATTTTCTTCCAAACTATTTCGTAATTATTCTTCAGAAGTTGACCATTTCTCGCTGTAATCCAGACTCCGAGGTATCTAATTTTCTTAACACTCTCTATCCCCACTTGTTGTTGTATCTTTGCTTGTTTCTCCTTTTCCACATTCTTAAATAGGAGCTTTGTTTTCTTCATATTCATTTTAAAGCCTGCCACTTTTCCGAATTGTTCTATTTTAGTTATCCAATTTTGTAAATTTTTCTCCGGATCCTCAATTATTCCTAATAGATCATCCGCAAACGCTCGTATCTTGTATTCAAATTTTCCAATTTTCGCTCCTTTTATCTTTTCATCTTCTCTAATTTTCTTCATTAGGATCTCCACTGCCATTATGAAAATCAATGGGGATAATGGGCACCCTTGCCTGGTACCCTTTGCTATTTCAAATTCTTGTGTCATTTGACCATTTATTTTCACTTTAGCTTTTTGAAATTCGTAGATCGCATTAATAGCATTATTAAATTTTCCCCCATGTCCAATTCTTGTATTAGTATCTTGAAAAAATCCCAATTCAAATTATCAAAAGCTTTCTCTGCATCTATTGATAGAATAGCGAATTCTTTTTGATGGTTCATCTCATAATATTCCAAAAGATCTAGAACGCTGCGTATGTTTTCTTTCATATGTCTATTTGGCAGAAAACCTGTTTGCTCTTCTCCAATCCATTTATTTAAGAATAGTTTTAATCTTGTGGCCATGATGTTTGCAAATATTTTATAATCCGTGTTTAAGAGGGAAATTGGCCTATAATTTTTAATATCCGTTTCCGGGGAGCCTTCTTTGTGTATCACTGTGATCTCCGCTTCCTTCCAAGAATCTGGTACCTTCTGATATTTCATCGCTTCATTTACAATAACTTTAAGTGTTGGTAATAGCTGTTGTTTGAAGGATTTATAAAATCCCGCCGTAAACCCATCAGGTCCAGGGGCCTTATCTGCCTCCATTTTATTAATTGCTTTTTCAATTTCTTCCACAGATATCTCTTTATTCAATGCTTCTCTATCTTCATCCGTTATTTTATCTAGCTTCATTTGGCCTATGTACTCCATAATGTCTTCTTTCATTATATTGTCCTTTGTATATAATTGAGTATAAAATCTCCTGAACTCCTCTACGATTTCTTTATCCATCCTCAAGTCTTTGTCTGCAGTTGTTATTTTAGATATATAATATATTTGTCTTTTTTTCCGGATTTGATTTGCTAACCATTTACCAGGTTTATTCGCATTTTCAAAAGTCTGTTGTTTTAAAAATTTCATTTGTCTTGACTGGAGTTCTAACTCCACATGGTTTTTCTCTTGTTTTAGTGCCAACAGTTGTCTCTCTATTCTTTTCGATGGTTTTCGTTTTGATTCCATTTCCTTGGCTGCTATTTCTGCTGCCAATTCCTTTATTCTTTTATTCCTTTCTCTATTCTTCCTTGATCCTTGTTGTATAAAATGTCCTCTCAGAACTGCTTTAAATGCATCCCACACCACTCGTGGCTCCATTTCATCCAATTTGTTTATTTGCAAAAAGTCTTGGATTATTTTATTGTAGTATTCTTTATCTTCTTCTGTTTTTATCAGGTTCTCATTTAATCTCCATTTTCTGAGACAGTTTTTGTGGTTAATAACAATTTCTAGAGGGCAGTGGTCAGACAGATCTCGTGGTAATATATTGATCTCCTTGACTTTTGCGGAGAGATTCCTAGTTATCCAAGCCATGTCTATCCTCGACCAAGATTGATGTCTATTTGAGAAGAAGGCATAGTCTTTTTTATCTTTATTTCTGTTTCTCCATATATCTTCTTATGTTCAGATGTCAACCAGAGTCTTTCTTCATTGTAAGTCACCATTATTCCTTCTCTTCTTTCCCACCTGAATCTTATCTCCCTCTTTTTCAGCTCCTCTGTTAGGAAAAAATATTTTCTTCTTCTTGCTAAAGTCATCTGCGGAAATTCCTTCAAGACCACAACTTTCTTTCCTTTATAACGGATTGGGTTTCTATTGCTATTATACAAGATGTCATCCCGTACCTTCTTTCTTGTAAACTTCACAATCACATCCCTATCCGTCTTATTTCTCCTTGAATAGAATGATGAAATCCTGTAAATTTGATCCACCTCTTGTTCCAATTCATCTTCCTCACACTCCAAACAACTTGCCAGCATTTTAATTACCATTTGTCTTATATCTTCTTTCTCCTCCTCCGCTATATTTCTAAGTCTTAATTGGAAGTCCATTTGCATTTGCAGTAGTCTCTCTTGTTCTAGTTCCATTTTCTCTCTTTGTTTATCCAGTCCTTTTATCTTCTGCGCCATTTCTGATTGAGTTCCCTCAATTTTCTCTTTAGAAACTTTTAATTCATTCACTTCCCCATGTAATTTGATATATCTTTTTTGATCTGGCCAAATTCTTCTTTTATTTCAGTTTTCATTGCCTTAAATTCCTCTGTCATCTTCGTGATAATTCCCTCTTGTTTCTTATAGTATTCCTCATGCTTAGTCTTGACCTCCTCCTTCAATTCCACCTTCAATGCATCTTGTTTTTCTGATATCTTTTTTATTTCTTTTAGAAGATTGTCCATTTTTGGGTTTATGTCCAAAGATCCCCTCCGGGACTCTGGTTTTCCTTGAGTTGTCATCTCGGATCCCTTCTCCCTAAAAAAAGGAGAAAGTCTACTTTCTTCTTCTGCTTCTCCCCTCTACTTTATCCTTTATTACTCGTCTACTTCTCGTCCTCGATTGATCAAAGTTCGTCTGCTTCTCGTCCTCGTCTTTGACGCCCCTCGCCCTTCGTCTGCTTCTCTTCCACGTCACCGCCGTCGTCGTCTACTTCTCGTCCTTGTATCGTCTGCTTCTCATCCTTGTTCTGTCTCCTCCTGTCCTCTACTCCTCTTCTCTTCCAGGTTTATCAAAATTTGTTTCAGAAAATCTCTTTATTACAGGTTTATTCTCAATTTTATTTCTGGCCGCTCTGTATCGGACTTTCTCTATGGTTTCCAAAATGGCGTCTGCCCTCCTTCCGCCCCGTCACTTCCGTCACTATCGGACTTTCTCTATGGTTTCCAAAATGGCGTCTGCCCTCCTTCCGCCCCGTCACTTCCGTCACTTCCGCCCTTCCTTCCTTTCTTTGTTTCTTCCGGTTTCTCGTTTGTCCCTGCAATCAACCTTCCGTTTCGTCACTTCCTTCTCCTCCACTCAGCCTGCTTGTTTATGAAGAAGGTTGGAGCTAGACACAACAGTTATGGCGTCAAGGTCGGGCTCACAATCGCTTTTTCCCTTTACTTCCCCAACAAGGGGGGGGGGGGTGATGGGGGGGAGATATCCCGTCTTCTTGTACTTTAAATTAAATTTAGAATTAATTTAACTTAAATAGAGCGGCCCCGCTCACTATTTACTAATTTAAAAATTCATTCAAATTGTCCCAGTTGCCAGAATATCGTATTTAATTGTATTTAATCTTAAATAGATCTTGATTCAGTCACTCTGCTCCTTTAATTCCTTAAATTATCTATCAAAAAGCCAGTTAATGCAATCTCTTCTTTGTTAATTTCTATAACTTCTTCTTTAGTTCTTTATCCTTCCATATTCTCCCCAGCTATTTCTAGCTTAGCTTTTTCTTCTTTAAAATTCGGGAACGAGTTCCCATTACCTGAAGATGGGGTCTTTCTTGTGTCTCTCCCCAAACTGGGGCTTCTTAATTCTTCTTTCTTCTTCAATTTGTGAATGGATTGGCGGCAGTTAAACAAGCCTTGCGGCTCGATCCTTGTGGGGTGGCTCGCTTTCCCCTGTGCTGCTCGAACCCTCCCGACCTCTCCTCCTTGAGGGGGGAGAGATCTCTGGGGTCTCAAGCCCACTCTGGGATTCGCGACACCTTTGCAAACTCAATCCGGCAAAGGGGGGAGCGTTCAGCTCAACCCAGCCACCACTACACAGGTCCTCGTCGGGAGCTCCCTCTCGACGAGGCTATCCCGTTGCCATGTCCACCGGAAGTCTCTTTCAATATTTTATTTTCTTTACACTTTCCACCCTGAATTATTTTTGGATCTTCTCTTGTTCCTCTTTACTTACATTTTTGAATAATAGTTTCGTTTTCTTCATATTCATCTTAAATCCGACCACTTTTCCAAACTCTTCTATTTTGGTAAACCAATTTTGTAAGTTTTTACTTGGGTCCTCAATAATTCCTAACAGATCGTCTGCAAATGCTCGAATTTTGTATTCAAATTTCCCAATTTTTGCTCCCTTAATATTTCCATCTTCTCTAATTTTTTTCATCAAGACTTCCACAGCCATTTTAAATATTAATGGGGATAGGGGCACCCTTGTCTCGTACCCTTAGAAATATCAAATTCTTGAGTCATTTGACCATTTAACTTAACTTTGGCTTTTTGTTGATTGTAAATTGCATCAACTGCATTATTAAATTTTTCTCCCATATCCAATTCTCATATTAATATCTTAAAGAAATCCCAATTTAAATTATCAAATGCCTTTTCAGCATCAATTGATAATATGGCAAATTCTTTTTGGTGCTTAATCTCATAATATTCCAGAAGATCCAATACCATACGAATGTTGTCTTTCGAATGTATGTCTATTTGGGAGACATATGTCCATTCATTTAAAATCTCTTTTAGTCTTGTGGCCATAATGTTTGCAAATATTTTATAATCCGTGTCTATAATTCTTAATGTCCGTATCCAATGTTCCTTCCTTATGTATTACTGTAATTTCTGCTTCATTCCGAGAGTAGGTACTTCTTGGTATTTCATTGCCTCATTTAAAATTGTATTTTTAATGTTAGTATTAAGACTTGCTTAAAAGATTTATAAAAGCCTGCCATAAACCCATCCGGTCCCGGTGATTTATCTGCATCCATTTTATTTATCACCTTTTCTATCTCCTCCTCTGTTATCTCTCTATTTAATTTTTCCCTGTCCTCATCCGAGATCTTATTTAGTTTCATCTGATAGATATATTTCATAATTTCTTCTTTTGTTATCTGATCTTTTGTATATAATTGACCATAAAAATTTCTAAATTCCTCTATTATTTCCTTGCCAGTTGCTAGTTCTTTGTAATTATTTTTGTTATATGTTTTGTTTGTCTCTTTTTACTTACTTGATTGGATAACCATCTCCCTGGTTTATTCGCATTTTTAAAGGACTGTTGTTTTAAAAATTTCAGTTGCCTGGCTTGAAATTCAAGCTCCAATTGCGCCTTATCTCTTTTTAGTAGTATGAATTCTCTTTCCAATTTCTTATTCTCGGGTCTCTTCTTTAATTCCATTTCTTTGGATAATATTTTTGTTATTATGTCTTTAATTTTTTTTTGTTTCTTTCTTTATTTTCATTGTCCCTTGTTGTATTAGATGGCCTCTTATAACAGCCTTAAGTGCATCCCATATTATTTGTGGTTCTACATCCTCTGGTTTGTAAGTATTCGTGAATTACTTTTTTTGTAGTGTTCTTTATCTTCCTCTGTTTTAATTAATTTTTCATTTAGTCTCCATTTTCTACAGTTGTTACTATGATTTATTACAATTTCTAACAGACAGTGGTCTGATAGGTCTCTTTGTAAAATATTAATTTCAATTATTTTTGAAGCTAATTTTTTAGTTATCCAAGCCATGTCTATCCTAGACCATGACTGGTGTCTGTAGGGGAAAAAATGTAGTATTTTTTATTCTCATTTCTATTCCTCCAGGTATCTTCTAAATCAAATTGTTTTCGGAGTTCTAATTTTTTTTATGGCAATGTACTTTCCTTTGATTTCCTTTTTTTCATACTTTTATCTTTCTCATTATTAATCACCCCAGGATATTATCTCCTACCAGGATAAGTTCATCAAATTCAGTTTCTTTCAGTTTTGAACGTAGGTATTGTATAAATTTAGTCTTAGGGCCATTTGGTGTATAAATTTTACAAATCAAGATATTTGAGTCTCCAATTATAATTTTGACTGCTACACATCTGCCCTCTACATCTTTCAATGCCAATTCCGATCCTATATTTTCTTTCACATAAGTAACCTCTCTTTTTTTCTCATAAGAAGAATAGTATTCTTTTCCCAATTTTTTATTTGAGAGGTGTACTATGTGTTTATGGCAGATGTGAGTTTCTTGCAGGGTTATTATATCATAATTGGATTTACATAAGCTATTCCATACTTTCTTTCATTTTTGAGGAGAGTTCAGATTGTTAATGTTGTTTGAAAAGCATTTTATTTGATGTTCCATCATTTTATTCATTTACATTCAGACCCAATCCAATGTTGCCATTGCTAATCCAGCTGCTGATTCATCTGGGCTATACGCTCCTTCTTCTTCTCGGGGTGTAGGCTTTGTGTGTTTCTGTCCTTTCAAGAGATATTCGTAATCTTTTGGTGATTTGTATCTTGCTTTCTTACTCTTAATTCCTTTCCTTGGAGGAGACAATCTCCTCTCTTCTTGTTCTCCTTCTCCTTCTCCTCCTTCTTCATCTTCTTCTTCTTCAGTTTCTTTCATTAATTTTTCATAGAATGCCTTCACTTTTTGTTCAGTTGCCAACCAAAATCTTTCGTCGTTATGGGTCACCATTATACCCTCTTTTCTTTCCCATCTATATCTTATCTCTCTTTTTTCAATTCTTCTGTAAGGAAGTAATATTTCCTTCTTCTAGTCAGTGTTACCTGAGGGAATTCCTTCAGAATTTCAATTTTCTTTTCTTTGTAATAGATGGGATTTCTATTACTTTTGTACAAAACATCATCCCTGACTTTTTTCTTGTGAATTGCGGTTTTGTTTTTCCTTGCGTACAGCGATGGAATTCTATAAGTTTGGTCTATATCCTGTTCAAATTCATCTCTTCACATTCCATGCAACTTGCCAGCATTTTAATTATAATTTAATTAAAACAACTTATACAACAACTTCATTGTTTTCTTCTGGAATATTTCTGAATCTTAATTGGAAGTCCATTTGTATTTGGAGTACTTCTTCCTGTTCGAATTCCAACTTCTCTTTTTGTTTATCCAGCCGTTTTATCTTCTGTAAAATTTCAGATTGAGTTCCTTTAATTTTCTCTTTACTGTTTTTCAATTCTTTCACCTCTCCAAATAATTGAGTAATATCCTTTTGCATTTGTCCAAATTCTTCTTTCATTTCCTTATTCATTTCTTTGAATTCCTCCGTCATCTTCTTAATACTTAAGCAATATTCTTCTTGCTTTGTTGTGATGTCTTTCTTCAATGAGTCTTGTTTTTCAGATAGCTTTATTTCTTTCTTTCAGTAAGTTATCCATCTTCGGGTTTGTATCTAAAGATCCTCTCCGGGTCTGTACATGAGTATCTTTGTCAATCTTCCCTTGGGTTGTCATTTAAAGAAAAGAATAGCTCCTTTCCCTTTCAAATATCTTGATCTATATTGTTTAAAAAGTCCTCAAAATTGTAAAGCTTTAATGCATTCTCCTCCTTGATATTGTATTTTATCAACTTAATTTCTTGTAATAGAGACTGAGAGATTAATTCAATATTTAATTCACTTCAACTAACACAATCCGGATTATTTCTTTAGAGAGGTATATATATTCTTATATATATGTATTCTTATTCAATTTTAAATTTTTGTCTACGAACAAATCAGTATTCAAAATTAAGATTTGATTTAATATTCAGTTTAATTAGATTCTTAATTAACAATTTATTCTTTTAAATATTAATAGAAATTTAAGAATTTAATTCATTTTACTTAATTTTAATACAGTTGATTTCCAATATCTACTTATGATTTAAACCCTATCTATATGATATTTAATTAAATTTGATTAAATTTACTTGAATAAATTTAATTTATTTTCCACAACTCTTCTATCTCATCTACTTCCACTTGGAACCGTCTGCTTCTTGTACTCGTATTTTATAATTATTTCGTCTGCTTCTCGTCCTCGTCTGTACAATTCTTCCTCGTCTTCTTCTCATCTCTGTCTGTATATATTTAATCGTCTGCTTCACTTCCTGGTTTCTTCCTCCATCCGCTCATCTTCTTCTCATCTGCTTCTTGTCCTCGATATATCTCTTTTCACTTCTGCTTCTTGTCCTGGTATTTCATTTTCCTTTAAATTTATTTAAATGTATTTAATAAATTAAATTTCCTAGTCACTCTGCATCGTTCTTACTCTATGGTTTCTTCTTCCTCCTCCCTCCCTCTCACTTTCTTAGATTCTCCTTCCCCCCTTAAAGCACTGTCCTTTCCTGTTCACCCAGCAGCCTTCCATTTTGTCACTTCCTCTTGTCTCTCATGTTCAATTGTTTATAGAGAATTATTTATTTATTTAAACGTTTTGTATACCGATCTTTTCACCTCTCTTGAAGGACTCAGACCAGTTTCCAACCATAATATTATATACAATCAATAAAACATCATAATTCATATTACAGTAAAACATTAAAACAGCAATTACATTCAATAACTACAATGGTCAGTCGTCACACTGAAATCATTGTTCATCATCCTCCATCCATATCTCAGGGTGTTGGCTCACTCGTTGAATGCCTGTCTCCATAACCACGTCTTCACCTGTTTCCTAAATGTCAGGATAGAAGGGGTGGTTCTGATCTCCAGTGGGAGAGAGTTCCAGAGTCGAGGGGCCACCACCGAGAAGGCCCTGTCCCTCATACCCTCCAGACGTGCTTGCGGGGCCGGTGGGATCGAGAGTAGGGCCTCTTCAGACGATCATAATAATCTTGATGGTTCATAGGGGAGAATACGTTCGGAGAGGTAAACAGAGCTGGAGTCGTTTAGGGCTTTATAGGTTAACACCAGCACTTTGAATTGTGCTCGGAAGTTAATTAGCAGCCAATGGAGCTGGTGGAACAGCGGAGTGGTGTGCTCCCTGTACCCAGCATGCTGCCAAGCGTTGGACTAGCTGCAGCTTCCGGGCAGTCTTCAGAGGCAACCCCACGTAGAGAGCGTTGCAGTAGTCTAAACGGAATGTAAGCAAAGCGTGGACCACCATGGCCAAGTCAGACTTCCCAAGGTACGGGTGCAGCTGGCACACAAGTTTTAATTGTGCAAAAGCTCCCCTGACCACCGCCGAGACCTGGGGCTCCAGGCTCAGCGATGAATGTAGGAGAACTCCCAAACTGCCGAGCCGTCAAGGGGCCCATCTCGCGAGGTGGAGTTCAACAACCCTCTGACTACTCGAAACAGCTCTGCCAGACGGTTCCTTGCGGATGCAATATTGGCCAAATAGAAAGCATTTTGCGCGGCCTCTATTGCCGCGCCATATGCCCTTAGATAAAGGCATAGTCGTGTTCGATTTGGCTCGCTGGACTCTTTCCACCACACGCTCTCTAGCCACCTCTTTGTTCGCTTCAACTCCACCAACTCCTTGTTAAACCAAGGAGATGGTTTAGCTTGGCGACTTAAGAGGGGGTGCTCCGGAGCAATCGTGTCTATTGCCCTAGTCAACTCACTATTCCAGTGAGTGACCAGGGCATCGACAGAATCACCATCCAAGGCAATCCAAGGAAACATCCCCAAGAGCCATCAGGAGTCCTTCTGGATCCATAAACCTCCTGGGGTGGACCATCTTAATGGGTCCACCACCCCTGCAAAGGTTAGAAGTTGCAGCAAGTCTAAACCTGATCAGCTGGTGGTCAGTCCACGGCAAAGGAGAGATTGACAACTCCTCCACACCGCCACCTTCTTCCCAGCCCTGACAGAAGACCAAGTCAAGTGTGTGTCCAGCACAGTGGGTAGGGCCAGATACTAGCTTCTAGACACAACAGCAATAGTGTCAAGGTCAGATCCTCTCTCTGTTTTTATTTCTTCTTCAGGCGGGGAGAGGGAAGGCAAAGAGCAGCCAAGTCCAATTATAATCAGAATTACAATTAGTTATAGCCAAATTAGAGCGCATAATTTCTCGTTAGTTACAAATTTATAATAGTATTTTGTTTATTGCCAATATTTATTTATCAATTATCCCATTAAATTTTAAATTACCATGAAATATGAAATATATTTTGGAGGGGATCTCCTCTTGTTTCAATCACAATTCCCTTTCTTTTATCTAATTAAGTTCTTATTTCTTTCTCAAACTTCTCAGGCTTGACTTCTTCTTTCTTTAAGCTTGAGGAGAACCCCGTTACCTGAGATTTGAATCTTTCTTGTTTCTTCCCCTTGTTGGAAATTTCTTTTCTCTTCTTTGCTAGGGATGGGATGGCAACGGCTAGATGTGCCTTGTGGCTCAATCCTTGTGGGATGGTTCACCTTCCCTTGTGCCACTCGGACCCTCTCAAGCTCTCCTCCTTGAGGGGGGAGAGATCTTTGGGGTCTTCGAGCCCACTATGGGATTTGCGACACCTTTGCACTCGATCCAGCAAAGGGGGGAGCTCTACCAGCTCAACCTAACCACCACAACACAGGTCCCCATCAGGAGCTTGCTCTCAATGAGGCAGCCTCATCACTATGTCCACCGGAAGTCCCAACTCTATAATTCTATGATTCTACGAATGGGGAGATGTGTCCAAAAAGAGAGCAATAGGTTTATGTGGGCAAGAAGAGAGCAATGAGGAGACTGGCCAAGAGGAGGATAATGTGGAGATGTGTCCAAGAAGAGAGCAATGGGGAGATAGGGCCAAGAGGAAAGCAATAGGGAGATGGGGCCAAGAGGAGAGTAATGGGGAGATGTGACCAAGAAGAGAGCAATAGGTAGATGTTGCCAAGAAGAAAACAATGGAGAGATGTGCACAAGAAGGGAGAAATGGTGAGATGTAGCTAAGAAGCGAGATGTGTCCAAGAAGAGAGCAATGGAGATTCCACCTGAACATTAGGAAGAACTTTCTGACTGTGAGACCTGTTCAGCAGTGGAACTCAATGCCCTGGAGTGTGGTGGAGGCTCATTCTTTGGAGACTTTTAAACAGAGCCTGTATGGCCATCTGTTGGGGGTGCTTTGAATATGATTTTCCTGCTTCTTGGCAGGGGGTAGGACTGGATGGCCCATGAGGTCTCTTCCAACTCTTTTATTCTATGATTCTATGAATGGTGAGATGTGTCCAAGAAGAAAACAATGGAAAGATGTGCACAAGGGAGCAATTTGAGATGTGTTCAAGAAGAGAGTAATAGGTAGATGTAGCCAAGAAGAGAACAATTGGAAGATGTGGTCAAGAAGAGAGCCAAGAGGGAGATGTGATCTTGAAGAGAATAATGGGGAGATATGACCAAAAAGAAAACAACAGAGAGATGTGCACAAGAAGGGAGCAATGGTGAGATGTAGCCAAGAAGAGAGCAATGGACCGCTTATCTAAATTGACTATTCCCAATCGGTCTCCTAAGGTAAATTGGTGTAACCAGGTGAGCGGGCCCTCTGGCTTGAAGGTGGTGTTGTTGAACGCCAGGTCTGTCAACGGAAAGACATCTTGTATCCAGGATTTAATCCTGGAGGAGCGGGCAAATCTGGCGTGCATCACGGAGACCTGGTTGGATGAAGCGGGGGGCGTAAACCTCTCCCAGCTCTGTCCTCCAGGTTTCTCCGTGCAACACCAACCAAGAGCCGGAGGACGGGGAGGCGGTGTCGCAGTGGTCTATAGAGATTCCATCCATCTAACCAGGAGCCCCATCCCGCAGACCACAAATTTTGAATGCGTCCACCTGAGGGTGGGTGACCGGGACAGAATAGGGATTCTGCTAGTGTACCATCCACCTCGCTGCACTACAGTCTCCCTACCTGAGCTAGCGGGGGTGGTCTCGAGCCTGGCGGTGGAGTCCCAACGGCTTCTTGTGCTGGGGGACTTCAACATCCACGCCGAGGCAACCCTCACAGGTGCGGCTCAGGACTTCATGTCCGCCATGGCAACCATGGGGCTGTCCCAACGAATAACTGGCCCCACCCACTGTGCTGGACACACATTGGACTTGGTTTTCTGTCAGGGATGGGAGCAGAGTGGCGGTGTGGAGGAGTTGTCTATCTCTCCGTTGCCATGGTCCGACCACTTCCTGATTAGATTTAGGCTCACTGCGCCCCCTAACCTCCGCAAGGGTGGAGGACCCATTAGGATGGTCCGCCCCAGGAGGCTAATGGATCCGAGTGGATTCCTGACGGCTCTTGGGGAGTTTCCCGCCGCCGCGGTAGGTGATCATGTCGAGGCCTTGGTCGCTCTCTGGAATGGGGAGATGACCAGGGCTATTGACAAGATCGCTCCGGAACGTCCCCTCTCGAGTAACCGAGCTAAACCAGCCCCTTGGTTTACTGAGGAGCTGGCAGCGATGAAGCGAAAGAAGAGGGTTCTAGAGAGCGTGTGGCGCTCAGACCCAAGCGAGTCAAACCGAACACGGTTTGTGTCCTTTTTAAGGGCATATGCCGCGGCAATAAAAGCCGCAAATAAAACTTTCTTTGTGGCCACTATTGCGTCTGCAAAAAACCGTCCGGCGGAGTTGTTTCGGGTTGTCAGAGGTCTTTTAACTCCCCCTACTTCAGGTGGGAGCCCTGACAACTCAGCAGCGCGCTGTGAAGCATTTGCTCGGTTCTTTGCAGACAAAGTCGCTTTGATCCGCTCTGGGCTGGACGCCACATTAGATGCAGTCTCTGTGGATGTGACACAAGCACCTGCTTGTCCGATTTTGTTGGATTCTTTTCAGTTTGTGAAACCCGAGGATGTGGACAAGATACTTGGAGGAATGAGACCCACCACGTCCATCCTAGACCCCTGCCCATCCTGGCTTCTGAAGGAGGCCAGAGGGGGATTGGCCGAGTGGGTAACGGTGGTGGTTAATGCCTCCCTTCGGGAAGGCAAGATTCCAGCGAGCCTAAAACAGGCTGTTGTAAAGCCGCTGTTGAAGAAACCATCACTTGACCCCACTAAATTGGACAACTTTCGGCCTGTTTCCAATCTTCCCTTCTTGGGCAAAGTCATGGAAAGCGTGGTGGCCTCACAACTCCAGGTATTCTTGAGAGACACGGATAATCTGGATCCGGCACAGTCTGGTTTCAGACCGGGACATGGTACCGAGACTGTCTTGGTCGCCTTAGTGGATGATCTGCGCCGGGAGCTAGACAGGGGGAGTGTGTCCCTGTTGGTGCTCCTGGACCTCTCAGCGGCCTTCGATACCGTCGACCACGGTATTCTTCTGGGGCGCCTTGCAGAGATGGGTCTTGGGGGCACTGCTTTGCAGTGGCTCCGGTCATTTCTGGAGGGTCGTACTCAGAAGGTGTTGCTGGGGGACTCCTGTTCAGCGCCACAGCCGTTGATCTGTGGCGTTCCTCAGGGTTCCATCTTGTCCCCCTTGCTGTTTAACATCTACATGAAGCCGCTGGGTGAGATCATCCGGAGTTTCGGGGTGCGGTGTCACCTGTACGCAGATGATGTCCAACTCTGTCACTCCTTCCCACCTGCTACTAAGGAGGCCGTCGAAGTCCTGAACCGGTGCCTGGCCGCTGTAATGGTCTGGATGAGGGCGAACAAACTGAAACTAAATCCAGACAAGACAGAGGTACTCCTGGTCAGTCGCAAGGCCGAACAGGGTATAGGGTTACAGCCTGTGCTGGACGGGGTCGCACTCCCCTTGAAGGCGCAGGTTCGCAGCTTGGGTGTGACCCTGGACTCATCGCTGAGCCTGGAGCCTCAGGTTTCAGCGGTGACCAGGGGAGCATTTGCACAGCTTAGGCTCGTGCGCCAGCTGCGCCCGTATCTTGGGAAGTCTGACTTGGCCACGGTGGTACACGCTTTGGTCACATCCCGCCTCGACTACTGCAACGCTCTCTACGTGGGGCTGCCCTTGAAGACGGCCCGGAAGCTTCAGCTAGTCCAACGTGCGGCAGCCATGTTGTTAACGGGAGCAGGACGCAGAGAGCATACAACGCCCCTGCTGTCCCAGCTCCACTGGCTGCCGATTCGCTAGCGGGCCCAATTTAAGGTGCTGGTGTTATCCTACAAAGCCCTGAACGGTTCCGGCCCAAAATACCTTGCAGACCGCATCTCGGCCTATGAGCCCACGAGGGCCTTGAGATCTTCCGGGGAGGCCCTTCTCTCGGTCCCGCCTGCCTCACAGGCACGTCTGGCGGGGACGAGAGAGCGGGCCTTCTCGGTGGTGGCCCCCCGGCTGTGGAACACCCTCCCTGTTGAAGTTAGACAGGCGCCCTCCTTGATGGCCTTTCGTAGGGGCCTGAAAACTTGGCTCTTCGAGCAGGCCTTCAACTGAGTGTATCTTGAACGACACTGGAATGAACTAGGACTATGAATTTTGGCTATGACCCCAGGACTTGACGAAGCGGATTTTTAGTATAAGTATATGTTATGTTTGTATTGTCTGGTCTGTATTGTTGTGATTTATTGTACACTGTTCTTTTTTGTTGCTGTTCACCGCCCCGAGTCGCCCTCGGGCTGAGAGGGGCGGTCAATAAATGCAAAAAATAAATAAATAAATAAATAAATAAATGGGGAGATGTGTCCAAGAGACCAATAGGTAGATGTTGCCAAGAAGAAAACAATGGAGAGATGTGCCCAAGAAGAGAGCAATGGGGAGACCCACCAGCCATGGAGAGGCTACTCCCTCCCCAAGAGTGCTTTCCTTCCCCTAGTTTCCTCCATGGCTTGCAAAGCAGATATTGGAGGGTTGCACAGCAAAATCCCTTCTCCTGCCAAGACCGTTGGATGCCGGAGGAGAACAAAGCATGAACTGGGTGCCACACCCTGAAGTTCTGTACACAAGGAAGGCTTCTTATGAGTCACCATTCCCTTTCTTCCACTCCACAGGAGATCCTTGACCATCCAGAGGGGCTGGGCATCTGTCTGAAGCCGATAGGAATTTTAGGAGGGTCTTCCTCAGGAGGAGGGACCCTAAGACCCCACCAAAGAGGGTTCGCTACCTTGGCGAGCCAGAAAAGCCTGATCTCAGCAATTTTATTTAGATTAAAAAAAATTCAGAATAAAGCTCACCAAAGTTGAAGAAGTAGCACCAAGGTGTTTATTAGCAATTCAGCTGAAAAGGATGCGATGTAGCAATAATTCACCTACAAAGCATACCAGTACAAAGAGTAGAAGCATTTTTATAGAAAAATACAGGTTTGAAAGTTTCAAAACTCCTGCCTTCCACCCATGCCCGGCTCGCTGGTGATTGGCTGATCAGATAACCGATGGGTGGGGGCTTGGCCGCCCTTCCCCCTACCAGAGCCAATCACAGGGCTCCTCCGCTTCGTGGGAGCCTATCAGAAATCTCCCTCTGTTTCAAAGCTCTAGCGAATCAGGAAGAGGGAGGCAGGACAGAAAAGGAACAATGTGGTGATGAAAGGATTATGAAATTCCTAAGCCCTGAGTTTCCTGCATCAGGGGGAATCGGCCAGCTAGAGAAACTAATTTTATTGTTCTGAGATGGGTGGGTGATTGGTGTTGATTACTTAAGCCAGGTCTTCCTGTCACGTTCTGATAAGGTACAAAAGTGAGGCTTGAGGGGGGTGTTTGCCATAAGGAGTTCTAAATGAAAGAAACAAAAAAGTTTGCCAAAGGAAATTCCTATCTGCCAGCCCAACTCTGAAAACAAATAGAAATTCCAAGTTCTATTGTCTATGCAAGAGTTCCATGAAATGGGTGGCTTAGTGATTGCAAATTGGCTGTTTCCTGGCCACTTCTTCAAGGGGAGGGGGGAGGGGCCAATGGCTCATGGCAAGATCAGGGACAAGGGGGGGAAATACATAGAGAAATATAGAAACCATAGGAAAATCATGCTGATTTAGAGATAAGAATTTGGGGTCTTTGCCAGGAGGCAGAGACCAATTAGACTCATTAAAGAGTTCTTTTTCCCTGGTGAGACAGAGAAGCATCCCTGGTGAGACAGAGATGCGGAAAAAGGAGACCTCAAATTCGGCCTAATTCGGACCGCGTATCTACATTAATAATCCCAAATCGGTCTCCTAAGGTAAATTGGTGTAACCAGGTGAGCGGGCCCTCTGGATTGAAGGTGGTGCTGTTGAACGCCAGGTCTGTCAACGGAAAAATGACCTTTATCCAGGATTTAATCCTGGATGAGCGGGCAGACCTGGCATGCATTACGGAGACCTGGCTGGATGAGGCTGGAGGCGTAAATCTTACCCAGCTTTGTCCTCCAGGCTTCTCCGTACAGCACCAACCGAGATCCGGGGGACGGGGAGGCGGGGTCGCAGTAGTCTATAGAGATTCCATCCATCTGACCAGGAGTCCCATCCCGCAGACTACAAATTTTGAAGGCGTCCACCTGAGGGTGGGTGACCGGGACAGAATAGGGATTCTGCTAGTGTACCGTCCACCTCGCTGCACTACAGTCTCCCTACCTGAGCTAGCGGGGGTGGTCTCGAGCCTGGCGTTGGAGTCCCAACGGCTTCTTGTGCTGGGGGACTTCAATATCCATGCTGAGGCGACCCTCACAGGAGCGGCTCAGGACTTCATGTCTGCCATGGCGACCATGGGGCTGCCCCAACAAATATCTGGCCCCACCCACTGTGCTGGACATACATTGGACTTGGTTTTCTGCCAGGGATGGGAGCAGGGTGGCGGTGTGGAGGAGTTGTCCATCTCTCCGTTGCCATGGATTGACCACTTCCTGATCAGATTTAGGCTCACTGCACCCCCTAACCTCCGCAAAGGTGGGGGACCCATTAAGATGGTCCGCCCCAGGAGGCTTATGGATCCGAATGGATTCCTGACGGCTCTTGGGAATTTTCCCGCCACCTCGGTAGGTGACCATGTCGACGCCTTGGTCGCTCTCTGGAATGGGGAGATGACCAGGGCAATTGACATGATCGCTCCAGAACGTCCCCTCTCAAGTAGCCGAGCTAAACCAGCTCCTTGGTTTACTGAGGAGCTGGCAGTGATGATGCGAAGGAAGAGGGAACTAGAGAGCGTGTGGCGCTCGGACCCAAGCGAGTCAAATCGAGCACGGTTTGTGTCCTTTCTAAGGGCATATGCCGCGGCAATAAAAGCCACAAAGAAAACTTTCTTTGCGGCCACTATTGCGTCTGCAAAAAACCGTCCGGCGGAGTTGTTTCGGATTGTCAGAGGTCTTTTAACTCCCGCCACCTCAGGCGGGAGCCCTGACAATTCGGTCATGCACTGCGAAGCATTTGCTCGGTTCTTTGCAGACAAAGTCGCCTTGATCCGTTCTGGGCTGGACACCATGTTAAATGCAGTCTCCGAGGATGTGACACGAGCACCTGCTTGTCCTATTTTGATGGATTCTTTTCAGTTTGTGAAGCCCGAGAATGTGGACAAGATACTCGGAGGAATGAGGCCCACCACGTCCATCCTAGACCCCTGCCCATCCTGGCTTCTGAAGGAGGCCAGAGGGGGATTGGCTGAATGGGTAACGGTGGTGGTTAATGCCTCCCTTCGGGAAGGAAAGATTCCAGCGAGCCTAAAACAGGCTATTATAAAACCGCTGTTGAAGAAACCATCATTGGACCCCACTAAATTTGACAACTTTCGGCCTGTTTCCAATCTCCCCTTTTTGGGCAAAGTCATGGAAAGCGTGGTGGCCTCACAACTCCAGGTATTCTTGAGAGACACGGATTATCTGGATCCTGCACAGTCTGGTTTCAGACCGGGGCATGGTACCGAGACGGTCTTGGTCGCCTTAGTGGATGATCTGCGCCGGGAGCTAGACAGGGGGAGTGTGTCCCTGTTGGTGCTCCTGGACCTCTCAGCGGCCTTCGATACCGTCGACCACGGTATCCTTCTGGGGCGCCTTGCGGAAATGGGTCTTGGGGGCACTGCTTTGCAGTGGCTCCAGTCATTTCTGGAGGGCCGTACCCAGAAGGTGTTATTGGGGGACTCCTGTTCAACACCACAGCCTTTGACCTGTGGGGTTCCTCAGGGCTCTATATTGTCCCCCATGCTGTTTAACATCTACATGAAGCCGCTGGGTGAGATCATCCGGAGTTTCGGGGTGCGGTGTCATCTGTACGCAGATGATGTCCAACTCTGTCACTCCTTCCCACCTGCTACTAAGGAGGCTGTCGAGGTCCTGAACCGGTGCCTGGCCGCTGTAATGGACTGGATGAGGGCGAACAAACTGAAATTAAATCCAGACAAGACAGAGGTACTCCTGGTCAGTCGCAAGGCTGAGCAGGGTATAGGGTTACAGCCTGTGCTGGATGGGGTCGCACTCCCCTTGAAGGCGCAGGTTCGCAGCTTGGGTGTGATCCTGGATTCATCGTTGAGCCTGGATCCCCAGGTTTCAGCGGTGACCAGGGGAGCATTTGCACAGCTTAGGCTCGTGCGCCTATTGCGCCCGTACCTTGGGAAGTCTGACTTGGCCACGGTGGTACACGCTCTGGTCACATCCCGCCTTGACTACTGCAACGCTCTCTACATGGGGCTGCCCTTGAAGACGGCCTGGAAGCTTCAGCTAGTCCAGCGCGTGGCAGCCATGTTACTAACAGGAGCAGGACGCAGGGAGCATACAACACCCTTGTTGTTCCAGCTCCACTGGCTGCTGATCTGCTACCGGGCCCAATTTAAGGTGCTGGTGCTATCCTACAAAGCCCTAAATGGTTCCGGCCCAAAATACCTTTCGGACCGCATCTCAGCCTATGAGCCCACGAGGACCTTGAGATCGTCTGGGGAGGCCCTTCTCTCGATCCCGCCTGCCTCACAGGCACGCCTGGCAGGGACGAGGGATAGGGCCTTCTCAGTGGTGGCCCCCCGGCTGTGGAACACCCTCCCTGTTGACATCAGACAGGCGCCCTCCCTTATGTCCTTCCGGAAGAGCCTGAAGACATGGCTATTTGAGAAGGCATTTAACTAAATGCTACAGTAACTGGAAATGACAACTGGAACGGAATATAGACTACGAGATTGGTTATTATTCTATGATAAGATGAAGCGGATTATTTTAGTGTAATTAGATGATAGTGTATTAGTGATATGTTGTTTTTTTGTCGTTGTAGTTATTGTAAAATATGTTTTTTATATGTTGTACACCGCCGTGAGTCGCCCTAGGGCTGAGAGCGGCGGTTAACAAATGCAGCAAATAAATAAATAAATAAAATCCCATATTTTTCCCTGATTTCCCAATGAAAAGTTGAAGAAAAGCCATCGAGGTTTAATGAGATTCAGCTGAAAAGGATGCAGAGCTGCAATCATTTGCCAAAGCTAAGCATGAGGGGAGTACCCCAATACAGTCATATTTATAGCAAATTTAAAGTTGCAGAGTTCAAACTCCCTGCCTGGGCTTCTCTGTTGTTCCCCACCATGATTGGGCAATGGGCGAACAGCTGGGAGGTGGCCCTCCTGCCCCCAGTGCCTCTGGACCAATTAGGAAGCTCCAGTGGTCCATAGGATCCAATGGGGAGACCTCTCCCACCTGGTGGCAACAGCAAATCAGGAGAGAGGGAGGCGGGATGAGGGAGCACAAAGGAATCTGGGGAAGGAGTCTTTAAACAAAGGAAATGCCATGTGGCCTGAGAAAGAAAGCTCAAACAGGGCCGATCTATTGTGTTCATGAGTGTTGTGAATCAACATGTGTAAAAATATCCAGATCCTTCCTGGTAGTGAGACAGGAGAACAATGATGGCAGCCTGAGGTTACTGCTATCAATGGGAAGTAAACAAAAGCAGAGGGGAAGATTTCCCCTTATCTTACAGAAACTTTTGTCAAACAATTCTTTACTCTAGTGGGCCATTTCCGATGCTAGAGATAAGAATTTCCTTCTTTTATCCATGCAAGTGTGTCTTTGGCGTGAGGTTTCAGTAATTGCTAATGACTTTTGCCTACGGCCATACCACCTTGAACACGCCCGATCTCGTCAGATCTCGGAAGCAAAGCAGTGTCAGGCCTGGTTAGCACTTGGATGGGAGACCGCCTGGGAATACCGGGTGCTGTAGGCTTTTGTTTCTGAAGGACAGGGGGTTCCCTTACATATTTCTTTGGAGGGAGAAGGGACAAAGGGTCAGGAATACAAGGACACATAAAAAATATAGAAATTATACACAGGGAAATCATATGCAGGTATCTTCCCATTCAGAGAGAAATTAATAATACCAATTATAAAAGGCAGATGATATCAGGACACAGCATGAATTCATAAGTTGTCTTGAAGAAAGTTCATGGGTAGGGAGCAAATCCTTGAAGAGAGTGAAGTCCAGGAATGTAGCAGAATTCAAAAAGCCACCAAAGGGAGTCTATGGAGTTCCACTGGGCCAAGACACAAAGCCCTGCAGCACTGGGATGGAAGCCGGTCCCATGGCCCTTGGAAAACTACAGCTCTCAAGAGAGAGGCAGAGACCCTAAGGTCTAGCCATTCCCAAAGTTTCATGGGGTCCTCATTGTTGTTAAGGTCTTGGCAAATTGACCAAGACTTAACCCCTATTGTGCAGTCTGGTACCTTTGTCCTTTGCAGAACTATAAGTTACCATCCCTTGGGGGGGGGGCATGCTCGACTTCAATACCAGTAACCTTGTCCCTATTCCACCCACCAGAGATATTTAATAAAGAAATAACTTCTGAAATAAATGCGAGCCCAAAACATGTGGCAGAAAGTCCAAAGTCACAGGGAGATATTGGTTGGTTTCCACTGAACCAAAGGATGGAGTTTTGCAGAGCTGAGAACGAAGCAGGTCCTTTGTCCTTGGGGAAACTACAACTCTCAAGAGAGAGAGAGGCAGAAACCCCAAGGACTAGCTGTTCCTGAAGTCTCGTGGGGTCCTTATGGTTGTTAGTGTTTTGGCAAATTGACCAAGTCTTAACCCCTACTGTGCAGTCTGGTACCCTTGCCCTTTGCAAAACTATAAGTTACCATCCCTTATTGGGAAGGGGGGACATGCTCGACCATGTCTGGGAGGGGAAGGCTCACCCATGGAGCCGGAGCTAGGCCCACATTTGAGCATGCGCACATACACACACATGCAAAGCCATGGAGATGGTGCAGACACACCCAGACAAACAAAACCTGGCAGGACAGAGAGGACAAATAGGAGATAGGAAGAGCGGAGAAGCGCTGCCAAGGTCAAGCGGAGAGATTCTTAGAGGAGAATGGGAAGGAAAGAGTGAGAATGAATGCCAAGCTAGCTGAGCTTTCGACTCAATAGATTTTGCAACTGGGATTGTGCAACTACAAATCGATGTAGTTTTGGTACCACTTTAGCCACTATAGCTCAATGCTACAGAATGCCGGGAGTTTGCTGAGGAACCACCAGCCTTCTTTGGGAAGAGAAGGCCAAAGCCCTTGTCAAACTACAGCTCCTAGGAGTCTGACATTGAGCCGTGGCAGTCCAAGTTGGGTCAAACTGCATTAATTCTACAGTGTAGATGCCCCCTTACGTTTTTATCCCTCTTCTTGATGCTCCCCACATTTGTGTACTTCCACTTTTCCTCTTTAATCCTTGTACCATTTTACATTTTGTTTTTATTATATTGTTGTCATTATTTTTATTGCATTACCATGTTATTGTTTAGCATTTAAACTTTATGTTATTGTCTGTTTTGTATGTATTTTATTTTTCCTTATTGTAACTGCCCGGGCTTGGCCTCATGTTAGCCACCCCGAGTCCCTTCGGGGAGACGGTGGTGAGGTATAAATAAAGTTGTTGTTGTTGTTGTTGTTGTTGTTGTTTGAAACACAACAAGATGAGTCTACAGTGGACACTGTGCTGGATGTTGTGTTGGATCACACGCTGGACACTTCCTAGGATTGTGTGATGTATCGGCAAATAATGCGTGCAGATCCCAGCAAGGTGGCTTTCTGCAGCTGGGAGGTGGTAATTTTGTCAGTGCCTATTGTGTTTAAGTGCAGGCCAAGGTCTTTAGGCACTGCACCCTGTGTGCCATTCACCACTGGGACCACCTTGACTGGCTTGTGCCAGAATCTTTGCAGTTCAATCTTTAAATCCTCATATCGTGTCAGCTCTTCCAGTTGTTTCTCTTCAATCCTGCTGTCACCTGGGATTGCAACATTATTATTATTATTATTATTATTATTATTATTATTATTATTATTCACCTTTCTTCTCTTTTCCTGGGGTAGATCTGCTTCAGGCACTGGAGGATATGCACCTTTCTGCTTGTGCATACATGTGCTTTTAAGGTCTGTGTGCACACCAACTCCTGCAGCCAGGAGTTGTTGCTGTGGCGACAGCGGCAGCTTATCGTGCTGACAGGGAGGGAGTGGCTCTGGATTTTCCACTCCTCCCTCCCTCTGTTTGGGGCCTCCATTACCAGCCTCTTGAAACCCATCCAAGAAACAGCAGCTGGGAAGGAAACTTTCCCCCCAAAGAGGGAAGCTTACCATTGGCTGGGCAGCCAAGCACATGGCCGACTGCACACGGGTTGGCACAAGTCAGTGAGGACAAAGGTGCCCCAAAGCAACCTTGGTTGGACCTTTCAGAGAAAGAATGTCATACTGGTTGGTACCAATGGAGGGTGAGGGCACCTGGGAGCAGCTAGATGCCCTCTGGGGTTTCCCTATTACTGGCACACACACACACACACAGAGTGCCAGAAAAATGTGCAAGTGAGCAATTGCTGCCTAGGAGAAGGGCCCAGAGATTGGTGCTGTGGGATCTCTGACACTTCACAGTCTGGGTATTTGTGGCAAAGCGACATCAGAATGGCTGAGGCTTTTGTTGAGGAGGAATTATTATTTCACTATGTATCACATTTTTTGTTCCCCGGTATAAAGGAGTCATTAAACTGCTGCCACCAATTGTAAAGAAGACCTTTTAATGCCATCGAATGCCACCAAATGTGAAGGTGCGAGTGGTAAAACACCCACTGCCACCTAATCTATGAGAGAAGCCGGACAACGATCAATATCAGCCTAGGAACTATTTTATAAAGGGACTGTTTATGGCTGACTTTATTATTGCAGGCTGTTCCACTTAGAAGAAACTGTATCAGGCAAGACTTGAGGAGAACAGTAACAAGTTTATTTTAACAGCAGTATAATAAGTTTAACTGTTTCTTCAAAAAAGGCACAAATCTTGATGGATACATTGGAAAGGTTTCATGAGTAAACTCAGGCAAACACTTCATAAGGTTTCACAGCTGGCACAACTAAAGAAATATGTAAGGGGATCACCTGGCCTTCAGGAAGAAAAGCCATTAGCGATTACAGAAACCCCCCAGCCAAAGACACTATTGCATGGATAATAGGAAAGGATTCTTATTTCTAACTTCAGAGACGGTCCATTAGAGTAAGAATTGTTTGGCAAAGTTCTTGTCACTCTTCAAGTAAGATAAGGGAAAATCTTCCCCTCTGTTTCGGTTTGCCTTCCATTGATAACATGCACCCCAGGCTGCCCTCATTATCCTCCTGTCTCACAGCCAGGAAGGATCTGGATATTTTTACACATGTTAATTCACAACACTCAAAACACAATAGGTCAGCCCTGCTTGAGCTTTTTGTCTCGCAGGCCACATGGCATTTCCTTTGTTTAAAGACTCTTTCACAGATTCCTTTGTGTTCTATGGTTCCACCTCCCTCTCTCTTGATTTGCTGTCGCCGCTAGGTGGCAGAGGTCTCCCCATTGGATCCTATGTACCACTGGAGCTTCCTGATTGGTCCAAAGGTGCCAAGGGCGGGAGGGCTGCCTCTCAACTGTTTTCCCATTGTCCAGTCATGGTGGAGGGCGGCAGGGTGGCTGGGGTGGGAATTCATTCAATTTGAACTCTGCAACTTTGAATTTACTATAAATATGACTGTATTGGTGTATTCTCTTCATGCTCTGCTGGCGAATGATTGCAGCTCTGCATCCTTTTCAGCTGAATCGCTAATAAACCTCGATGGCTTTTCTTCAACTTGGTGAGACCTTTCATTGGGAAGATCAGGGAAAAATATTGGGTGCTTCTCTGTCTCGTCAGGGAAAAAGAACTCTTTGATGAGTCTAATTGGTCTCTGCCTCCTGGCAAAACCCCCTAAATTCCAGCTCTAGATCAACACTAGGAAGAACTTCCTGACTGTGAGAGCTGTGGAACTCTCTGCCCTGGAATGTGGTGGAGGCTCCTCCTTTGGAAGCTTTTAAACAGAGACTGGATGGCTATCTGTCAGGGATGTTTTGAATGCGATTTTCCTGCTTCTTGGCAGGGGGGTTGGACTGGATGGCCCACGAGGTCTCTTCCAACTCTATGATTCTATGGAAGAGATTTTTTTTCAATTTTTGTTACATGGTGTTATTAATTATTGTTAGTGGTATGTATATTTGTACTCCGCTTTTCTCTCCACCAAGGTGACTCAAAGCAGCCACAAAGGTGACTCAAAGGAACACTCAAAGTATGAGGTGCAGGCGCCACAGCTTGCTATTACCTGAGCCGAGTGCTGCCAAACAGTGCCAGGGCCTTAATCCAAAATCCCAGGATCCATGGAAGTGAAAGTGGTATCAAACTGCATTCATTCTAAAGTGTAGACACACCCCAGACCCAGCCCATCCTGCATTCATTGCCAGTTCTTGCTAACACAATTTGCTATTGTGTTTTTTTCCATTTCCTGGTATGTTGTGCATGAATCACACATAGAAGTGCCACCCTCTTGTGGTCTTAGAGAGGTCTTGTACTTGCTGAGAAAGGGCATCTCTGTGTCATGGGCATCTGCAAGGACCACAAAAGTTTTCTTCTCAAGCTAGGGAGTTTCTCACCTGCTGAATCCCAAATAGAAAAGAGGGGAAGGAATCAGGCCCCATAGGAAGAGAGTGATGGATGTAGAAAGGGGATTCTGAGTAGTGCATGGTCACAATGCGGGAAACAAGCACATTTGCCTTTCTTTTGAAAAGCCTCTCCGACAGCTGGGCCAATATGCGATGATTCAGATTTTCCCCAAGAGATGCAAAGCCTTACTCCTTCCCAACTTCCCCCTTGTCTTTATTGGCAAGGCAGGCACATTGATGAAATCAGAGCTTGGGGGAAATAGCTTTCACAAACTCCATATCCCAGAATCTTTCCAATCGCCCACTATGCTGGCTGGGTGGGATAATGGGAGTTTCCGAACCGTTTTCAAGGGCAGCCCCACGTAGAGCGCATTACAGTTGTTGTTGTTGTTGTTGTTGTTGTTGTTGTTGTTGCTATATTTAGTAAATTCCAGGTTCTTGTGTCTTTTCCTCTAAACCCTGGATAAAAGAAAAACAGCCAGGATCTACACTGCCATATAATATCGTTCCAGAATGCAGATGGCATTGAATCGGATTATATTGCAGTAAAGTCTCATGTAATCCAGTTCAATGCAGTTTCATATTAAGATGGCGACAGAGTAGCAGCAACTCTGCAGAGCTCCGGAGAAGAAGCTCACCGGAGAAAAGATTTACAACTTAGCCAACTTAGCTAATTGCTCTCTGTGAGAAAGATTTACATCTGAGCCAAACTGTTCCCCGGAGAAGATTTACAACTGAGTTTAATTGCTCTTTGTGAGTAAGATTCGCGGGAGGGAAGATTAGAGGGTTAGAGTGTGGCTGCCATTACAACAAGGTTAGAACGCTCCCTTCTAGACCATCTATTACAACGCGGTCAGAGTACTCCCTCTCTCAGTCAAGATCAGAGAGAGCTCAAATAAATAAATAAATAAATAAATTACAACTTCACCTCCATGGATTGCCATGAGGGAACCACAAACAGCCCTGTGGGGTTCCTGGCTCTGAATGCGATTTTGGATTCATCCAAACCCCAGGAAGAAAATCCGAAGGGGCCAGACTGCTTAAATTGTTTGGACGATCAGGGACCCGGCCAAGAGGGTGCAAGACTGGACCCAAGACTGGTGAGCCTGTTGTTTGCAGAATACAACCACCTAGCTGATCGGCTTAATCAGTTTGGGAGGCTGCTTTGCTGACTGAATCATCCATTAGCTCAGCCCCTAGATTACACACAAGGGAGGACCACCTGCAAGTCTTTGGACCTTGACCCTGAAAATGCCAGAGACCTAGCTTGGGATCAAAACCGGGACCATCCCAAGAAGTCTCCCTTAACTGTGCAAAGAGCTTCCCTGATAAATGGAGAGCCATTTGAGAGTCCCGGGATGAGCCAGGATGCGTCCTCGATGCCAAAGGGGGGATTCTGGAGTCTGCTTCTCATGGCTGCTTGTTCGATGGTTTTTGCCCTCTCGATCTCGGATTGTCCTACCCATGCCCTTGGTCTGGGCGGGGAGCTCCGGGGACCACCAATCAGGAAAAGGATTGGCCCTCTCGGCCTGAAGTGGAGGCATTGAATGTGACAGAGATCCTTAGACGGGTGCCTGTCTCTCCCTTAGTGTCCCCCTTTTGTGGAAGCCCCCAGCGACGTCGCTGCCTCTCTCTATCAAAGAGGCAAGCTCCGAAGATGGCGACTGATCTTGGGGCCACTGTTGGTGAGCTTCTATTTTCCTCTCCAACTCCCAAGAAGTTACGGCGCAGGTGCGCGGGTTATCTTGATCAGAGATGGAAACGCCACCATGATATGCACCGGATCTCTGATGAAAGGCCAGAGCAAACTATTTTGCTGGCGGAGGGAGCTTCTAGCGCCTTGCAGAGTGCTGGATTGACTGCAGGCCAGGACAGACGACGGTGGCCTCTGGAGGGCCGGAAGCCCCAGACATGGACAGATGTACAGCGATAGGAACTGGCAGACCTCTGAAACATAGGTCCCAGAGACGTGGCTGTCATCAAAAGAAATTTAAAACTAGAATCTTCTGGGGAGTCGGATTTGGCAACCGGACAAGATCTACAGCTACTGCCCCCTCCCACAAATTGGCCCACGCTCCCCCAGGTAGCTCCAGATCTGTAAATATGGAGGAGAGAGTACACCCCCAAGAAACCAGAGCCTGGGACTCAAATATAAGAACTGTGGGCATAAAAGAGAGAGTGTTTTCCCAGTCTACGGGAGTTAAGAACCCATTCCAGCACTCTCAAGGGAATCTGGATCTGACATCTTCTAGATTATCCCCCCACCCACAATGCTGGCCGGGTGCTTTGGCCTTTACACCTGCTCCTCACCACTCTGAGGGCCCCACCTATGACCACTTGTTAATTGGTCATGCCCCATCCCCTTTTCAGATGGCCAGTCAAACACTGGGCACCTAATCTGTGCTGCAGAGCCCCCAAGAGAAGTAGGTCTATGCATGGGGATTCCTACGATCTCTGGGAGGGGGAGGTACGGCGGTAGGCGCAGGCCGAATACTAGAGGGAGGTTGAGTCGGCGGGAGACTCGGCCCCCCTCTAACCTGCGGCCTATCCCCAGGTACATCTGTGACAGGCAACCAGTTTCCTCCCCTCCTACTCTGGTGTTAGTGAATGCTAGGTCCATAAGGAACAAAACTGCTACCATCAGGGACTTTCTTAATGATCAGGGAGCTGACCTAGTGTGTATTACAGAAACTTGGATCCAAGAGGGGGATGAGATCCTACTCCAGGAAATAACATCTCCAGGTTATGCAATCACTCACCAGATGCGGACTGGGAGGCAGGGGGGGGGGGTGGCTATGCTCGCCCGAGAAACTTTTTCTCTTAGGGCAGTTCCTGTGCTGAGCATCTCTGGCATTGAAAGTGTTGGCCTGGTGTGGGATTCTTGTGAGAGCATAGCCTTTCTGCTGGTGTACCGTGCGCCCAGCGCACCAGCGGACAGCCTATCCCAGTTGCTTGAGACTGTGTCGGAGTGGTCCCTGAGGTTCCCCAGACTTATCGTCTTGGGGGATTTCAATATCCACGCTGATGCTAACTCTTGTTCATTAGCGGCTGTCAACCTAGTGTCTACCATGGAGACACTAGGACTCTCCCTCTGTACTACTGGACCCACGCATCAGGCGGGGCACACGTTAGATTTGATTTTCAGCGCAGGAATTCAAGTGACCCAAGCCTCCACAATAGAGGTTCCATGGTCAGATCACTGCGCCCTGAGAGTCCGGTTGGAGCATGCCTACCCACGCTGCCAGGGCGCCGAGCCAATTTGGGCTCGCCCAAGGAGACTTATGGAACCCAGTAGGTTCCGGAATGCTCTGAGGGATCTGGAGCCTGCCAGCGACTCGATCGATGTGCAGGTGGACACATGGAACATCAGGCTATCCAATGCACTCGACGAGATCGCCCCTAGATGCCCTCTCAGACCCCGCCGAAATTGGTCTCCTTGGTTCACCGAGGAACTTCGATTGATGAAGCGGGAAAAGAGACAGCTGGAGGGCGTGTGGTGAGAACTCCGTGACAGAGCATCGAGATCAGCTTATGAGGCATTCAGGGAATCCTATGAGCATGCTATCACTGCACCCAGTGTGCCAATCACCACTGGGACCGCCAGATTATTATTATTATTATTATTATTATTATTATTATTATTATGGCACCCGATTGCCTCTGATCTTGAATGCAAATCAGGGTCAGGCTTGGTTAGGACTTGGATGGGAGCCCACCAAGCTCTATTTTGGAGGCAAAACCACCTCTGAGTGCTTCCTTGCCTAAGAAAACCCTAAAGAAAATTCATGGGGTCTCTACATAAGTTGACCAGTGACTTGAAGGCATAAACACGTGCAAAGTAATGAAGGTTTAAATTCCTGTACAGACATGGGAACCCATGCTGACTTTGAACAAGTCACATTCAGCCTCAGAAGAAGGACAATGGAAGCAACCCCCTCCAGAGAAATCCAGCCAATGAGAGATAGCATGTTGTAGGGGTTCACCTGGGTTCAAATCCGTCTGCCATATAAACCAATGTATGGTCAATGGAACAAGTCTCATTCTCTCAGACTAAGAAGAAGGAAGCAGTGTATCTCCTCTGGAGAAGAAAACTCTGAGCCAAAGTTCACTCAAAGACAGCAAAGAAAAATGTGCTGTGTTAGCGTGTCAGGATAAAAAGATAACAAGAAATCCTTTGAGATTGAGAAAAAGATATATTCCTCACATCGGATAAAGACGTATGCTAGAAATGCCTTTTTCTTTCTGTTAGTCCCAAGGGTGCTGCAAAGGAAATAAAAAGGAGAGATTGAAGGCACATCAAACCAATATAAATGTGAATGTGTCTATGTGTATACACACACATACCAAGCATTGGCAAGCAGTAGGAAGAAAAGAGGAAATTTAAGCAAAGAGACCCCAAGAAAGAAGGAAAGGATGTCAGAAGGCAGATCTACACTGTGGGATTAATACAGTTTGGCGCCTCTTGAGCTTAACAAAGGAGGTAAGCTTCCTTCTCCCTTCCTCTCCTCTGTGAGGTCTGTGGAGGTCAGTTTGAAATAATAATAATAATAATAATAATAATAACAACAACAACAACTTCTTTAATCAATTGGAAAGAGGAGATAGATCACTGTTCCTTTGAAAAGGCACTGCAAAGTGTTTTGCAGAAAGATCTGGAAGCAAAGCAGGAATTGCTGGCTAGAAGAGAACCACAGAGAGGACTGTTGATAGCAGATTGATGCTGTCTTAATGTCCTGGAAGCCTAAAACGGCAATTCTGCTGATGATCGAACAGGGCTTTGTGCTCAAAGGAGAGGAAGAAGGAAATGTTTGGGAGAAGAGACCACAAGGAACAAAAGAACGAGTGACTTGGAAACCACAACTGAAGGGAGATGTTGATAAGCTGGAATGTGTCCAAAGGAGGGCAACTAAAATGATCAGGGTCTAGAGAACAAGCTCTATGAGGAGCGGCTTAAAGAACTGGTCATGTTTAGCCTTTGGAAGAGAAGGCTGAGAAGATACATTGAAGCCAATAGGAGCCTTAGCAGGAGCCTTAGCAGGGTCTTCCTCAGGAGTAGAGACCCTAAGACCCCACCAAGGAGGGTTTGTCACATTGGCGAGCCAGAGAAGCCTGATTTCAGCAATTTTATTAGGATTAAAAATTCAGAATAAAGTTCACCAAAGTCGAAGAAGCGGCACTGAGGTGTTTTTATTAGCGATTCAGTTGAAAAGGATGCGATGTAGCAATAATTCGCCTACGAAACATACCAACGTACAGAGATCAGAGGCATTTTTATAGGAATTTACAGGTTTGAAAGTTCAAAATTCCCGCTTCCACCCTCCGCCCGGCTGACAAATGATTGGCTGACGCTATTCCAGTTGGGATGAATTAATGGATGCGATGCCCAGCCTATAATCCTTGAAGGGATTTGTAATGGTCCTTGATTATTTTATCCTGGTCTTCCTGCTACCATCACTGGGCCCTGTAATAATTGGGCCTTCCAGTTGGTGTGGCCAATCAGCCGGGCCCACTGATGGAAAGGAGTCCCGATGATGGAAAAAAAGGCCCGATAGAAAGAAGGCCTGCTGAGTGCTTCGTCCCTCCCACACTCGGTGCAAACAGGAGCCAGATGGAGCAGCACCAAGCAGCTGGGCCTACTGGTAGGCCCGATGATCTCTAGATCGCGGGTCCACTGGGCGCCTCGGCCCCCACAACTCAAATAGGCTCTTTGTGAGGCCTATAAGGCTTGCTGGGTGCTTCAGGCCCCACCCCAATGCTGCGGGGGTAGATGGAGCAGCACCCCCGCAGCGTGGCCGGGCCTACCGGCGGGGGAAGGGCAGAAGGAGGGAGGCGTCCGATAGGCCTCCTTGTTTGCTTGCCCAGCTCTTCGCCCCAGATGGAACCATGGGGGGCCAGGGAGCCACGAGAGTCACGGGGGGGGGGGGGCAAAGAGAGCCGGGAGTCACCACAGGGGGCCCGCCGAGCCCCAACCCCAGCGGCGGAGCGGCGTCTTCGTGGCAGCAACTCAGCCGGCTCGTCAGCCCTCCGGCAGCAATGGCGGCCACGGCGATGTTGCAAATCACGGTCTGCCTTCTCCCGATGACCTGGGGGAACGGCAGGGGACGGCAGCGCCGGTCAGGAAGCCAGCTCACTCCCTACCAGTATCCACAGAGAGCCCCTGCAGCTTTGGTACTCCGGTGAGTTCATAAGGTCTTAAAAACTTGAGGGAGCTAGCCGCGATGTAATGGCGGCGCTCACCTCTTCTTCCCCCTCTGCTTTTCCTTCTCCCTTCTCCTGGGTTCCTCCGGACCACCAGGACCTCTTTCGAGATCCCTGACTACTCCGGATCTCCCTCTTTGAGTTTGGGAGGGTCGCGAGGGAAGGGTCACCTTAGATTCCCTTGGATTTGGATTTCATCAGGCGCAGCTCAGGCTCTTGCTGTTCTCAGCGGCTTTTAGTCCTGGGGGATTTTAACATCCATGCCGAGGCCTCACTTTCAGGTGCAGCTCAGGACTTTATGGCCGCCATGGCAACCATGGGCCTGTCCCAACTAGTATCTGGTCCCACCCATATGGCCGGACACACATTGGATTTGGTCTTTACCCAGGGATAGGGTGACAGGGTCAGGGCGGAGGAGTTGACCATCGCTCCGTTGCCATGGACCGATCACTTCCTGATTAGGTTTAGACTTACTGTACCCCCCAACCTCCACAGGGGTGGTGGACCCATTAAAATGGTCCGCCCCAGGAGACTTATGGATCCAAACGGATTCCTGACGGCTCTTGGGGAGCTTCCCACTTCCCTGGCTGGCGATTCTGTCGATGCCTTGGTCTCTCGCTGGAATTCTGAGATGACTAGGGCAATCGATACAATCGCTCCGGAACGCCCCCTCTCGAATAACTGGGCTAGTCATGCCCCTTGGTTCACTGAGGAGCTTGCAGCTATGAAGCGAAAGAAGAGGTGGCTAGAGCGCGTGTGGCGCCGGAATCCGACTAAATCAGCCCAAACACACCTGAATGCTTTCTTAAGGTCCTATGGTGTGGCAATAGAGGCAGCACAAAAAACATCCTTTGCGGCCAATATTGCATCGGCGAAGAACCGTCCAGCTGAGCTCTTTCGGGCTGTCAGGAGTCTGTTAAATCCGCCGGAAAGCGAGATCCCTGACAGCTCAGGAGCTCGCTGTGAAGCATTTGCTCGGTTTTTCGCTGATAAAATTGCGCTGATTCGGTCTGGATTCGACGTCACTTTAAATGCAGTCTCTGAGGATATAACGAGAGCATCTGCTTGTCCGGTTTCGTTGGATTCATTTCAATTGGTTCAGCTTGAGGATGTGGACAGGATCCTTGGAGAGGTGCGACCTACCACATGCATCCTAGACCCCTGCCCATCCTGGCTGATAAAGGAAGCCAGAGGGGGTTTGGCAGAGTGGGTGAAGGTGGTGGTTAATGCCTCCTTGCAGGAGGGCAAAATTCCAGCAAGCTTGAAACAAGCTATTATCAAACCGCTGTTGAAAAAACCATCACTGGACCCCACTCAATTAGACAACTATCGGCCAGTTTCCAATCTCCCCTACTTCGGCAAAGTCATGGAACGTGTGGTGGCGACACAGCTCCAGGGATTTCTGGTAGACACTGATTATCTAGATCCGGCACAGTCTGGCTTTAGACCGGGACATGGAACGGAAACAGCCTTGGTCGCCTTGGTAGATGATCTGCGCAGGGAGCTGGACAGGGGGACTGTGTCCCTGTTAGTTCTGCTGGACCTCTCAGCGGCCTTCGATACTGTTGACTACGGTATCCTTCTGGGACGCCTCAGAGATATGGGACTTGGGGGTACTGCTTTGCAGTGGCTCCGGTCCTTTCTTGAGGGACGGTCCCAGAAGGTGTTACTGGGTGACACCTGTTCGGCCCCACAGCCGTTGTCATGTGGAGTCCCACAGGGTTCAATTCTGTCCCCAATGTTGTTTAACATCTACATGAAGCCACTGGGGGAGATCATTCGGAGTTTCGGACTGAGATGTTATCTCTATGCAGATGATGTCCAGATCTGTCACTCCTTCTCACCTGCTACTAAGGAGGCTGTCCAGGCCTTGAATCGGTGTTTGGCTGCTGTATCGGACTGGATGAGGGCTAACAAATTGAAATTGAATCCAGACAAGACAGAGGCCCTATTGGTCAGTCGTAAGGCCGAACAGGGAATAGGGTTACAGCCTGTGTTAGATGGGGTTACACTCCCCCTGAAGACGCAGGTTCGCAGCTTGGGAGTGATCCTGGACTCATCGCTGAGCCTGGAACCCCAGGTCTCAGCGGTGGCCGGGAGAGCTTTTGCACAATTTAAACTTGTGCACCAGTTGCGCCCGTTCCTTGGGAAGTCTGATCTGGCCACAGTGGTCCACGCTCTTGTTACATCCCGAATAGACTACTGCAACGCGCTCTACGTGGGGTTGCCCATGAAGACGGTTCGGAAACTTCAACTGGTCCAGCGAGCGGCAGTCAGGCTGCTCACTGGGGCGACATACAGAGAGCACACCACCCCTCTGCTGTGTCAGCTCCACTGGCTGCCGGTTCAGTTCCGAGCCCAATTCAAGGTGCTGGTCTTGACCTACAAAACCCTGTACGGTTCCGGTCCAGTGTATCTGTCCGAACGTATCTCCCTCTACGTCCCACCACGGAATTTAAGATCATCTGAGGGGGGCCTGCTCTCGACTCCACCGCTTTCCTAAGCAAGGCTGGTGGGGACGAGGAGCAGGGCCTTCTCAGTGGTGGCCCCCCACCTGTGGAACTCACTCCCAGTGGATATCAGGGCATCGACATCACTCCTGTCCTTTAGGAGAAAGGCAAAGACGTGGTTGTGGGACCAGGCCTTCGGGCAATCTGCTAACTAGATAGGACAACCAGGCAATTAGGATCGGCAGGACTGATATATGTGGACTGATAAATGTGGAAGAAAACTCTGAACCATGAGATAGCGAACACTGACTGGCAAGAAGGAAGAAGCGGTTTGTATCAGTTTGTATGAAATTTTATTGGTTTTATTGGTTTTAACGGGTTTAGATGCAATGTATTGTTGTTGTTGTTTGCTAATTTGTTATTTTGTTTTATTGCTTATTATTGATGTATGCTATGGGCATCGAATTGTGCCTTGGATGTGTAAGCCGCCCTGAGTCCCCTTCGGGGTGAGAAGGGCGGGGTAAAAGTAAACCAAATAAATAAATCAGATAAGCCAAAAAAGAGAGGCTTGGCAAATGTCTGGTTTTGAATGAAGTAAACAAAAATTGGGAAGGCGACCACCTGAGGGATGTCTCGCCCCTATTGTGAAATGACCAAAAAGTTGGCAAAAGGAAATTCCAGCCTGATGGCTCTACTTTGAAATCAAATAGGAAGTCCAAGTCCTATTGTTCATACCAGAGTCCATGGTGTTGATATGGGTTTCTTTTGTTGCCTCTGATTGCCCCTCCAACAGCTGGCCACTTCCTTGATGTGCTCCCCTCACGATGAAGGGGCGAGGGGTTGGATGCCAAGAAAAAATACATGGGAAAAGAAACAGGAATCCAGAGGAATTCATATCAACCTCCCCCCCCCCCCACCCGCCAGAGGAATTGATTATTATAACTTTATTAAGACATGAGCCCATGATTCAGGTGGGGCAATTCATATGTAGGGAATGAGTTCAGAGGAGCCAAGAAAAAAAATGAATTGAAGAAAATCCAAAAGTCTCAAAAAGATGTCTAATTATTTCCACTGAGCCAAAGGATGGATTCCTGCAATGCCAAGAACAAATTGGTTTTTTGTCCTTGAGAAACTATAACTCCCTCCAAGGGCTGGGACCTCCAGGCCAGGCTCTTCCCCGTGAGCCTCATGGGATAGCCACACCAAGTCTTCAGGGGCAGGGGTCTGGCGGAGGCAATGAAATGGCGGAGCGCAGCAGAACGGAAGCAACGGAGCCGGCTTTTAGACAATCAGCTGTTTCTTGCAAAATATATTCTTAAAAATTAAATGATTATTTCCCAAGTGTAGAAGTCCGAAATGCAAAAAGTGAGATAGCAGATAGGGATAGAATTAAGCTAGGAAAATATATACCATCAAAATTGAGATGATTCACCATCAGGCGGATACTGGGGCCCAATAGGGGAGACTCAGTATTCGCGGTTGGAAAAACGCAGATTCGGCCTCCCCAGAACAGCAGAAAGGCATCCTGGGCAGGCCTGCAGTCTCCTGCGGCCTGGAGATGGTTAGTTTCATGCATTTAGACAGTTCAGTTGAAACAAATCGACCAAAACTATCTCCTGGTTCCAATACCAACAGATATCAGAAAATTATAAAATAGACGCCAAAGTGGGATTCCAGCTAAAGGAAACTTTCTGGGACAAAATAATCAAAACAGAAAACAAACTAATAAAGAGAGTATACCAACAACTGCTAATATGGGCAACAGAACTGGAGCAGGTAAAAGTAAATATGGTTAAGTGGTCTAAAGATATAGGCAGATCCATAAACATGGCCGAGTGGGAGGAAGTCTGGTGTAATAAAATAAAATATACCTATGCATCCGAACTGAAGGAGAACTGGTATAAAACATTCTACAGATGGTACCTCACTCCCGATAAGATATCCAAGTTCAGCAAAGGCAAAATCAGTGGTATGTGCTGGAAATGCGAAAAGTGTAAAGGCAACTACTTTCATATGTGGTGGAAGTGTAAAAAGATAAAGAACTTCTGGCATGAAATTTATAAAATGATTGGAACAATACTAAAAGAAAAAATAGAATTCAAGCCAGAGGCAATGTTATTAGGAATTATAGACACCATTAAAGATAAAAATTCAGAAAAATTATTCTTTTATTTCACCACAGCGGCTAGATTAGTATTAGCTAAAAATTGGAAAGCTAAAGAAACCCCAACACTGGAGCAATGGCTCCTAAAAGTTTGGGACATTATGAACATGGACATTCTAACCCAAAAAATATCACGTAGCATAACGAAACCGCCTAAAACAGATTGGGGAAACTTTCTGGAATATATTAGAGGGCTAAATAAGGAAATCTATATCACTAATGCGCAATGAAGAACCTCAAAGGATAATCAATAAGAAACCGACGAGTGAGCTATATAAGAAAAAGACGACAAGGAGATTAACTCATTGTTATCTCAAGTTCCTGCGCGGCAACTCCTGAAAGTATTTTAACGGACACCCTTGTTCACTGTTGTTGTCACAGTTGTTAATGTCGTTGTTGTAATTGTTGTTGTTACTGTCATAAATGTGTATGCCCCTCCTTTTTATTCCATGTTTGTCTCTATGTATCCTCGCGCTTGTCCTGTCATGAGCGTCAGTCTGTCCATTCCTCTTTCACCCCTTCGCCTCCCCCACCCCTACCACTAAATGTTCTTCCAACTTTCCTGATAGTATTGTTCCCACCCTTTCCATGTAAACAATATTTTCTGACTTCTTTTGATCCACTATTTTCTTTTCTCTTTCTATCCGCTCTATCTAAAGAGCAACATATTCCAAATAAAAATATTCATTTAAAAAAAAGCTAAGATCAAAGCCAGTGGTTTCCTGTATTCCAGCTGCCAAATCTCTCATACCCTCTATGGCTTTATTGACTACAAAGGTCTGGTCAGTCAGATTAAAACAACACATGTGGCACACACTCTCACAGTCATAATGATTCTTTAACAACATGAAATCAATGGCAGCATGATTATCTAGCACAGTTTCCCTCTGCTCATGCATCTCTGAAGCCATGGAAGCCAGGGCCTGAGAGGTAAAATTGATGTTTTTGACCAGAGTGCAGGCTAGATGTTTAATGGCCTTGTAGTTCATGCCAGCTGCCACCCTAGGGGTGAACAGGACTGCTGCCACAAATTGAGGAATGCCTTTAATAACCACAGAAGGATCACAATTTGCGTCCATGCTTTGGATGGACCTTGCCTCCCTAGCCAAAGAGTGTGCCATCTCTAGTCATCTTTGGAAAGCATAAAAAGAGACAGCCTGCCCAGAGCACAATTTCCCAAGGATGAATTGGCTGGTAGATAACTATAGGCTGTCTGCCCACACAGGAAAAACAACCCTGAGGGCAAGACCAAATGGACATTCATATAGGGCAGCATTTCAATAGATGTACAATTTAGTTAATTGTCCTTGGGTAATATTTGACACTTTCCTGTACAAGTGGGTATTTGAAAGCAATGGGAAGCATGAGGGCTGTGGGCCAATTTGATAGCCACCATGCTGGGCTCCCTTTCCCTGGCAGCCCTTCCCCATACAGAAAGATCTCTGTATGACATCGATTTTGAAGGAATTGCTTGGAAAATAGTATAATTTCTAAAAATTTCCAGAGATTCTGGAACACATATCAAACGTGGAAAACAGATCTGTGGCAGTGATCCCGCTTGATAGACAGAAGTCAGAAACATTAAGGACCCTGGATGCCAGTTGTTGCCAGAAATTGTTTTTTGTTGAAAGCCATTCGTATAGTACAGAGCTTCCTACGGTGTACTGTGTTAGGGATAGCAGGCAGAAAAAGACAGGGAAAAGCATACTGGAGTTGCGTGGTGCTGATGGACAGCTCCGCTCAGGTAATAATATAAGAATAAATAGACTCACAGTTCAAAATGGTTCTGAAAGGATAGCTCTGCTGTGCTCGCACTTGACGGGGCCTCAGTGGAAATCGAAAGCAGAGAGTGGCTCAGAGCGCGCTGTCAAAATCAGGTGGAGGCACTTTGACAGCTGTCAAATGAGCTGTCAAAACTCTGGAAGTGGTGGAAAAGTGGGTTCCCATGGTGCTAGAGACTTCAAATTAGGAGGGAAGATTAGAAGAGGGTCTCTGGCCTGGTGGACAATGTTCCTTCTCTCCGGGGGGCCCAGAAGGTGGTGGGTTGGGCTGGTCCATGGGGGGGGGGGGTCCTGCTGTGGTACTTTCCGGAACAGCAACCGCAGGTCCTCTCCCAGCTCAACAGTCCACTGATCCTCGTCTTTGCCTTCCTCAGCTGACTCAGGTTCTGGTTCTGGTGCTCGCTTCAATCTGGAATGATGGACCCAAACTTTGATGCCAGATACCTTGGCTGCTGTGTGAGTAGTCAGGAAGATCTGATGGGGCCCGACCCACTTCTCAGATAAGGGTTCTGGTCGCCACGTCCGCACGAAGACCCAATCTCCAATGGAGAAGTCGTAGACAGGGGCATCCAAGATGACAGGAAGTTGAGAGAGCAGATACCTGTTCAAAGAAGAAGGAGTGGAAGTGAGGGAAGACATCCTATCCCTAATACTATCAGACCAGACTTCATGTAGATGTTCAGTCTTCAGAGGGACCTGTGAAGAGGGAAAAGACCTACCATAAAGAATTTCAAAAGGACTCAACTTTAACCCATCCCAAGGAGCTGCTCTAACCCTAGTGAGAACAAGCAGGAGGGCATCAGGCCAAGGCAAGTTCGCCTGCTGACAGATCTTAGCCAACTGTCTCTTGATGGTTTGGTTCATCCTCTCAACCTTGCCACTTGCTTCAGGATGCCAGCTGGTGTGCAAGTCCCCCTTGATCTGGAGGGGCTGGGCCACCTGCTGGGTAGTCTTGGAGATGAAAGAAGCTCCGTTGTCTGAGGAGATACAGATGGGCAATCCGAAGCAAGGGATGATGTGGTTGAGGAGGGCCTGGCTTACTTCCTTGGCTGTGCAGGTGTAACAGGGAAATGCTTTTGGCTATCCACTGTAACAGTCCACAAACACCAGCAAGTACTTGTACCTCTTACTGGATGGCAGCTCAGCAAAAGTCCACCTGCCACACTTTCCTGGTTGCAGTCCTGTCTTGAGATGCCCCACTTCTAGCCTCCTCCAGATCTTAGGGTTGTTCTTCAGACACAGGAGGTATAACCTGCAGGCCCAGATGGACTGCTGGGCCATGTGTGGACCGGTGAAGAAAGTCCTGAGATGCTCCAGCATGGCATCATGACCCCAATGGGTGCTCTTGTGGGGGCGGAGGGCCACTTCACGCATAAGGGGATCAGTCAGCAGCAGACAGCCCTGACCATCCTTCCACCAACCTTCTTACTGTTTTAGACCCTCCCTCTTGGCAAACTCATCGCCCATAGCTCCATACACAGGGAGGGTCATCACGTTGGTATCTGGGATGAGGGGCCCCTGGAAGGTGGGCTCTCGGTTGGCAGCTCCCTTGGCAGCGGCATCTGCCCTTTGATTCCCCTTAGCAGTGTCCTGGTCCCCTGTCTGGTGCCCTCTGCAGTGGATGACAGTAACTGCAGCTGGCTTGCAAACAGCCTCCAAGAGTTTTAGGATCTCAGCCTGATGTTTGACAGGGCTGCCAGCTGCTCTTTTTCCTTCCAAATGGCTCCCTGGGCATGAAGCACATTAAAAGCAAACTTAGAGTCTGTGTAGATGTTGACAGTCTTTCTCTCAGCCAGCTCCAAGGCTCTGGTGAGGGCGATGAGCTCCGCCTTCTAGGCAGAGGTGCCGGGGAAAAGTGGCTCTGCCTCTATGGTGTCTCATAGAGTGACTACCGCATATCATGCTCTCCTCTCCCCATGGTAGACGCTGCTGCTGCCGTCTATGAAGTACTCTAGCTCTGCATCTGGAAGGGGCTGGTCCTTGAGATCCGGCTGGCTGGAGTAGACTTCCTCAATGGTGGCAATGCAGTCATGGGGCTCCTAGTCATCTCCCTCCGAGTCCTCAATGGGCATCAGGGTGGCAGGGTTGAGGCAGTTGGTGGTGGCCAATGTTAGGTCTCCCTGGTTGATGAGGAGGGCCTGGTAGCGAGTGAGCCGGCCTGCAGACAGCCAGTTGGTCCCTTTGGCATCCAGGACAGCCAGGACGCTATGGGGCACGTAGATAGTCATAGGCTGGCCCAATGTCAGCTACCTGGCCTCTTCAGCTACCATGGCTGTGGCAGCCACAGCTCTCAGGTAGGCAGGCCACCCCAGACTGGTGGGGTCCAGACACTTGGAAAAGTAAGCAACTGGCCTCTTGGTGTTACCCAAAGGCTGGATCAACACACCTGCAGCCACCCCTCCCCCCCCCCCCCCGACGTTCACAGACGTCGAAGGTAGAAGGGCTTGGTCATGTCTGGGAGCCCAAGGGCAGGGGCAGACATGAGGGCCTTTTTGATGGTTTCAAAGGCAGTCCTGCACTCTGCAGACCAAACAAGGAAAGTCTCTGGCCCAGATGTTGCCTCGTAGAGGGACCTGGCAAGCGGTCCGAAGTTTGGCAGCCATATTCTACAGAAGCCCGCCATCCCCAAAAAGCCTCTCAGCTGCTTCTTGGTCTTTGGCTCCCAGACCCTGCAGATGGCTTCCTTCGTCTCTGGTCCCAGTGCCCTCTGTCCTTGGGAAACATCAAATCCCAGGTACCTTACAGTGTCCTTGCAGATCTGGGCCTTCTTCTTGGAGACCTTGAACCCAGCCTTATCCAGGAAGTTGAGAAGACTGATGGTAAGTTGCTCACAGGTGTCCTTGTCTTCACAGCAAAGAAGTAGGTCGGCAATATACTGCAGCAGGACCCCCTAGTCACGATCTGGCCATTTCTCCAACTCTGAGGCAAGGCTTTGACTGAAGACCGCCGGAGAACAAGTGAACCCTTGTGGCAAGACCTGCTAGCAAAGCTGCACCCGCCTGGCTGAGCCCACATGCTCCCACTCAAAGGCAAAGATTTCCTGGCTATCTGCATGGAGAGGCATTGAGAAAAATGCATCTTTAAGATCCAAGACAGTAAAGCATGAGTAGGAAGGAGGAATAGTAGATAGGAGAGTATAAGGATTTGGCACCACAGGATGTATGTCAACTACTATGGCATTTATGGCTCTAAGATCTTGCACAAAATGAAATTTGTCCAAATTGGCCTTATGAACGGGCAAAACTGAGGTGTTGTATGGTGAAGCACATTCCCTCAGCAGGGAGTGCTGCAAGAAATTGTCAATGATAGGTTGGAGCACCTTGCAATCTTCTAGGGAAATCCTTATTGGGGGATCTTAGGAGGAGTGACATCAGGTTTGAGGGCAATGGTGACAGGAGCAATGTTCTTGGCCCACCTAGGGACCCCATCTGCCCATACTATGGGGTCCACCTGCTGGAGAATGGCCAAGGGGATCCAGTCAGCCTCTGGGCTGGGCTGGTGAAGCAAGAAAGTTCGTGCCCTCCACCCTTCCTCTTCAGGCACAGCTAGGATTATCTTTTCTGGCCCAAAAGCTACCAGGGCCCTGATCTTACACAGAATGTCTCGGCCCAAGAGGGGAACAGGACATTCAGGCATGTAGAGGAACACAGTATCCGACAACTCGAGGACCGTATTAAGACCCTTAAGGACATTCAGGAACTTGAGCTGTTCTTAGACACCACACACCACACTGGCCTAGACACGCAGCCCATATCACACCAACATTACGGGGAGGCTCAACAGAACAGCACCTCAGATGTGGACAACCCTCAGGCTTGGAGAAATGTCACTCTTAGAAGGACACATAGGACCCGGAAGCCTCCTCAGAATACTTCCGCTCAGCTGCAGTTACACAATAGATTCCAAATTCTCACACAACTATCACCTGACCAAGAAACACAACATATTGGGGAAGACCAGAATGGCTTAGATACTGATCAGTGGCTCATCCTTGATCAGTGTGCAGGGGATAGCCCTGACTGGGACAACACTTCACAACATTCACACTTGCACAATCGTGCAGGTGTACCATCCCCAACCATAGACCAGGTGCAACAGGAACACATACAGGAGAACCATAGGCTCTTGGACGAATCTCAATGGATTGTCCTTGACGAATGCACCGGGGATGTCGAGGAGGAGGACAACACTTTTCACCTACACAATTCACACCAACAGGATTACTTTTCTGGAGACCTACACACTACATTGCACAAAAGGGGCCCTGTCATTCCTGAAAGTAAACAGGTCTTGGTAGTAGGCGACTCCCTCCTTAGAGGAACGGAAGCTGTCATTTCCAGACCAGATGGGATGGCTCGAGAAATATGCTGCCTACCGGGGGCAAAAATACACCATATCACTCAGAGGCTCACCAGGCTCCTCAAGCCCTATCACCGTCCTCCCCTCATGTTGATTCATGTAGGAACCAATGATACTGCAAAGCATACGTTTCAAAAGATCACAAATGATTTTCGAGCTCTAGGAGCAAAGCTAAAAGAATGTAATGTACAGGTCGTCTTTTCATCCCTCCTCCCTGTTGTAAGACACGGTTCTACAAGGGCCAGAAAAATAGTACAGGTCAATAACTGGTTTAGAAAATGGTGTCAAGAGAAACGCTTTGGCTTCCTCGACCATGGCCTGCTTTTCCAGGAGGATGGCCTACTGGCAAGGGATGGGGTGCATCTCACACAAGTAGGAAAACACCTTTTTGCTCACAGACTCGCAAACCTCATTAGACGCACTTTAAACTAGGTCCACCGAGGGAGGGGGACAACAGCCTTGCGAACACTACTTTACCCATAATGTCTGGGAATTGCCAGTAGGCTAAATGGAGGGCTGCACAAACACAAGAAGGACCAAGTACCAAAAGCACAATAATCCCAATTAAACAGCTCGAGGGAAGATCTCAGGGGCTCACATGTCTTTACACTAAGGCACAGAGCATGGGAAATAAACAAGATGAACTCCAACTTTTAGCACAACACCACAAATATGATATCATATGGATCACTGAAACCTGGTGGGATGACTCCTATCGCTGGAATGTAGATATCGAGGGGTATAACCTCTTTCACAGAAACCGAACAAAGGGGAGAGGAGGCAGAGTAGCCTTATATGTCAAAAACTCTTATGCTGCAGAAGAGATTCAAGACAGCAATCTGGGAAACCAGCTTGAAATCATCTGGATAAGAATCAAGGGAACTGGGACTCAAAAAGATGTCGTTGTAGGCGTCTACTACAGACCCCCAAGCCAGCAGGAAGAACTTCATGAAGTCTTCTGCCAACAGTTGACCAAACAGGCACAGAGAAGAGATGTAGTAGTCATGGGCGATTTCAACTATCCCGATATTTGCTGGAAAACAAACTCGGCCAAGAGTACAAGGTCCAACAAATTCCTCGCTTGCCTTGCAGACAATTTCATGGTCCAGAAGGTAGAAGAGGCAACAAGGGGATTGGCTACTCTTGATCTCATCCTAACAAATGCGGAGGACCTGATCGATGCGGTCGAAGTAGTAGGATCCTTAGGGGCAAGTGACCATGTGCTCCTGCGATTTGAGGCACGAAGGAAGGCCGAAACTAAGACAAGTCAAACCCGCATTTTGGACTTTAGGAGAGCGGATTTCCAAAAAATGAAGGAAACGCTGAGCAGCATTCCGTGGACACAGATACTAAAAGACAAGGGAGTTACGGATGGATGGGAATTTCTCAAGAGTGAAATACTCAAGGCGCAACTACAAACCGTGCCAACAAAGAGAAAAAATAGGACAAGTGCAAAGAAGCCAGAATGGATGTCCAAAGAACTTCTAACTGTGCTAAGACACAAAAGAGACATGCACAAGAAGTGGAAAAAAGGAGAAATCACCAAAGAAGAATTCAAACAAATAGTCAACACCTGTAGGGAAAAGGTCCGCAAGGCTAAAGCAAAAAACGAGCTCAGACGTGCCAGGGACATTAAAAACAATTAAAAGGGCTTCTATTCTTATGTCAGTAGAAAAAGGAAAAACAAGGAGGCGATAGGACCTCTTCGAGGAGAAGATGGGGCAATGCTGACAGGGGATAGGGAAAAGGTAGAACTACTTAATGCCTTCTTTGCCTCGGTCTTCTCACAAAAAGAGAGTCTTCAACCTCAGCAAGATGGAGTGGATGAGGGGTTGGAGGACATCCAACCCCAAATTGGGAAAGAAGTCGTCCAGGAGTACCTGGCCGCTCTTAATGAGTTCAAGTCCCCAGGACCAGATCAACTACACCCCAGAGTATTGAAGGAACTAGCGGAAGTCATTTCGGAACCATTGGCAACCATCTTTGAGAGTTCTTGGAGAACAGGAGAAGTTCCAGCAGATTGGAGGCGGGCCAATGTGGTCCCAATCTTCAAGAAGGGAAAAAAGGATGACCCAAACAACTACCATCCAGTCAGCCTCACGTCGATACCGGGCAAGATTCCGGAAAATATTGTTAAGGAAGCGGTCTGCAAACACTTAGAAACAAATGCAGTCATTAGGCCTGGGTAACAACGGAAAAATTTGTTTCTAAAATCAATTAGTTTTTTGGGGTTTTTTGCGTTTCAATATTTAAAAGAATTCCGAAATTTTCCTTTAAAAAAGTTCAATATTTACGAAATTTCATAAATGGTAAAAAATTTACAAAACAATAACGAAACAATAACGAATCGATTCGTTAATGGCGGCCGCGATCGCGCAATACGCCAAAAAACTTCTGAAGCTTCCCTCTCCCTCTGTTGTTGACTGTTGGTGTGATATTATAATTTTTTTCACTAATTAAACAAAAAACAACTATAAAACTTTCCCCAGACATGCGGAAATAATAGCGAAACGACCTCAAACCAATAACGAAACGAATACATAACGAAATACGAAGCATTTACGAAACGAATTGAAAATTTCGTTTCGTTTTTAAGTTGCTCCAGAATGGTTCATTATCGCTTCGTTAACAAAAAAATAACGATTTTTTAACAAATTACGAATTAATGAAACGAAACCCCCCAGCCCTAGCAGTCATCGCTAATAGTCAACATGAATTTATCAAAAACAAGTCATGCCAGACTAATCTGATCTCTTTCTTCGATAGAGCTACAAGCTGGGTATGCCGTGGATGTAGCGTACCTGGATTTCAGTAAGGCCTTTGATAAGGTCCCCCATGATCTTCTGGCAAGGAAACTAGTCCAATGTGGGCTAGGCAAAACTACGGTGAGGTGGATTTGTAATTGGTTAAGTGGACGAACACAGAGAGTGCTCACTAATGCTTCCTCTTCACCTTGGAAATAAGTGACAAGTGGAGTGCCGCAGGGTTCCGTCCTGGGCCCGGTCCTGTTCAACATCTTTATTAATGACTTAGATGAAGGGCTAGAAGGCATGATCATCAAGTTTGCAGACGACACCAAATTGGGAGGGATAGCCAATAGTCCAGAGGACAGGAGCAGAATTCAAAATGATCTTGACAGATTAGAGAGATGGGCCAAAACTAACAAAATGAAGTTCAACAGTGACAAAAGCAAGATACTCCACTTTGGCAGAAAAAATGAAATGCAAAGATACAGAATGGGTGACGCCTGGCTCGAGAGCAGTACGTGTGAAAAAGATCTTGGAGTCCTCGTGGGCAACAAGTTAAACATGAGCCAACAATGTGATGTGGCGGCAAAAAAAGCCAATGGGATTTTGGCCTGCATCAATAGGAGCATAGTGTCTAGATCTAAGGAAGTAATGCTACCCCTCTATTCTGCTTTGGTTAGACCACATCTGGAATATTGTGTCCAATTCTGGGCACCACAATTCAAGAGAGATATTGACAAGCTGGAATGTGTCCAGAGGAGGGCGACTAAAATGATCAAGGAGAACAAGCCCTATGAGGAGCGGCTTGGGGAGCTGGGCATTTTTAGCCTGAAGAAGAGAAGGCTGAGAGGAAGCCACAGGGAGGAGGGAGCAAGCTTGTTTTCTGCTTCCCTGGAGACTAGGACGCGGAACAATAGCTTCAAACTACAAGAGAGGAGATTCCATCTGAACATTAGGAAGAACTTCCTGACTGTGAGAGCTGTTCACCAGTGGAACTCTCTGCCCCGGAGTGTGGTGGAGGCTTCTTCTTTGGAAGCTTTTAAGCAGAAGCTGGATGGCCATTTGTCAGGGGTGATTTGAATGCAATATTCCTGCTTCTTGGCAGGGGGTTGGACTGGATGGCCCATGAGGTATCTTCCAACTCTTTGATTCTATGATTCATGAGACAAAACCCTTCCCCCCACCTCACACTCCATGCGTTTCAGAAAGGATCTTCTTGCCTCTTTCCCTGAGACCCCCACTACCTGAGTTTTTCTGCTTCCCAGCTCAGTTCCCCGGAACCCCTCTGTGACCACGGAGTGAGTTGCCCCACAGTCCAGGAGAAAGTCAACAGTCCTTCTCCCAATTTTAAGTGGCACAATGGGATCACTGGGGGCCAAGACAATCTGCTTTCCTAGTCACATGACCCTCCCTTGTGTCCCCCTGTCATTGAGCTCAGGGCATTCTCTCCTGAAATACCCTGTGCCCTGGCAATGATAACACCGAGCCTCAATCTGCCTTCCTGGCCTCCCCTAGCCCCTATCCCTCCAAGCTGGCCTGTTCTGGTTGTCCCTGGGCCTCCTGTCCCTGTCCCTCTCTGCCAAGGCAGCAACCAAAGAGGTGGTTTGGGTCTCTGCTTGAGCCTTCCGATAATCTTCTTCCTTCTGGATGGCAGCATCCTCGCTGTTGTGGAAGACCATGAAAGCAATATTGATTAACTGGGACATTGGCATAGCATCCCCAGCTTCCAGCTTCTGAAGCTTGAGCCGGATGTCCCTGGCTGACCTCCCAATGAACAGAGAGTTCAGGATGGGATGGAACTGGGGGTCAGTGGGGTCAATGTTGGTCCATTGCTTTGCAGTGCGACACAGCCTATCATAGAAGTCAGAAGGGCTCTCATTTGGCTCTTGCTTGAGGTCATAAAACTTGGAGAGGTTCAGGGCACGGGGATAGACAAGGAGCAAAGCAACCAAAATGGCACGATGGAAGCCCTTCAGAGCCAGCCTGCCAGCATCAGTATTGTAATCCCACCCAGGGTCATCTTTGGTAGGAAAGACCAGCTCACTATCCTGCCCACCATCCATGTCCGCTTTCATGACTTCTGCCTGAGCTACCGCCAAGAGGTGACGCTTCTCTTCTTGTGTTAAAAGGGAAGTCAGCATTGTCATCACATCCCCCAAGTGGGGCGATGTGTAAGAAAGATGGTCCTAAACAGCTCTACCATTTCTGCCAAGTCCTGGGACAGTGGGGCTGTGTTCCTTTTCCAATTGATGAGGTCTGAGGTGGTAAAGGGAACATGGATGAGGACTGGCCTCCCCCCACTCCCTACCATCTCCCTCAGGTTGGGCAATGACATTTGAAGGATGGCTGCGCAAGCTGCCCTTGGTGATGAGGGGCTCAAAAGGGTCCTCAGCAGCTGGGGAGGCCGCCTGAGGGGCCTGAGATGGGGCAGGAAGGAGGATGAGAGGGGGATGGACTGGAGGAACAACTATGGAGGGGGAGGGGGACAAGGAGGCTTGTGGGGAGAGGGCAGAGAGGGCAGGGGGAGAAGGAACAGCCCCCTGGGTTGCCTGGGGCTGAGAAGGGGAAAGCAGAGAAGCAAAAGGGTTTGGCAAAGAGGGAGCAAAAGGACCTGGCAGGGGCCAGATGGGACTTGGAAGGGATTTGGGGCGGAAGGAGCAAAAGGGTCTGGCCTGGGGCCAGAGTGGACCTGAGAGGAAGTGGCTAAGGGGGAAGGGGCCAGAGGATCAAAGGGTTTGTAAGGTGAAAGGGGCTGGGGAGGCCGAAGGGGATGGAGGGGCCAAAGGCCAGAGAGGAGGTCATTGAAAAATGGCCCTGAGGGAGAAGTGATGGGAACTGAGGCAAAGGAAACGGAATGGGACTTGTGGGAGGGGCAGGGGGAGACTGAGAGGGAAGATACAGAGGGGTAGAGGTGCTTTGAATTGATGAGTTGGGGAATGGGAGTCCTTGAGAGCTCCTTTGATGCCGAAAATCCAGGACAAATCAATCAAGAGGAAGGTGCTGTGAGAACTTTTTAATATTTCTTTGAGTAAAAAATTTGATGGAGGCGCCTCTCCTGCAGCTGTTCCTCCTGCCGAGCTGTCCTGAAAATTCTGGACCAAGTCCAGAGGAGGGCGACTAAAATGATCAAGAGTCTGGAGAACAAGCCCTATGAGGAGCGGCTTAAGGAGTTGGGCATGTTTAGCCTGAAGAAGAGAAGGCTGAGAGGAGATATGATAGCCATGTATAAATGTGAGAAGAAGCCACAGGGAGGAGGGAGCAAGCTTGTTTTCTGCTTCCCTGGAGATTAGGACACGAAACAATGGCTTCAAACTACAGGAAAGGAGATTCCATCTGAACATGAGGAAGAACTTCCTGACTGCGAGAACCATTCAGGAGTGGAATTCTCTGCCCTGGAGTGTGGTGGAGGCTCCTTCTTTGGAAGCTTTTAAACAGAGGCTGGATGGCCATCTGTCGGGGGTGATTTGAATGCAATATTCCTGCTTCTTGGCAGGGGCTTGGACGAGATGGCCCATGAGGTCTCTTCCAACTCTTTGATTCTATGATTCTAAGTAGCAGCTTGGAAATTTGCTCTAGAATTTCTTCTCGACCTCCAAGCCAGGTCCCTTCGTGGTATAAGCCAATTGAAGCCAATAGGAGCTTTAGGAGGGTCTTCCCCAGGAGGAGAGACCCTAAGACCGCGTCAAGGAGGGTTCGCCACTTTGTCGAGCCAGAAAAGCCTGATTTCAGAAATTTTATTAGGATTAAAAATTTAGAATAAAGCTCATCAAAGTCGAAGAAGTGGCACCAAGGTGTTTTTATTAGCAATTCAGTTGAAAAGGATGCGATGTAGCAATAATTTGCCTGCAAAGCATACCAGTACAGAGATCAGAGGCATTTTTATAGGAATTTACAGGTTTGAAAGTTCAAAATTCCCACCACCACCCCCCCCCCCCCCCCCCCGACTTGGCTGACAGATGATTGGCTGATGCTATTCCAGTTGGGAGGAGGCGGATTTGTGATGGTCCTTGATTATTTTATCCTGGTCTTCCTGCTACCATCAGATAAGCCACAAAAGTGAGGCTTGGCAAATGTCTGGTTTTGAATGAAATAAACAAAAATTGGGAAGGCGACCTCCTGAGGAACGTCTCGCCCCTATTGTGAAATGACCAAAAATTTGGCAAAAGGAAATTCCAGCCTGATGGCTCTACTTTGAAATCAAATAGGAAGTCCAAGTCCTATTGTTCATGCCAGAGTCTCAAGATATGGGTTTCTTTTGTTGCCTCCGATTGCCGCTCCAACAGTTGGCTGCTTCCTTGATGTGCCCCCCTCACGATGAAGGGGCGAGGGGTTGGATGCCAAGAAAAAATACATGGGAAAAGAAACAGGAATCCAGAGGAATTCATATCAACCTCCCTTTCCACCCACCCCCCACCCACCAGAGGAATTGATTATTATAACTTTATTAAGACATGAGTCCATGGTTCAGGTGGAGCAATTCATATGTAGGGAATGAGTTCAGAGGAGCCAAGAAAAAAAATGAATTGAAGAAAATCCAAAAGTCACAAAAAGACGTCTGATTATTTCCACTGAGCCAAAGGATGGATTCCTGCAATGCCAAGTTGGTCTTTTGTCCTTGGAAAACTATAACACCCTCCAAGGGCTGGGACCTCCAGGCCAGGCTCTTCCCCGTGAGCCTCATGGGATAGCCACACCAAGTCTTCAGGGGCAGGGGTCTGGCAGAGGCGATGAAATGGCGGAGCACAGCAGAACGGAAGCAACAGAGCCGGCTTTTAGACAATCAGCTGTTTCTTGCAAAATATATTCTTAAAAATTAAATGATTATTTCCCAAGTGTAGAAGTCCAAAATGCAAAAAGCGAGATAGCAGATAGGGATAGAATTAAGCTAGGAAAAATATGTCATCAAAATTGACGATTCGCCATCGCGCGGATACTGGGGCCCAAAAGGGGAGACTCAGTTTCCGCGGTTGGAAAAACGCAGATTCAGCCTCCCCGGAATGCCAGAAAGGCATCCTAGGCAGGCCTGCAGTCTCCTGCAACCCGAGGATGATTAGTTTCATGCATTTAGACCAGGGGTCCTCAAACTATGGCCCAGGGGCCGGATGCGGCCCTCCAAGGTCATTTACCCGGCCCTTGCTTAGGGTCAACTGAAGTCTAAAACAACTTGAAAGTACACAACAATCGTATCTCATCAGCCAAAAGCAGGACCACACTTCCCATTGAAATACTAATAAGTTTATATTTGTTAAAATTGTCTTAATTTTAATTATTGTGTTATTTAAAGTGTTATTTAAAGTGTTTATTATTTTTTTAATTATTTAAAGTGTTTTTTGCACTTCAAATAAGATATGTGTAACGTGCATAGGAATTCATTCATGTTTTTTCAAATTATAATCTGGCCCTCCAACAGTTTGAGGGACTGTGACCTGGCCCTCTGTTTAAAAAGTTTGAGGACCCTTGATTTAGACAGTTCACGCAAGGAAAGACACAAAGTATCAAGCCGGAGAGTTAAAAGTTGCAATTTCATTAATCTTTATGTAGGGGCTGGGAAAAGAGAAAGCACAGGGCTGTTTTGAGTCCTTGGTTGAGCTCGCTTTTGGGGCACATTTCATCAGTTTGGCCCAATCTTTGCTCCCAGGATCCACGGAACTCCCTGCTGCAGGTCAGATTAATTTAAAAACAGAGGTCTGATCTCTGCTCGGTATCAACATGATGAGGGCTATGTATAAATATGTGAGGGGAAGTCACAGGTAGAAGGGAGCAAGCTTGTTTTCTGCTGCTCTGGAGACTAGGATGCAATGGAACAATGGTTTCAAACTACAGGAAAGAAGATTCCACCTGAACATTAGGAAAAGCTTCCTAACTGTGAGAGAGTTGTTCAGCAGTGGAAATCTCAGCCTCAGAGTGTGGTGGAGGCTCCTTCTTTGGAGGCTTTTAAATAGAGTCTGGATGGCCATCTGTCGGGGGTGCTTTGAATGTGATTTTCCTGCTTCTTGGCAGGGGATTAGCCCACAAGGTCTCTTCCAACTCAAGGATTCTATGACTTTGTGGTGCTGATGTCAAGCACCCCCCCCCCTCAAAGTAAGAGATAGTGACTTATAGTTCTGCAAAGGGCAAGGGCACCACACAACAAGGGTTAAGTCTTGGTCACATTGCCAAGGCACTGACAACAACAAGGACCCCACGAGGCTTTTGGGAAATGGCTGGATCTTGGGACTTCTGCCCTTTTGTGAGAGTTGTAGTTTCCCAAGGATCAAAGTGTGAATCAGTTGCAGCACGGCTGGGGTTTCATCTGCCAGCCTTCCCAATGATCATGGACTCTCTACCTGCATGTCTTGGACTTCAGTACATACTATCTCCCTCATGAACTTTCCTCAAAGACCTTTTAAAACATTGGACTTCAGGCTTCTTCGTGAAAATTAATCCTCTTATTAAATATGCTTGGAATGTGGGACAAAGATGGGGTTTTGTTGCTATGAAATGCTTATGATTTGAATGTATGTATCTTGCTATGGAATATTGCCTTTCCCTTTTGCCCTTTGCCCTAAAAAATGACCAAGGATTGTTGAAACCGCCCGAGGGAGGACCCCTGCCTCCCTCGAAACTTGCTTTGATTAACTCATCAGCATGGACAATAGCCATTTAAGATTTCCTTTTTCTCGCCCTCTAGGTCGGTCTGGCGAGATGAGGAAGTCTATGTGGACATGGACATTATAATTGATTTGCAAAAGGCAGGGTTGATCCCCTCCGAGGTCCCCTGCCCTGATCCTGTTTGTTTCCTTCACCAAAACCCATCAAGGACAGGAAACCTTTTTTATGAAGATCGCACCTTGCCAGGCAAAACAAAGCCTCACATTCCAGCTGGCTGGCTATCTATAATCCATCATTTTCCCCCATTGTCTGCGGTTGTCTTCTCTTCTGATTCGTCCATCCTCGGAAGCGAGAGAAGCACGCCGATTGGCCCTCCAGAGGCGGATAAACTTGCTGATTGGCCCAGAGCAAGGCGGGCTGCCAAGCCTCCTCCCAGCTGTTCGGGTTGTCAACCAATCAGCGCAAAGCCGGGCGGAGAGGGGTGGGCGGGAAACTCAAAAGGTTTTGCTGTGTTTTCTCTATAAATATGCTTGTAAATTCTGTAGCGGTATGCTTGTAGTGGAACTATTCCTACAATGCATCCGATCTCAGCTGAATCGCTAATAAAGACACCTCGGTGCCACTTCTTCGCCTTGGCAAGAGTCTCATTTCAATTATTAATATCAATAAAATTGCTGGAATCAAGCTTCCCTGAAGGCTTTCCAAGGTAGCGTTCCCTCTTTGGTGGGAATTAAGGGTCATCTCTCCTTGGAGTTGACCCCCCTAAAGTCTTAGTTGGCTTCAGTGCCCGATGGGTTTTGTTTCCCCACAAAGCATATGTATCGATTTCACACAAGCATTGATTCTCCATCTTTTGGAACAGAACTCCATCTTTGCAAATGCTGTGCTCCATTAGAAAGAAACTATACTTTCTAAGGTACAGGGACTTGCTTTAGATGCCAAGAACCAAGTGATAGAAGGTATAGTATTAGCAGTGGACATAGTGTCATCTCTTTATAGACTACAAGTCCCAGAATCCCCTAGTGTGTGAATCTTGTATTCCAACTATCATCCTCCCCCCCAGCTCTTAGGTCATGGCTAATTTCCAAAAAGGGCAGCTACACTGTCAAATTAATGCAGTTTGACACCACTTGATCAGCTGTGGTAGAAGCCCCCGGTGGCACAGTGGGTTAAACCCTTGTGCCAGCAGGATTGCTGACCAAAAGATCGACAGTTCACATGCAGGGAACGGGGTGAGCTCTCATCTGTCAGCTCCAGCTTCACATGCAGGGACATGAGAGAAGCCTCCCACAGAATGGTAAAACACCCGGCCATCCCCTGGCCAATTTTCTCACACCAGAAGTGACTTGCAGTTTCTCAAGTCACTCCTGACATTGAAAAAAAAAGATGTGGCTCAGCGCTATGGGTTCCTGGGAGTTGTAGCTTTAAGCTGTTGTAGGTTTTTTCGGGCTATATGGCCATGGTCCTTAAACACAAGTTTGCAAAGCAGGGGTCCTTAAACTTTTTAAACAGAGGGCCAGGTCACAGTCCCTCAAGCGGTTAGAGGGCCGGATTATAATTTGGAAAAAAAATGAATGAATTCCTATGCACAATGCACGTATCTTATCTGTAGTGCAAAAAACACTTTAGAACAATACAATAATTAAAATGAAGAACAATTTTAACAAATATAAACTTATTAGTATTTCATTGGGAAGTGTGGGCCTGCTTTTGGCTGATGAGATAGGATTGTTGTTGTTGTTGTTGTTGTTGTTGTGTGCTTTCAAGTAGTTTCAGACTTAGGTTGACCCTGAGCGAGGGCCAAGTAAATGACCTTGAAGGGCCGTATTCAGCCCCCGGGCCGTAGTTTGAGGCATTTCCTCCTGACATTTTGCCTACATCTATGGCAAGCATCCTCAGAGGTAGTGAGGTCTGCTAGAACTAGGAAAAAGGGTTTATATATCTGTGGAATGACCAGGGTGGGACGAAGGACTCTTGTCTGCTGGAGCTAGGTGGGAATGTTTCAACTGACCACCTTGATGAGCATATAATGGCCTGACAGTGCCTGGAGCAAACTGTTGTTGAGAGGTGATTAGATGTTCTTGTTTGTTTCCTCTCTGTTTTTGTGCTATTGTAATTTTAGTTTTTTTTACACTGGAAGCCAGATTTTGTTCATTTTCATGGTTTCCTCCTTTCTGTTGAAATTGTCCACATGCTTGTAAGGACCACACAACTAAATAGGAAATAGCACTTCCAAACCAGGACTTTTCCATATTTTTTTATATAGTGTAACCCAGAATGCGTATTTCAAGTCTGCTGGTGCCACATTCCTCCCATCCTAAGATTCTGACTCTGGGGCAGGATCCAGATGTGGTCATCTGCAAAGCAGTCCCATCCAAATCAATGCAGTGACTTACACCCCATTGCTTTGAAGGGGTCCAGGACTGGCTACAGCTGGATCCCGACCCATTTTCCAGAAAGGAATGACATCACTTACTTTGCAAACTTGTGTACAATAAGGTGAAGGGCTTGAGCAGAATGGACTGTGGATGGCATTTGTTGGGGAAGGAAAAGGGGAAAGAGCACCTCTGTGTCCAAATTGGCTGCCTTCCTCTTCCTCCTCCTCCGCCTTTCTGTCATGGGCTATTTTTAGAACTTCATTTTTAGCAACTTCTCCATATAAATAAACGGAAAGCGACAGCAAAGGAGAAACATTGGGAGAGACTGCAAATTCTTCTCTTTTTATCTGGATTTGTGTTTTCGAGGACATTTGCATAATCTCCTTCTTCACCCCAAAGAAGTTCCCAACGAACACTGTTGTTGTTTTGTGCCTTCAAAGCGTTTCCAGCTCATCCTAAGGTGAACTGATCACTGTATCCTCTTATTCTCTAGATCAGCATTTCTTAACCTGGGGGTCAGGACTCCTGGGGGGGGGGGGTTGTGAGGGAGTATCAGAGGGGTCACCAAAGATCATCAGAAAACACAGTATTTTCTATTTATCATGGGGGTTCTGTGTGGGAAGTTGTGGAAAGACTGTTGCCATCATGTCATCATGGAGGAGCCTCAGGATGTTCACAAATTTGTTAGGGCACCCGATTTTTTGGAGGATGGTCCAGAGAGCGCTGCGATTCACTGTGTCGAATGCCTTTGAAAGGTCGATGAATGCCATGTACAGAGGTTGATTTTGTTATCTGCATTTTTCTTGGGGCTGTTGTGCAGTGAAGATCATGTCCACTGTTCCTCTGGAGGGGCGGAAGCCGTTCTGGGATTCTGGGAGAGTGTCTTCTGAGAGGAGCAGAAGGCGGTTTGCAAGGATTCTTGCGAGGATTTTCCCAGCGGAGGTTAGAAGGGTACCTCGGTAGTTTCCGCAGTCTATTCTCCCCCCCCCCCCCACCCCTTTTTAAAATATATTTTTATTGAAAGATTATAGGTTACAACGAAAGTGGGGGAATATTTTCAAGAAAATAGAAAAGTAGGAAAATTATAGGACAAAAAGAGAGGAAAACAAAAAAGAAGAAAAAAGAAAAAACCCAAAACCACACAAAATCCCCCCCCCCCCAAAATAAAAAACAAAAAACGACCCAAAACCCACAAAAACCCCAAAACCAACAAAAACAACCAAGGGACTTCTTTCTAATCTGCCCGTATAATATCTATATGTCTATGCTTATGTCTTTTCATTTTCATCTTGCTTATCAGCTTGATAAGGAGCCCCGGTGGCGCAGTGGGTTAAAGCACTGAGCTGCTGAGCTTGTTGATCGAAAGGTCACAGGTTCGATTCCGGGGAGCGGCGTGAGCTTCTGCTGTCAGCCCTAGCTTCTGCCAACCTAGCAGTTCAAAAACATGCAAATGTGAGTAGATCAATAGGTACCGCTCCGGCGGGAAGGTAACGACGCTCCATGCAGTCATGCCAGCCACATCACCTTGGAAGTGTCTACGGACAATGCTGGCTCTTCGGCTTAGAAATGGAGATGAGCACCACACCCCAGAGTCAGATATGACTGGACTTAATGTCAGGGATTCTTTTCTTATGTACCTTGGGAAGTCGGATTTGGCCACGGTGGTCCACGCTCTTGTTACATCCCGATTAGATTACTGCAACGCACTCTATGTGGGGTTGCCTTTGAAGACTGTTTGGAAACTCCAACTAGTCCAGCGAGAGACAGCCAGATTGCTCACCGGGGCGTCATACAGGAGCATACCACCCCCCTGTTGTGTCAGCTCCACTGGCTGCCAATCCAGTTCCGAGCACAATTCAAGGTGCTGGTTTTGACCTATAAAACCCTATACGGTTCCGGCCCAGTGTATCTGTCCAAACGGATCCCCCTCTACGTCCCACCCCGGAGCCTAAGATCTTCTGGGGAGGTCCTGCTCTCGACCCCACCTCTATCACAGGTGAGATTGGCGGGGACGGGGAGCAGGGCCTTCTCGGTGGTGGCCCCCCGCCTATGGAATTCTCTCCCCGGGGAAATCAGATCTGCAACTACGCTCCTTTCTTTCAGGAAAAAACTAAAAACATGGATCTGGGACCAGGCATTTGGACAAGCGGGTAAATAAAGAAGAACTCCACTGATGGCTAGGAAATGACTAACGGATTGGTTATGTGGAACTCTGGAAACGAAACGCTGATTATAAGAATGACTTTTATATGATGCTTTTATATGATGTTTATACAATGTCTTAGGTACCAGTTGCTGATGTTTTTATTGTGATAATCGTTTTAATTACATTTTGTATATCGTTCTTTTATATTTTTGTATACTATGTATTATTATGTATAGGCATCGAATTCTGCCTTTTTTGTAAGCCGCCCTGAGTCCCCCTCCGGGGGTTGAGAAGGGAGGGGTAAAAGCACCAGTAATAAATAAATAAATAAATAAATGTCAGTAGAAAAAGGAAAAACAAGGAGGCAATAGGGCCTCTTCGAGGAGAAGATGGGGCAATGCTGACAGGGGATAGGGAAAAGGGAGAACTACCTTCTTTGCCTCGGTCTTCTCACAAAAAGAAAGTCATCTTCAACCTCAGCAAGATGGAGTGGATGAGGGATTTGAGGACATCCAACTCCAAATTGGGAAACAAGTCGTACAAGAATACCTGGCCGCTCTAAATGAGTTCAAGACCCCAGGGCCAGATCAACTATACCCAAGAGTATTGAAGGAACTAGCGGAAGTCATTTCGGAACCATTGGCAACCATCTTTGAGAGTTCTTGGAGAACGGGAGAAGTTCCAGCAGATTGGAGGAGGGCCAATGTGGTCCCAATCTTCAAGAAGGGAAAAAAGGACGACCCAAACAACTACCGTCCGGTCAGCCTCACGTCAATACCAGGCAAGATTCTGGAAAAGATTGTTAAGGAAGTGGTCTGCAAACACTTAGAAACATTTAGAAACAAATGCGGTCATTGCTAATAGTCAACATGGATTTATCAAAAACAAGTCATGCCAGACTAATTAGATCTCTTTTTTCGAATGCTGTGGATGTAGCGTATCTTTGACAAGGTCCCCCATGACCTTCTGGCAGGGAAACTAGTCCAATGTGGGCTAGGCAAAACTACGGTGAGGTGGATCTGTAATTGGTTAAATGGACGAACCCAGAGAGTGCTCAGCAATGCTTCCTCTTCATCCTGGAAAGAAGTGACGAGCGGAGTGCCGCAGGGTTCATCCTGGGCCCGATCCTGTTCAACATCTTTATTAATGACTTAGATGAAGGGTTAGAAGGCAGGATCAAGTTTGCAGATGACAAGAAATTGGGATGGATAGCCAATACTCCAGAGGACAGGAGCAGGATTCAAAACGATCTTGACAGATTAGAGAGATGGGTCAAACTTAACAAAATGAAATTCAACAGTGACAAATGCAAGATATTCCACTTTGGCAGGAAAAACGAAATGCAAAGATACAGAATGGGGGATGCCTGGCTCGAGAGCAGTACGTGTGAAAAATATCTTGGAGTCCTCGTGGACAACAAGTTGGAATGTGTCCAGAGGAGGGCGACTAAAATGATCAAGGGTCTGGAGAACAAGCCCTATGAGGAGCGGCTTGGGGAACTGGGCATGTTTAGCCTGAAGAAGAGAAGGCTGAGAGGAGATATGATAGCCATGTATAAATATGTGAGAGGAAGCCACAGGGAGGAGGGAGCAAGCTTGTTTTCTGCTTCCTTGGAGACTAGGACGCGGAACAATGGCTTCAAACTACAAGAGAGGAGATTCCATCTGAACATTAGGAAGAACTTCCTGACTGTGAGAGCCGTTCAGCAGTGGAACTCTCTGCCCCGGAGTGTGGTGGAGGCTCCTTCTTTGGAAGCTTTTAAGCAGAGGCTGGATGGCCATCTGTCAGGGGTGATTTGAATGCAATATTCCTGCTTCTTGGCAGGGGGTTGGACTGGATGGCCCATGAGGTCTCTTCCAACTCTTTGATTCTATGATTCTAAGTTAAACATGAGCCAACAATGTGATGTGGCGGCAAAAAAAGCCAATGGGATTTTGGCCTGCATCAATAGGAGCATAGTGTCTAGATCTAGGGTAGTCATGCTACCCCTCTATTCTTTGTTGGTTAGACCACACCTGGAATATTGTGTCCAATTCTTGGCACCACAATTCAAGAGAGATATTGACAAGCTGGAATGTGTCCAGAGGAGAGCGACTAAAATGATAAAAGGTCTGGAGAACAAACCCTATGAGGAGTGGCTTAAGGAGCTGGGCATGTTTAGCCTGAAGAAGAGAAGGCTGAGAGGGGATATGATAGCCATGTATAAATATGTGAGAGGAAGCCACAGGGAGGAGGGAGCAAGCTTGTTTTCTGCATCCCTGGAGACTAGGACGCGGAACAACGGCTTCAAACTACAAGAGAGGAGATTCCATCTGAACATGAGGAAGAACTTCCTCACTGTGAGAGCTGTTCAGCAGTGGAACTCTCTGCCCCAGAGTGTGGTGGAGGCTCCTTCTTTGGAAGCTTTTAAACAGAGGCTGGATGGCCATCTGTCAGGGGTGATTTGAATGCAATATTCCTGCTTCTTGGCAGGGGGTTGGATTGGATGGCCCATGAGGTCTCTTCCAACTCTTTGATTCTATGATTCTAGGGGACTACCTTTACCTACCTATCAGCTTGAACCAATTAAAGATCTTTGTACCTATTCTCAATATAGTTCTCAATTATTGACCAGTTTGTCTGTTTGACTGGATTGCCTGTGTTTCTTTTCAGTAAGTAAGTTAATGTGTCCATGTCTTTGATTTCATTTATTTTCTTTACCCACTGAAAAGTGTCTGGTATTTCATTCTGCTTCCAAAGTCTCACAAAGACTATCCTAGTGGCAGTTGTCAAATATATAAACAGAATATCCTCATTTGAATCTAGTTTTATGTCATTGTCTGTAATTCCCAGTAAATAATATTCTGCTTTTCTCGGGAATTTTTTGTCAAATATATTCTGCATTTCTTCATGAATCCTTTTCCAATATTTTTGCGTTTCTCCACAGCTCCACCACAAGTGGAAGTAACTCCCATCATGATCCTTGCATTTCCAACATATTTTTGATAATTCTTTATACATATAGTTTAATTTGATTGGGGTCCGGTGCCATCTATGAAACCTTTTCATCTAATTTTCCTTAAGGTCTGTTGCATACGTATACTTGAGTTTTTTGTTTCACATTATTTCCCAATCACACATTGCTATTGGCCTTTTGAAATTCTCCACCCATTTCACCTTGCATTTTTTAATCAAGTCGGTCTCCGTTGCCCATTCCAACAGTTTTTCATATAATTTTGTTATACATTTTGTTTCTGTATTCATAAACTTATCCCAGAATTCTTCCTTAGTTTGAAGTCCTTGCTTTAAATCTTTATTATATTGTTCCTTTATTTGTAAGTAATGAAGCCATGTAATTTTAGGGAATCTTTGTTTAATTTCCCTCTCCAAATAAATTTTAAAAGATCTTTTGACCACTCTTTGAATTTTTTAATATTCCTGATTATAGGTATGTTTTGAAACAGAAATAGCAATTTCGGTAACACTGACATTTTGACCAATGCTATTCTCCCCATAAGGGAGAGATTTAAATGTTTCCATTTTTCTAAGTCTTTTTGTAACTCCTTCCATGTTGTTGTTCATTCGTTCAGTCGTCTCCGACTCTTCGTGACCTCATGGACCAGCCCACGCCAGAGCTCCCTGTCGGCCGTCACCACCCCCAACTCCTTCAAGGTCAGTCCAGTCACTTCAAGGATGCCATCCATCCATCTTGCCCTTGGTCGGCCCCTCTTCCTTTTGCCTTCCACTTTCCCCAGCATAATTGTCTTCTCTAGGCTTTCCTGTCTCCTCATGATGTGGCCAAAGTACTTCAACTTTGTCTCTAGTATCCTTCCCTCCAATGAGCAGTCGGGCTTTATTTCCTGGAGAATGGACTGGTTGGATCTTCTCGCAGTCCAAGGCACTCTCAGAACTTTCCTCCAGCACCACAGTTCAAAAGCATCTATCTTCTTTCGCTCAGCCTTCCCTAAGGTCCAGCTCTCACATCTGTAGGTTACTACAGGAAATACCATGGCTTTGACTAGGTGGATCTTTGTTGCCAGTCTGATGTCTCTACTCTTTACTATTTTATCAAGACTGGACATTGCTCTCCTCCCAAGAAGTAAGCGTCTTCTGATTTCCTGGCTACAGTCTGCATCTGCAGTAATCTTTGCGCCTAGAAATACAAAGTCTGTCACGGCCTCCACATTTTCTCCCTCTATTTTCTAGTTGTCAATCATTCTTGTTGCCATAATCTTGGGGTTTTTTTTATGTTTAGCTGCAACCCGGCTTTTGCGCTTTCTTCTTTCACCTTGATTAGAAGGCTCCTCAGCTCCTCCTCGCTTTCGGCCATCAGAGCGGTGTCATCTGCATATCTGAGGTTGTTAATGTTTCTTCCAGCAATTTTCACCCCAGCCTTGCATTCATCAAGCCCCGCACATTGCAGGATGTGTTCTGCATACAAGTTAAAAAGGTTGGGTGAGAGTATGCAGCCTTGCCGTACGCCTTTCCCAATCATGAACCAGTCTGTTGTTCCGTGGTCAGTTCTGACTGTTGCTACTTGGTCCTTGTACAGATTCCTCAGGAGAGAGACAAGGTGGCTTGGTATGCCCATCCCACCAAGAACTTGCCACAATTTATTATGATCCACACAGTCAAAGGCTTTAGAATAGTCAGTGAAGCAGAAGTAGATGTTTTTCTGAAACTCCCTGCCTTTCTCCACTATCCAGCGGATATTGGCAATCTGGTCTCTCGTTCCTCTGCCTTTTCTAAACCCAGCTTGAACATCTGGCAACTCTTGCTCCATGTATTGCTGGAGTCTTCCTTGCAGGATCTTGAGCATTACCCTACTGGCATGAGAAATAAGGGCCACTGTACGGAAGTTTGAGCAGTCTTTCGCATTTCCCTTTTTTGGTATGGGGATATAAGTTGTTTTTTTCCAGTCTGATGGCCATTCTTGTGTTTTCCATATTTGCTGGCATATGGCATGCATCACCTTGACAGCATCATCTTTTAAGATTTTAAACAGTTCAGCTGGGATCCTGTCATCTCCTGCTGCCTTGTTGTTAGCAATGCTTCTTAAGGCCCATTCAACCTCACTCCTCAGCATGTCTGGTTCTAATTCATTCACCACACTGTCAAAACTATCCTCGATATTATTATCCTTCCTATACAGATCTTCTGTATAGTCTCGCCACTTTCTCTTGATCTCTTCAGCTTCTGTTAGGTCCCTGCCATCTTTGTTTCTTATCATACCAATTTTTGCCTGAAATTTACCTCCAACGTTTCTAATTTTCTGGAAGAGGTCTCTTGTCCTTCCTATTCTGTTGTCTTCTTCCACTTCCATGCATTGCTTATTTAAAAATAGTTCCTTATCTCTTCTGGCTAACCTCTGGAATTGCGCATTTAACTGGGCATATCTCCCCTTATCACTGTTTCCTTTTGCTTTCCTCCTTTCTTGGGCTACTTCCAGTGTCTCAGCAGACAACCATTTTGCCTTCTTCGTTTTCTTTTTCTTTGGGATGTACTTTGTTGCCGCCTCCTGAACAATGTCGCGGACTTCTGTCCATAGTTCTTCTGGGACTCTGTTTACTAAAACTAGTCCTTCAAATCTGTTCTTCACTTCCACTGTTTATTCGCTAGGAATGTTAGGAATTACACTAGGAATTACGAAAAACTCCTTCCATAATTTTTCATAATTATTAGAGAGAAGCTGATTATTTTTAGCCGTGATCCATATTCCTAAATACTTAATCCTATTTACTACTTGGAGGCCTGTAATTCTCTTTAATTCTTCTTGTTTATCCTTTGTCTTATTCTTTGTCATTATAGTAGTTTTTCGTTTATTTAATTTAAAACCAGCCAGTTTACCAAATTTTTCAATTATATTCAACCAATTCCCGATATTTTCCCGTGGGTTCTCAATTATACCAATTATATCATCTGCATATGCTCTGGCCTTATATTCTTGTTTTCCAATTTTTACCCCTTTGATCTGTTCGTATTCTTTTATATTTTTCATCAGAATCTCTAGAGACATTATAAAGATCAGGGGGGAGATAGGGCATCCTTGCCTGGAGCCTTTACCTATTGTAAATTCCTCTGAGGTTTGGCCATTTACTTGGACTCTGGCCTTTTGATTCTTGTAGATTTCTTCGATTGCATTTATGAACTGGAATCCTAAATCCATTTCTTTCATTAATAATTTAAAGAAGTTCCAGTGTAAATTATCAAAGGCCTTCTGTCGATGGCAAGAAAGGCTGCCTCTTTTTGAGGGTTGGCTTCAAAATATACAATCAAGTCAATTACTATTCTCAAATTATTCTTCATGTTCCTCTTTGGCAGAAAGCCCATCTGCTCCTCTCCTATCCAAGAATTCTCAGAAACTTCTTTAATCTTTGGGCCAGGATATTTGTAAAAATTTTATAGTCCACGTTCAACAGTGAAATGGGCCTATAATTTTGTATGTCCGATTTTTCTGTCTGTTCTTTATGAATTACTATTATTTCTGCTGAGTTCCACATTTCTGGAGCACACCATTAATTACTTTTTTTAAGCAATGGCATCAGTTCTTTTTTTAAAGTTTTATAAAAGCCCGCCGTGAATCCATCTGGGCCCGGCGCTTTATTAGCATCCATATTTCTAATTGCCAGTTCCACCTCTTCCTCCGTAATTTCTTTATTTAAGTCTTCCCTTTGAGCATCTGTGATTTTAGGTATTTTAAGTTTGCTTAAACATTCTGTTAATATCTTCTGTTTTGGGATTCTATCATCTGTGTAGAGCTTTTCATAATATTCTTTAAACTCTTTTAAAATTTCTTTATCTGTTATTATTTCCTTTCCTTCCTTCATAATTTTGACTATTCGTTGTGCCTGTTTCTTTTTTTGCACTTGTTTGGCCAACCATTTTCCTGATTTATTGGTGTTTTCAAAGTAATTTTGTTTAAAATTTTTTAGCTGTTTGGCTTGCTCCTCAATTTCTATATTATGTCTTTCCTAATGTAACAGTTCAATTTCTTTAAGTAAGGCCTTATTCCCCGGCTTTTTCTTTAGTTCGTTTTCTTTAAGTCTTAATTTTGTTTGATTTTCCTTTAGGGCCTTCTGTCTGTGTCTATTATTCCTAGTATTATGTTGAATTAGGTGGCCTCTTAGAACCACTTTCGATGCGTCCCATATCACATTATGGTGTGTTTCTGGGATGTTATTTATTTCAATGTATTGGTTAATCAGCTCTTTATATCTGAGTATGTCCTCTTTTTTCTTTTTTAAGTTCTCATTTAGCCTCCATCTTCCTTTTGGTTTCTTTTGGTTGATAATTATTTCTAAGGGAGCATGGTCCGAAATGTCTCTTGGCAACATGTTTATATCCCAGATTTTTGTAATAATATTTTTAGTGGCCCAACACATGTCTATTCTAGACCACGTTTGGTGTCTGTGGGAGTAGAATGTGTAGTCCTTTTTTTCCTGTGTTTTTCCATCTCCAAGCATCCTCTAAATCCTGGTCCTCCTTTAAATCCATAAATTTTTTAGGGAGTGTCCCTATTTTCTCCCTGGGGCCTTTTTTACGATTTTTTGTTTTATCCATTTGACTGTTTAATACCCCATTGAAGTCACCCGTTAATAGAAGATCGTCAAATTCTGCTTTGTCCAGATTTTCTCTAAGATTTTCCACAAATTTAGTTTTTAGGCCATTTGGGGCATAAATGTTACAAATTAATATTTTTTGATTTCCCAACATAATTGTAGCGGCCACCATTCTTCCTTCCTAATCGGAATGTTAGTTCCGATTGTAGATCTTCTTTAATATATAGTGCTACACCCTTTTATTTTTTTCAAACGTGGAATAGTATAATTTACCAATGTTCTTATTTGTGAGGTGTGCCAAGTGTTTGTGCATGATATGGGTTTCCTGCAGCGCCACAATGTCATACTTTTCCCTCTTTAATTTGTTAAATAGTAATTTTCTTGGGAGAAAATTAAGAGAATTAAGACCATTAGCATTTAGAGAAACAATCTTTATTTGTTGTTCACTTATCATCTTTAACATTGTCTAAGTCCAGTCCGTGGTCGTCTCTCTCTTCATCGGGGTTAGAAGTTTCCTCGTCGTCATCCGTACCTAAGGTTTTATAATCTGGGGAGTTAAATCTTGCTCGCTTGCTGTTTTTCCCTTTCCTTGGGGTGTTAGCTGCCTTTTTTGAAGTAGCACCTAATTTGCGCTCTTGCCTTTGTGGTTTAACCATCAGGTTTTCTGGTTTTTGATCTTTCATCAGTTTCTCATAAAAGTCCTTTGCTTTATCGATTGAGGTCAGCCAATATTTTTGCTCATTGAAGGTTGTCATTATATTTTCCGATTTCTCCCACCTAAACCTAATGTTTCTTTTTTTAAGTTCGTCAGTGAGGAAAAAATATTGTCTTCATTAGCATTGTTTGTGGGAATTCTTTTAGTACCACCACCTTTTCTCCATTGAACTGCAAAGGGATCTTACTATTAGCTAATAGCACTTCATCCCTTGTTCTTTTCCGGACAAAATTCACTATAATATCTCTTGGCGTTTTATTCTTTCTGGAGTAATTAGTAGAAATGCGATATATTTGGTCCACCTCTTTTTCCAAAATTTCTAATGAACTTTTCAATGAATTAGCCAAAAGTTCCAGAGTAATTTGTCTTATATTTTCATTGGGATTTTCCTGTAGGTTTCTTAGTCTAAGTTGGCTCTCTAGCTCTTTTAATTCCAGGAATTCTTGATTTTTTTCCAATTTCTCTCTTTGCCTCTACCAGATGTTCATTTTCTCTTGTAAATTTTTCTGGAGCTTTTCTTTCTCATTTGCCTTTATCTTAAAATCCTTTATTTCTTCTTTCATCTTAGACATATCTTTGTTTGCCAATTTCTTCTTTGAATTCCTTTTTTAGTTCGTTCTTTAAATCGATTTTAAATACTTCAAATTTGTTTTGCATTTCCGTGTGGTGGGATTCTTGTTTATCCTTTAGATCTTTAATTCCTTTCTCAAATGAGGTTTGGAGGCTGACTCGAATCAAAGCAAGATTTTGAATTTCTTTCACCACATCTTTCAGGGTCACCTCTTGTGATCCTTGTGAATTTCTTCTTTGCAATAAAGATTGATCTATTTTTGGGTCTTGTTTTAATTTAGGAGCCAGATCTTGTTTTACTTTGGGAGTTGTCATTTCTTTCTAATAGTAGACAGAGTTAGCTATTAAGTATAGAATTAATCCACCTCACTCTTTTTAGTTTAGCCTTCTAATTTTATAGCTCACACAGTTCCCTTATCCAAATTGTCACTTTTAATTGTCCCCCGATGTCCCTGATGTCCTCACTATTCTTCTGCCGCTCGTTGCCTGAATCTTCCGTTCTTCCGCAGCTCCTCCGCCTGCGAGCTCTTCGTTCTTCCTTTTGTCTCCTCTTATTGTCTCCTCCCTCCACTGTTTCCTTGATGTCCTCTCTTTCTGTTCCCTCCTTCTCTCTCTTTCACCTCCTCTCCTCTCCGTTACGCTAATTACTTCATTTTATTTATTTTGGATATTTTTGCTCCTTTCTCTCCCCCTTCCGCCCTTTTTCAAAATGGAAATTTCCTCACTTCCGCCCTTTTCTGATGCTAATTAGCTCACTTCCGCCCTTCACTGTGTCGTCCTGTCTGCCTTGTTCGCCGTCTCTACTGCTCTTTTCCCAATGCCCTACGCTCTTCCGTCTCGTCACTTCCTCTTTTCGCCACCTTTCTTTGTTTAAAAGAAGGTGCGAGGGTAGTCAAAACATCATGGCTTCAAGGTCAGTTTTGTTTATCTTCACTTATTTTCTACCTTTTATGCTTCTTTAATAAGTTGCTTCCTTGGCAGGGGGAGGGATTAGGTGCTAAAGTTAGGAAATTTGGGAGTACAATCAGAGAGGTACCAATTTTTAATTCATTATTTTCTTGGGAGGAGTTTACTGGTATCTTTCGGCTGTCTTCTAGCTTCTAGCTTTACGCTATACCCACCGGCAGCCAGCGGTATTTTTTTTTTTTTGGTCATTGATTTAATCAGTTCTGTATCTGCCAATTAGAGTCAGAAGATTCTTTTAATATTCTTTTAGTATTCTTATCTCAGTATTCTCGTCTCTATTAGTTCCGTGGCAGATTAGATTTAAAAATTCTTCTTACTTACCCCTCCTTTCATGGGGGTTTATTCTTGTTTTTATAGTTCTTCATTTAGTGGGGGGTGGGCAGTAGTTTCTGCAGGGTCTTCTCCCTGCTTCCCTTGGAGCAACCCGCTACCGGCGGTTCAATCCCCGGACCCTCTCAGCCCCCACCCTTGAGGAGATAGTGGCTTCTGGGGTCTTTGGGTGTTCCTGCTCGGTTTCGCGTCCCCTCAGCACTCAATCCGGCTGGGGAGGGGAGCTTCAGGCTCTACCCAGTCGCTCAACAAGGTCCTTTGCTGAAGAGCTTCAGCAAAACGCTCCTACCGCCATGCTGCCCCACCGGAAGTCCTGTTCTTTCCCCTTTTTTGAAGAGGGTGATGATGGTGGCATCCTTGAAATCTGCTGGGGTTTTCTCAGTCACCCACACTTTTTCTATGAGCTGGTGGAGTTGGTGTGTCAGCTCAGGTCCTCCCTCTTTAAAGATTTCAGCAGGGATCCCATCCGGTCCGCTGGCTTTGTTATTCTTCTGTTGGCTGATGGCATTGCTGACTTCTTTCAAACTAGGCAGTGCTGCAACCTCATCCCTGGTTTGTTGTTGTGGGATTTGTGAAAAGACCTCTTCGGCCATGTTGGAGCTGTGGTTCAGGAGGATTTGGTAGTTTTCTTTCCAACATAGTGCAATTGAGTTTGGGTCCTTCAGGAGTTTGGTTCCATCTGATGAGTGTAGAGGCTGTATGCCATGGTTTCTTGCTCCGTAGATGACCTTTGTGGCTTTGAAAAATCCCTGAGCATCATGGATATTTGCCAGGTGTTGGATTTCTTCAGCCTTCATTGTCCACTTTGTTCTTGAGTTCTCTTGTCCTTCTTTGGACCTCAGCTCTTGCACTGGCGTAGATCTTTTTCTTAGCAGCACAGTTGAAGTCTCTCTGCCATGTTTGGAAGGCTTTCCTTTTCTTGTCAATTAGCTGTTGGATCTCGATGTCATTTTCATCAAACAAATCTTGATGTTTCTTGGCTTCGTATCCAATTAGAGTCTGCGCTTGGAAGAGATCTTGATAGCCTTCGAGGATCGGATTAGCCTGTGGTCGGTCCAGCAGTTGTCAGCACCTGTCATGGCTCTTGTGAGGAGCACATCACGGCGGTCTCTGGCACGTGTGATTACATGGTCTAAGAGGTGCCAATGCTTTGACCGGGGGTGCTTCCATGATGTTCAATAGAACAGTGCAGGTGCACCTGCAGTCCAGGGTTTGCCTACAGCTTCAGGTTTGCCTTGATGGTCCTCCATTCAAGAACTAGCCAGGGCTGGCCCTGCTTAGCATTACCAGATAGAAAGGAATCTGATCATAGAATCATAGAATCATAGAATCAAAGAGTTGGAAGAGACCTCATGGGCCATCCAGTCCAACCCCTGCCAAGAAGCAGGAATATTGCATTCAAATCACCCCTGACTAATGGCCATCCAACCTCTGCTTAAAAGCTTCCAAAGAAGGAGCCTCCACCACACTCCGGGGCAGAGAGTTCCACTGCTGAACGGCTCTCACAGTCAGGAAGTTCTTCCTAATGTTCAGATGGAATCTCCTCTCTTGTAGTTTGAAGCCATTGTTCCACGTCCTAGTCTCCAAGGAAGCAGAAAACAAGCTTGCTCCCTCTTCCCTGTGGCTTCCTCTCACATATTTATACATGGCTATCATATCTCCTCTCAGCCTTCTCTTCTTCAGGCTAAACATGCCCAGTTCCTTAAGCCGCTCCTCATAGGGCTTGCTCTCCAGACCCTTGATCATTTTAGTCGCCCTCCTCTGGGCACATTCCAGCTTGTCAATATCTCTCTTGAATTGTGGTGCCCAGAATTGGACACAATATTCCAGATGTGGTCTAACCAAAGCAGAATAGAGGGGTAGCATTACTTCCTTAGATCTAGACACTATGCTCCTATTGATGCAGGCCAAAATCCCATTGGCTTTTTTTGCCGCCACATCACATTGTTGGCTCATGTTTAACTTGTTGCCCACGAGGACTCCAAGATCTTTTTCACATGTACTGCTCTCGAGCCAGGCGTCACCCATTCTGTATCTTTGCATTTCATTTTTTCTGCCAAAGTGGAGTATCTTGAATTTGTCACTGTTGAACTTCACTTTGTTAGTTTTGACCCATCTCTCTAATCTGTCAAGATCATTTTGAATTCTGCTCCTGTCCTCTGGACTATTGGCTATCCCTCCCAATTTGGTGTCGTCTGCAAACTTGATGATCATGCCTTCTAGCCCTTCATCTAAGTCATTAATAAAGATGTTGAACAGGACCGGGCCCAGGACGGAACCCTGCGGCACTCCACTTGTCACTTATTTCCAAGGTGAAGAGGAAGCATTAGTGAGCACTCTCTGGGTTCGTCCACTTAACCAATTACAGATCCACCTCACCGTAGTTTTGCCTAGCCCACATTGGACTAGTTTCCTTGCCAGAAGGTCATGGGGGACCTTGTCGAAGGCCTTACTGAAATCCAGGTACGCTACATCCACGGCATTCCCCGCATCTACCCAGCTTGTAGCTCTATCAAAGAAAGAGATCAGATTAGTCTGGCATGACTTGTTTTTGATAAATCCATGTTGACTATTAGCAATGACTGCATTTGTTTCTAAGTGTTTGCAGACCGCTTCCTTAACAATCCTTTCCAGAATCTTGCCCGGTATCGACGTGAGGCTGACCGGACGGTAGTTGTTTGGGTCATCCTTTTTTCCCTTCTTGAAGATTGGGACCACATTGGCCCTCTTCCAATCTGCTGGAACTTCTCCCGTTCTCCAAGAACTCTCAAAGATGGTTGCCAATGGTACCGAAATGACTTCCGCTAGTTCCTTCAGTACTCTGGGGTGTAGTTGATCTGGCCCTGGGGACTTGAACTCATTAAGAGCGGCCAGGTATTCCTGGACAACTTCTTTCCCAATTTGGGGTTGGATGTCCTCCAATCCCTCATCCACTCCATCTTGCTGAGGTTGAAGACTCTCTTTTTGTGAGAAGACTGAGGCAAAGAAGGCATTAAGTAGTTCTGCCTTTTCCCTATCCCCTGTCAGCATTGCCCCATCTTCTCCTCGAAGAGGTCCTATCGCCTCCTTGTTTTTTCTTTTTCTACTGACATAAGAATAGAAGCCCTTTTTATTGTTTTTAATGTCCCTGGCAAGTCTGAGCTCGTTTTTTGCTTTAGCCTCTCGGACCTTTTCCCTACAGGTGTTGGCTATTTGTTTGAATTCTTCTTTGGTGATTTCTTCCTTTTTCCACTTTTGTGCATGTCTCTTTTGTGTCTTAGCACAGTTAGAAGTTCTTTGGACATCCATTCTGGCTTCTTTGCACTTGTCCTATTTTTTCTCTTTGTTGGCACAGTTTGCAATTGCGCCTTGAGTATTTCACTCTTGAGAAATTCCCATCCATCCATAACTCCCTTGTCTTTTAGTATCTGTGTCCATGGAATGCTGCTCAGCGTTTCCTTCATTTTTTGGAAATCAGCTCTCCTAAAGTCCAAAATGCGGGTTTGACTTGTCTTAGTTTCGGCCTTCCTTTGTACCTCAAATTGCAGGAGCACATGGTCACTTGCCCCTAAGGATCCTACCACTTCGACCGCATCGATCAGGTCCTCCGCATTTGTTAGGATGAGATCAAGAGTAGCCAATCCCCTTGTTGCCTCTTCTACCTTCTGGACCATGAAATTGTCTGCAAGGCAAGCGAGGAATTTGTTGGACCTTGTACTTTTGGCCGAGTTTGTTTTCCAGCAAATATCGGGATAGTTGAAATCGCCCATGACTACTACATCTCTTCTCTGTGCCTGTTTGGTCAACTGTTGGCAGAAGACTTCATGAAGTTCTTCCTGCTGGCTTGGGGGTCTGTAGTAGACGCCTACAACGACATCTTTTTGAGTCCCAGTTCCCTTGATTCTTATCCAGATGATTTCAAGCTGGTTTCCCAGATTGCTCTCTTGAATCTCTTCTGCAGCATAAGAGTTTTTGACATATAAGGCTACTCTGCCTCCTCTCCCCTTTGTTCGGTTTCTGTGAAAGAGGTTATACCCCTCGATATCTACATTCCAGCGATAGGAGTCATCCCACCAGGTTTCAGTGATCCATATGATATCATATTTGTAGTGTTGTGCTAAAAGTTGGAGTTCGTCTTGTTTATTTCCCATGCTCTGTGCCTTAGTGTAAAGACATGTGAGCCCCTGAGATCTTCCCTCGAGCTGTTTAATTGGGATTATTGTGCTTTTGGTACTTGGTCCTTCTTGTGTTTGTGCAGCCCTCCATTTAGCCTACTGGCAATTCCCAGACATTATGGGTAAAGTAGTGTTCGCAAGGCTGTTGTCCCCCTCCCTCGGTGGACCTAGTTTAAAGTGCGTCTAATGAGGTTTGCGAGTCTGTGAGCAAAAAGGTGTTTTCCTACTTGTGTGAGATGCACCCCATCCCTTGCCAGTAGGCCATCCTCCTGGAAAAGCAGGCCATGGTCGAGGAAGCCAAAGCGTTTCTCTTGACACCATTTTCTAAACCAGTTATTGACCTGTACTATTTTTCTGGCCCTTGTAGAACCGTGTCTTACAACAGGGAGGAGGGATGAAAAGACGACCTGTACATTACATTCTTTTAGCTTTGCTCCTAGAGCTCGAAAATCATTTGTGATCTTTTGAAACGTATGCTTTGCAGTATCATTGGTTCCTACATGAATCAACATGAGGGGAGGACGGTGATAGGGCTTGAGGAGCCTGGTGAGCCTCTGAGTGATATGGTGTATTTTTGCCCCCGGTAGGCAGCATATTTCTCGAGCCATCCCATCTGGTCTGGAAATGACAGCTTCCGTTCCTCTAAGGAGGGAGTCGCCTACTACCAAGACCTGTTTACTTTCGGGAATGACAGGGCCCCTTTTGTGCAATGTAGTGTGTAGGTCTCCAGAAAAGTAATCCTGTTGGTGTGAATTGTGTAGGTGAAAAGTGTTGTCCTCCTCCTCGACATCCCCGGTGCATTCGTCAAGGACAATCCATTGAGATTCGTCCAAGAGCCTATGGTTCTCCTGTATGTGTTCCTGTTGCACCTGGTCTATGGTTGGGGATGGTACACCTGCACGATTGTGCAAGTGTGAATGTTGTGAAGTGTTGTCCCAGTCAGGGCTATCCCCTGCACACTGATCAAGGATGAGCCACTGATCAGTATCTAAGCCATTCTGGTCTTCCCCAATATGTTGTGTTTCTTGGTCAGGTGATAGTTGTGTGAGAATTTGGAATCTATTGTGTAACTGCAGCTGAGCGGAAGTATTCCGCTCAGCTGCAGAAAAAGCACAGATGATACAGAGCCAGCCTTGGGAGTTGTAGTCTCTTTCAACTATATGATTCTACAAATGCCCTTTGGCCCCACTTGAACTGCCCCAGCTCAAAGTGATGGCATCCTGGGAGTTGTAGTTTGACAAGGTCAGTAGCCTCCTCTGCCCAATAATGCTGACACCTCACCAGCTCCCAGGATTCCACAGCATTAAGCCATCATACTTAAAGTGGTGTCAGAAAAAGCACAGATGATACAGAGCCAGCCTTGGGAGTTGTAGTTTGGTGAGATGGCAGCACTCATCTGCAGAAATGACAAAGATCTTACAAAACTACAGCTCCCACAACGTCATTGCATGCAGCTATGGCTATTAAAGGGTTGTCCAGCTGTTGGGATAGTAACACATTATTATTGTTGTTATTGTTGTTGTTGTTCTTTGGACTCACTCTATTCCTTTATAGAAGGGATGCATCGACACTGTGGAATGAATGCAACTTGACGCCACTTTCCTGTGACTCCGTGCTACAGAGTATGAAATCTGTAGTTTGGCAAGGCATCAGCATTTTATGCAGAGAAGGGTGAAAACTACAACTTCCATGACTCCATAGCAATGAGCCATGGCAGTTCTAGTGGGACAAACAGCATCCATTCTACAGCTAAAGCGGCAGGGTGTCATGTTTAAGCACTATGGTTCCTTCCTGGGGGATCCTGGAATCTGTAGTGTGGGGAGGGACTTGGGTTTCTCTGCCACAGAGTCCTGTGTGATTCCTCTGAACTACAGGTCCCAAGGAAGAGAGTTGTCTGGTATTAAATCATTTTTGTTTTGCCTGAACCAACTGCGAAGGGCATGGTTTTGTCCCTTCCTCTCCTCTCCTCCCTATTACTTTTTTGCTTTGAGGCACACTTATAGCAGTTGCAGCTGGCTAAAAACAAGGGAGGAACATTTGTAATGAGAAAGAAACTGAGACACTTTAACAGCATTTAGAAAAGTGGGATGGCAGAGGACCAATATGCCAAATCTGAGATCGTTGGAGGATTTGTTTTCTTGGCAAACTACATATCAAGATACCTAGCTGACCGCCTCTCGACCTATGAGTCGCCTGTCAAAGGCTGAAATATGCGGTATAAAAGTGAAGCAAATAAATAAATAAATAAATATGAGCCCACGAGAACTTTGAGATCTTCTGGGGAGGCTCTGCTCTCGATCCCGCCTGCTTCACAGGCACGGCTGGTGGGGACGAGAGATAGGGCCTTCTCGGTGGTGGCTCCTCGGCTGTGGAACACCCTTCCCGTGGACATCAGATTAGCGCCCTCCCTGATTATATTCCGCAGGAAATTAAAGACCTGGCTGTTTAAGAAGGCGTTTGAATAAGAAGTGCAATGACTGGTAATGACCATAGGAATGGAACAACGGAAAATGATACTGGATTGTGGCTTTGATGATGAGACGACACAGAATGGCTTTTGTAGTAATGATGATGTTTTTGATGAAGATGTTTTTTGATAATGATGAATTGTGGATTATTTTATACTGTGTCTTGTATTTTGCACCTTGTTTTTTCTATGTTTTACACCGCAATGAGTCGCCTCTGGGGCTGAGAATTGCGGTATATAAGCAAAGTAAATAAATGAATAAATAAATAAATAAATAAATAAATAAATATCACAGAATATTAAACTGGGATTATGATATAGTGTAAATGCAAACAAAAAGCAGCATGCCTCCAGTAATGATGCCAGTCCAGGGCAGCAAAGGACAATGTTCACGTGTGCGGCTGGAAACTCGATGCAGCTCCATCCCAACCCCATTCCAACATTTGCTTTTTGAAGCCATCCTTCAAAGCAGGGAATGGATGAGGCAACCACTTCATGTCAGGCCTGCCATTCTTTTGGAACCCAGCAAAGGCCAGGCATCTGCAACAGCTGGGCCAAACACACCCTGTTTTTCCCCCTTCGAGGATGGTGCTACAATGTTCTTTGGGAGAAACCAGATCCCTCTGGCATTTCCCTCTTTATATATCTTTTTTCCCCAGCTGAGATATTTTGAATCCCATCCTTGCCTGACACAGGGCTGCAGAATCGTTGGGGCCATTGTGTTCTGTTGCCTCCAGGGCCACTCTTACAATTTTCTAGTGTCTAAAAAAGAAAGATGCAATAGTTCCCGCAGTTTTATTATGATTATATGTGCCTTTCCGATCCTGGCCACCCTATTGGCAAGATTAGTTTTGTTTCATTTGTCCTTGGTTTCCCTTGGAAGGCTGAGAGAGTGAGGTTAGTCATGGGATGAGCAGTATTCGAACCCAAGATTCCCTTCAGACAGGGCAAAGGCACTGGTTGCAGTCTTCCTTGTTGGTTTTGTTTGTTTAAATAACTGACATTTCTTTCATCCAGGGGGGTTTTCTTCCAATACTGACCACTTGCTACTCTCAGATGAATGTTGTCTCAATTCCAAGACAGAATGGAACAATATAGAATCACAGACTTGGAAGAGATCCTATATATCTTCCTTCCATCCATCCATCCATCCATCCATCCACATCCATCCAGGGACTTGTAGTGCTATAGTCATCCAGTTCAACCCATTGCCATACCTTCCCTCCCTCTCTTGTGGGAACTTATAATGCTATAATCTAGTTCGAACCTTTGCCTAATGTTCCTTTCTTTCTTTCTTTCTTTCTTTCTTTCTTTCTTTCTTTCTTGGGACTTCTAGTGCTATAGTCTTCCAGTTCAACCCATTGCCAAATATTCCTTCCTTCCTTCTGGGGATTTGTAGTGCTATAGTCATCCAGTTCAACCCGTTGCCATGTTTCCTCCCCTTCCTTTCCTTTCCTTTCCTTTCCTTTCCTTTCCTTTCCCCTTTCTTTCTTGGGACTTCTAGTTCTATAGACTTCCAGTTCAACTCATTGCCAAATATTCCTTCCTTCCTTCTGGGGATTTGTAGTGCTATAGTCATCCAGTTCAACCCATTGCCATATGTTTCCTCCCCTTTCTTCCCTTTGCTTTCCTTCCCTTTCTTCCCTTTCCTTTACTCCCTCCCTCCTTTCTTTCTTTCTTTCTTTCTTTATTGGGACTTCTAGTGCTATAGTTTTCTAGTTCAACCCATTGCCAAATGTTCCTTCCTTCCTTCCTTCTGGGGATTTGTAGTGCTACAGTCACCCAGTTCAACTCATTGCCATGTGTTTCCTCCTTCCTTCCTTCCTTCCTTCCTTCCTTCCTTCCTTCCTTCCTTCCTTGGAGTTGAAGTGCTATAGTGAAGGAACTAGATAAAATTCTCTAGTATATATATCATTAAATATCAAAGTATGAATCGCCGTCCTAAGCCATAGTGTTTCCACTTTTCTGTATGGACATAAAAACTGTACTATAGTTAAGAAAAACAATAGTTAAAAACTCAGTGGATGTGATCTGTGTAATGGATTAAACCGCAGCATGGGAGACCAGGGTTCGATTCCCCCCTTGACCATAGAACCCCAGTTGGTGACTTTGGGCAAATTCCACTTTGGACGTATCATGAACGGATGTACCACCGGAAAAAAAAGTCTGTCATGTGATAGGAGGAGGAGGAGACTGCACTACAAGTGGATCGATTCAGTCAGGAAAGACATGGCTGTCCTGAGTTTGCAAGACCTGAGTTGTCCAGATGGAGGTCTGTCATTCAAATGAAAACTAAGTGCTGTAATGAGCCAGTGATCATAATAGTGGGTTTTGGGGTCTGAGAGTTGGATATAAGATTCTGGAAGACCAGGTTTGGAATCTCACGGGTTATACTCTCTCAGCTTTAGAGGAAAGCAATGGCATACCTCATTTGAACCCATCTTCTCAAGTCAACCTAGGAGAGGGATGCCATAAGTTGGGGCAATGTGAAGAAGCAAGACAACAAAGCAAATAGATGAAATTATACTTATGTGTTATCAGGCATGTAGCCGGGGGGGAGGGGCTCGGGGGGCTTCAGCCCCCCCCCCTCGAAACTTTCATGGTGGTTCGCGAAAAGACCTTAATGGTGCATTATTTAAACTGTTATGTTTATTCATATCATGATCTGATCACCATACTCAATATCCCATATGCATGGGGGTATTGGGGTAATGATACAAAAGGTTTGCTAGACTAGACCCTCTTTCACTCAGATTCAGCCCCCCGAAACTCAGCCCCCCCCCGAAACCCGCCCTGAAAAAAATTCAGCCCCCCCCCCCCCGAAACGAAATCCTGGCTATGGGCCTGTGTGTTATAACTCTAAACAGCAGCTTGCACTATTATTTATTTATTTATTTATTTATTTGATGCATTTATTAACCGCCATTCTCAGCCCTTTAGGGTGACTCATGGCGGTGTACAACACATATAAAAAGGCAATTTACAAAGAGGCAATTACAACAACATATTAACAATACAACAATTACAAAATTACACTAAAAATCCGCTTCGTCTCATAGTGGAATCATAACCAATCTCATATTCCTTGTTCCTTTCCAGTCGTCTTTACCACATTTTTATAGCACTTAATTAAATGCCTTCTCGAACAGCCATGTCTTAAGGCTTTTTCGGAAGGACATAAGGGAGGGCGCCTGTCTGATGTCTGCAGGGAGAGTGTTCCACAGCCGGGGGGCCACCACCGAGAAGGCCCTCTCCCTCGTCCCCGCCAGACGTGCCTGTGAGGCAGGCGGGATCGAGAGAAGGGCCTCCCCAGACGATCTCAAGGTCCTCGTGGGCTCATAGGCCAAGATGCGGTCCGAAAGGTATTTTGGGCCGGAGCCGTTTAGGGCTTTGTAGGCCAAAACCAGCACCTTAAAATTGGGTCCGGTAGCAAATCGGCAGCCAGTGGAGCTGGGACAACAAGGGCGTTGTGTGCTCCCTGCTACCCGCTCCAGTTAGTAACATGGCTGCCGCGCGCTGAACCAGCTGAAGCTTCCACTATAACCATCGGGCAACCTTAGCACACTATGCTTCAGGTTTGGATAGCTCTAGTGCAGCTCCAAGGTATCCTAAGGATGAATGGAACCAGCCCAAGTGCAACAAACTTCAAGGAGCCACGATTTTAGTGTGGAAGGAGTCACAGACTTGTAACTTTTGGGGCAGATGGACAATGGAGCAGGACAGCTTTGCCCACTCATGAAGCTATGCTGTTATTCTTTCTCGACTGCTTAGCTTCCTTCTTTAGTCCTTCCTGAAGCGTTTGTTGGGGCCGGAGGACCATGCACCTGGGTGCACAGCGCAGTATTGTCACCCTTGCAACACGTTCTGCAATTGCAGTTTTGCAGGAAGCCATTAAAGGAAGTCAGAAAAAAATGCCAGCTCCAAGACTTACGCTTGCTGTTGGCATCCGTGGGCACACCCAAGCGGACGGCCACTAGTCCAACCAATGGAGGAACACCATGCACTTATTTGGGTAGAGATTAATCCAAAATAATGGTAGAACAAGAGTGGGAAAACGTGCAGAACCAACCGCTGAATAGAGAAGGCAGAGTCTTTTGGGGTTCCTTTCTCTCATAAAAGCAGAAAAAGAGTAATCCATCAGTAAAGCTAAACCAGCCCCTTGGTTCACCGAGGAGCTGGCAGCGATGAAGCGAAGGAAGAGGGAACTAGAGAGCGTGTGGCGTTCGAATCCTAGCGAGCCAAATCGAACACAGTTTGTGTCCTTTCTTTTTTTTAATTAATATTTTATTATACATTTATCAAACAACATGTATAAGCATACATTCTTCCCTCTTTTTACCACATCTTAGATAGAATAATTTGTCATATTATATACAATCTAACAGTAAAAATAAGCAAATACATCTTTAAGCATATTTCTTATCATTCCGTTACAACTTATACTATGTATATCTCTACCACACACCTTTTATCTACTTATACATGTTTTATTTCTTTATAATTAGTATTATACCATTTCCCCCCTCTTCCCTTTACTCTTAGTTTGTGTCCCCTTCACCAGGACCAACCTACTCATGTTATTTCACAATTCCAAAATGTCATTGTTTCTGTTACTGGCTTGTGCCCCTTTCCCTCATTAAAAATATACTCAATAAATTTTCCCCATATTTTCCAGAAATCTGTTTGTTTCCATATTCCCCTTTTAATTTTAATATTGCAGGTTAGCTTATCATTAATAGCTATATTCCAAATTTCCCTATACCATTCTTCTAATTGAATTTCTTTTTTTTCTTTCCAGTATTTTGCTATTAGCAATTTAGCTGCTATTATCAAATTTGAAACCAATTCTTTCTCCTCTTGTGATGGAATTGTATTGTCATGTATATGTAATAAAGCTAATTTTGGTGTAGTCTTAATCTCTATTTTTATTATTGCTCTTATTTCTTTGAATATGCTTTCCCAAAATTTTTGTATGATTTTACATGACCAACACATATGAAGGTACGTCCCTATTTCCTGACAACCTCTCCAACACTGATTTGAGTATTTTTTATCAATCTGATTTAATCTAATGGGTGTTAGATACCACCTCCATATCGTTTTATAGTAATTTTCCTTGATTCTTATAGACATATTTTTTAGTAATCTCATACTCCATATCTTTACCCATTCCTGATTATTCACTTTTTCCCTCAAGTCTGTTTCCCAAACTTCCTTCAAATAATCTTGTTCCTGTTCATTCTTTAATAACAGTTGATAGATATCACTTACTGTACCTTTTAATGTTATATTCTCTTCTTTAGTCTCCCTTTGAGTTATCATCTTTTCTATTTTTGTGTATTCCCTACCTCTATTATACTTTTTCCTTATATCACTTGACCATTTACCCAATTGTAAATACTTGTACCAATCTAAGTCTCTTAATTCCTCTTTTATCCTTTCCATATTTACCATTTTCAAGTCCCAGTCTTTTACTTTCATTAGACCTCTTCCATTAAATTCTGCTTCAAATTCTTTTCTCAGATTTGCTGGAAAGTTTTCTGTCATTAGAACTGCATGATAGGAGAAATACCTGGCATTAGAGTTTTTTTTTATATTTTCCCCAAATCTCAAAAATATTTTTTAAAAGGGGTTGTTTAAATCTTTATACCATTTCTTTTTACCCTTTCCTCTATTACCCTTATAAAAAAATATATTCTAATTTCAGTTCTAATTTTTTATCATCTTCTTCCAGCCACTCCAAACTCTTTTGTTTTGCTAAACTTTCTACAATATATCTTATTTGATTTGAATGATAATATGAGGTTTGGTAGTCCAAGACCTCCCTCTTTCTGAGATTGATACCATAAGCTTTTATTTATTCTTGCTTTTTTGTTTCCATTACAATACGAATTTAACATGTTTTGCCAGATTTTTATTTCTTGATCTGAAATTTTTACAGGTAGCATTCTAAATAGAAAATTTAGTTTGGATAATATCTTCATTTTAATTAATGTTATCCTACCAAACCATGATAATTTGAGTTTATTGTATTCCAGTAATTTCTTATCAATTTCCTTTCTTAATTTGGTTAGATTATTTATTTCTAAGTTTTTTAAATCTTTAGTTATATTTATTCCTAAATATTTAATTGTTTCTTTGATTTTAATTTTAATTTTCCCCTCCTGTTTTATATTTTTTATCTCTTTGTCTCGATAATTAAATATCATTTCTGATTTGTTCCAATTAATTTGTAACCCTGTCATTAATCCAAATTCTGTTAAATGAGCCTCAATTTTCTCCCATTGTTTTATTGGATGTTCCATTAACAAAAGGGTGTCATCTGCAAACAAATTTATTTTATATTTCTGTTTTATTCCTATTCCTTTTATACTACTATCATCTCTAATTACATTAGCTAATAGTTCCATTACAATTGCGAATAAAATTGGGGAAAGAGGACATCCCTGTCGCGTGCCTCGTGTTATATCTATTTTTCCTGTTAAAGCATCATTCACCATTACTTGGGCACAATTTTTGGAATATAATTTATCAATTAAGTTTCTAAATTTCACTCCAAATCCAAATTTAGCTAATATTAATTTCATTGTCTGCCAGGATACACTATCAAATGCCTTATAAATATCCAGAGCTAATACTCCTGCCACTAAATTTCTTTTTTTAATACTATGAATTACGTTTAATACCCTACCCATTAAATTTGACATTTGCCTTCCTCCTATAAATCCACACTGATCTTCTTTGATATATTTATATATAAATTTATTCATTCTTTTAGCCAGTATGGCAGTTAATATTTTTGCATCTTGGTTTATTAATGAGATAGGTCTGTATGATCCTGGGTCTGTAGGGTCTTTATTGGGTTTTAATATCAAAGTGATCAATGACTATTCCCATGATGGCGGAATTTTTCTCCTTTTATTATTTTATTATATAGATCTTTTAATTTAGGTATCAATAATGTTTTGAATTTTTTGTAATATTCTGGTCCCAACCCATCCAGTCCTGGGGTCTTTCCAGGTTTTAAATTGTCTATAATTTCCTCAATCTCTTTCTCTGATATTGCTTGTTCTATAATTAATTTATCTGTTTCTTGGATCTTTATTTTACAATGTTTATCTATATACTCTTCAACTTTCTTTCTAGGGGCTTCATTTGCTATGTATAACTCCTGATAGAATTCCTGAAAAATTAGTATTTTATCCTCCATTCTCATGCACTGTTTTCCATTTTTATCTTTAATCACAGTTATCAATTTCTTTTGTTTCCTAATTTGTGCTGCATTAGCTAATAACTTAGAGTTTTTATTACTATACTCAAAATACTCTCTGTTTAAATAAATCAAATCTCTCTGTGCTTTTTCAATCCCTTTTTTTCAAGTTCTTGCCTCTTTGCTATTAATTTTGCATAACTCATTCTATTTTGTTCTGTCATATATCTTCTCTCTAATTCCTTGATTTCTGCCTCTAGTTTTTTTCTTCTGCCTCCTGTTGTTTTTTCAAGCTATTATATTCTTTAATGAAGAGTCCTCTAGCCACTGCCTTCATTGTATCCCATACTATTGCTACAGAACATTGATTATTGTCATTTATCTCCCAAATTTCCTCTAGTTCTTTTGCTATTTTTCCTGATATTTTTTTATCTTCTAGTACTCTATTGTCAATTCTCCATCTTTTAGCTAGCCTATAATTTTTTTAATTTGTATTATAATACTAATAGGTGCATGATCTGAAATTTTTATAATCTCTATTTCAGCATCTTGAGTTTTAGAAATTAAGTCTTTTGAAACAAAGAAGTAATCTATTCTCGAATAATTTTTATGCACTGAGGAGTGAAAAGTAAATCTTTTTTCATTACCCTTTATCATTCTCCAAACATCTATCAATCCCTCTCTAGTTATTACTTTATTGAATTCTGTTATATTCCTTTCCCCCTTTTCTTTTTTTGTGGGGTGGGATTTATCCAGTTTTCTATCCATAACTCCATTGAAGTCCCCTCCTAAAATTACATACCCCTTTTTAATTTCTTCTAACTCTTTAAAAATCAATTCATAAAATTCCTTCTGTTTTGTATTTGGTGCATAAATATTAACCAAAGTATAATCCTCCCCTCCCATAGACCCCTAAATCATCACATATCTTCCCATTTCATCTTTTTTTGTTTGTACCATGCTAAATCCACTACTATTCTTAATTATAATTGCTACTCCTTTTGATTTCGAAGTGCCCATAGCTTTTTCATATATTATAGTCCCCTTTAATTTCAATTCATTTAAGCCTTCTCCTGATTGATGAGTTTCTTGCAAGAAAAATATGTCCCCCTTATCTTTAAGAATCTGATTTGTAATCCTCCCCCTTTTTTGACATGATCCAAGCCCGCGACAGTTCCACGATATCAGCCTAACTCGATCCAGCATTTGTTCTCATTCTTCTATTTCTTGGTTGGTCCTTGTTAAGCGAATCACCCCAATGTGCTAACCTCTCCCCTCCCACCCTTTCTCTCCCCTCCATCCCAAATATCCCTCCCCCTCCTTTCTTCCCCAAACTTCCCCTCTCCCACCGAGCCTTGGAACTTGGGGGTGGCTTAATCATAGCCTTTCGGTGGGGAGAGGGGCGGATTCACCTACTCCCGACCAGCAGCCAAACCATAACCTCCTAAGGATTCTATATTAAATTTTTATTCTTCTCTCCAATGTATTTATTTTTGTTTTCAAAATATTCCTTATTCAATATACAGGGTGTCCTTTCTAAGGGCATATGCCGCGGCAATAAAAGCTGCAAAGAAATCTTTCTTTGCGGCCACTATTGCGTCTGCAAAGAACCGTCCGGCTGAGCTGTTTCGAGTTGTCAGAGGCCTTTTACATCCCACCACTCAGGGTGGGAGCCCTGATTACTCGGCATCTCGCTGTGAAGCTTTTGCTTGGTTCTTTGCAGACAAAGTTGCTTTGATCCGTTCTGGTCTGGATACCATGTTAATGGCAGTCTCTGAGGATGTAACACGAGCACCTGCTTGTCCAGTTTTGATGGATTCATTTCAATTAGTGAAATCCGAGGATGTGGACAAGATACTTGGAGGAATGAGGCCAACCACATGCATCCTAGACCCCTGCCCATCCTGGCTTCTAAAGGAGGCCAGAGGGAGATTGGCCGAGTGGGTTAAGGTGGTGGTTAATGCTTCCCTTCAGGAAGGCAAGATTCCAGCGAGCTTAAAACAAGCTATAATAAAACCGCTGTTGAAAAAACCATCACTGGACCCCACTAAATTCGACAAATATCGGCCAGTTTCCAATCTCCCCTTTTTGGGCAAAGTCCTGGGATGTGTGGTGGCCTCACAACTCCAGGTATTCTTGGAAGATACGGATTATCTGGATTCGGCACAGTCTGGTTTCAGACCAGGACATGGAACTGAGACAGTCTTGGTCGCCTTAGTGGATGATCTGCACTGGGAGCTGGACAGGGGGAGTGTGTCCCTGTTGGTGCTGCTGGACTTCTCAGCGGCCTTCGATACCGTCGACCACGGTATCCTTCTGGGATGCCTCGCGGGATGGGTCTTGGAGGTACTGTTTTGCAGTGGCTCCGGTCATTCCTAGAGGGTTGATCTCAGAAGGTGTTATTGGGAGACACCTGTTCAACCCCACAACCTTCATCTTGTGGGGTTCCTCAGGGCTTAATATTGTCTCCCATGTTGTTTAACATCTACATGAAGCCGCTGGGGGAGATCATCCAGAGTTTCGGAGTACAGTGTCATCTGTATGCGGATGATGTCCAACTATGTCACTCCTTTCCACCTGCTACTGAGGAGGCTGTCCAGGTCCTGAATCGGTGCTTGGCCGCTGTGACTGTCTGGATGAGGGCGAACAAATTGAAATTGAATCCAGACAAGACAGAAGTACTCCTGGTCAGTCGTAAGGCCGAACAGGGCATAGGGTTACAGCCTGTGTTGGATGGGGTCGCACTCCCCCTGAAGACGCAGGTTCGCAGCTTGGGTGTGATCTTGGACTCAGCGCTGAGCCTGGAACCCCAGGTTTCGGTGGTGACCAGGGGAGCATTTGCACAGTCAAAGCTTGTGTGCCAGCTGTGCCCGTACCTTGGGAAGCCTGACTTGGCCATGGTAGTCCACGCTCTGGTTACATCCCGTTTAGACTACTGCAACGCTCTTTATGTGGGGTTGCCTTCGAAGATTGCTCAGAAGCTTCAATTGGTTCAACGTTCAGCAGCCATGATACTAACAGGAGCGGCACTCAGGGAGCATACAACTCCTCTGCTGCGCCAGCTCCACTGGCTACCAATCTGCTACCGGGCACAATTCAAAGTGCTGGCGTTGGCCTATAAAGCCCTAAATGGTTCTGGCTCAAGTTACCTATCCGAACGCATCTCCACCTACGAACCGACTAAGACTTTATGTGTGGTGGCCTCACAACTCCAGATATTCTTGGAAGACACGGATTATCTGGATTCGGCATAGTCTGGAACTGAGACAGTCTTGGTCGCCTTAGTGGATGATCTGCACAGGGAGCTCGACAGGGGGAGTGCGTCCCTGTTGGTGCTGCTGGACCTCTCAGGGCCTCCCCAGATCTTCTGGGGAGGCTCTGCTCTCAATCCCGCCTGCAGCAAAGGCACGTTTGGCGGGGACAAGGGACAGGGCCTTCTCAATGGTGGCCCCTCGGCTGTGGAACGCCCTTCCCATGGACATTAGATCGGCCCCCTCACTAATGGTATTTTGGAGAAAAGTGAAAACCTGGTTATTTGAACAGGCGTTTGAATAGGCAGTGCAATGAATATAAGAAAACAGAACTATGGATAACGAGGTGGACCATGATTCTAGTTATGAGACGCTAATGAGTTGTTTACTGATGTGTAATTACTTAGTGTATTATTGTGTTAATTGTTTTTAAATGGTTTGTATGATGCTAGCATTGAATTTTTGCTGTTGCTGTTGCTAACCGCGTTGAGTCGCCTAAGGGCAGAGAAACATATACAAACAAAGTAAATAATAAATAAATAAATAAATAAATAAATAAATAAATAAAGAGGTAAGGCTCCTCATTATATTTCTTGCAAATCTTTGGAAAGCCCATGCATTTGGCAATTGCTCAGGGGCAGCTTTTAGAATGCAAATGGATTTGGAAAATGGTTTGAACATTCCCGAAGTGGGAATCAAGCAGCATTCAAGATGTTGTTGAACTACAACTCTCATCTGCTGGCAAGGGCCTCTGAAAATTGGATATCACAAGTCCCTAAATAGACCTTGGGCAGATTCCTTGGAGGGAGAAAAGGAACCCATCTACTCTAGCCGTTAATGCAGTTTCAATCCAACAGGAAACCTTGGAACCAATTTGAGGCCTAGATAGCAATTCTATAATTCTGCGGGAGACACAGGGCGAGGTCCACAGGCTCAAGGAGGCTCTGCGGCCACTGCTGGGAGAGGTCAGCCTGCTCCAGCTCCAGAACCGGAGCCTAGAGGAGCAGATCCTGCTCATTCGGTAGAAGGGGAATGAAGATGTGCTGCAGTACAAGGTACGTCTCGATGACACGTCATGGCAATGTTCTAGAACCAGTGTCCACAGCAAGGCCCGTTTTCCTATCATCATCATCATAATTCCATTCCTTACCTGCCTCTTATTAATGGTCAAGGCAGGGTACAACACAGTTAAAATAATACATCAATAATAAGAAGGCCATTAAACCTATAGACCAGGGGTCCTCAAACTTTTTAAACGGTGGGCCAAATTATAAATTGAAAAATACATGAATGAATTCCTATGTTTTTAAGTGTCTTTTGTAGTGTAAAAGACACTTAAAAACAATACAATAATTAAAATGAAGAACAATTTTAACAAATATAAACTTATTCATATTTCAATGGGAAGTGTCGGTCTACTTTTGGCTGATGAGTTAGGATTGTTGTTGTTGTGTGCTTTCAAGTAGTTTCAGACTTAGGTTGACCTGAGCGAGGGCCTGGTAAATGACCTTGGAGAGCCGCATCCAGCCCCCGGGCCTTAGTTTGAGGACCCCTGCTATAGACCGTATTTCTCCAATGCTAAGGTCCATCAATTGTAAGATGTATGCTAATTTCAGGATTGTGTAGATAGATATCATCATCATCACTTCCATTAGGAGCCCCCGGTGGTGCAGTGGGTTAAACCCCTGTGCCGGCAGGACTGAAGACCGACAGGTCGCAGGTTTGAATACAGGGAGAGACGGATGAGCTCCCTCTATCAGCTACAGCTCCTCATGCAGGGACATGAGAGAAGCCTCCCACAAAGATCATAAAAACATCAAATCGTCCGGGCGTCCCCTGGGCAACGTCCTTGCAGACAGCCAATTGTCTCACACCAGAAGTGACTTGCAGTTTTTCAAGTTGCTCCTGACATGACAAAAAAAATCACTTCCATTGCTTACCTGTCTCTCTGTAATGGTCAAGGCAGGGTACAACACAGTTAAAATAATACATTAATTTAGAAAGGCCATTAAACCTATAGACCGTATTTCTCCGATTCTAAGGTGCATCAGTTGTATGCTAATTTCAGTATTGTTTAAGGTAGATAGATAGACCATGAAACCATGAAAATGAATAAAATCTGGCTACTACCAGCATTAAAAACCTCTAAAATTAGGACAGTAAAGAATAACACTCCGAAACAGGGGAATTTCAGACAAGAAACAATCAGGGTCAGCTAACACCTCCCAACAAAGGATTCCCCCAGGCAAGAAGCAGCTAGGCTTTGAAGTTGCAAGGCCATTGAGTGCTAATCAAGGTGACCAATTGCAACATTCATGCTTGCCTCAGACAGACAAAGAGTTTTTTCTCCCACCTTGGACCTTCTACAGATATATAAACCTCCCTTGCTTAGTTTCCAATATACCTCATAACTTCTGAAGATGGTTGTCATGGATATGGATGAAACGTCAGGAGAGAATGCTTCTGGAACATGGCCATACAGCCTGGACAACTCACAGCAGCCCAGTGATTCCGGCCATGAAAGCCTTTGAAAACAGACTTGGCCATTGTTTCTCAACTGTTGGTATAATGTATATTTACTGATTTATTGTATACCCTAAACTAGTAGAACACGGCAGTTTTCTAGATGGTTTAATCATACAATATTCCTAATGATAGTACTGTGATATGTTCTTGATTTTGCTTATGTTTTAGTTACCATTAAAACTTAATCTTCACTGCATTATTGCAATGTTACACTACAAATGGAATCATTATTTTTGGCACTTTGTGTTTACTTCCTTAAAAGAAAAGAAAAAAACCCTACTAAATGTCTTTCCTTGGACGTTGGCAAACGGTGACTAACAGCAGAATGTCAGTAAATGTATTAATACCCTTCTCAGAAAAAAGTAGCATTTTTTAATTCTACTACATTGGAAGGAAACTGGTTTGTTGGCAATGCAATTAATAGGGTTTAATGTTTGAAAGATTGAGAGCCGTGAGGTTAAGGATCTCGCTATTCTTCTGGAACATTAGCAAACACATGGAAAGCCTTCACTTGAAATCTGAAATAGCCAGTTTCTCAAGAAAGCAACTATGCACTTCGAAGAATTGATTAATCTTAGTTATGTGACACTTTAAAAGCTCTTATTGTCGATTGATTGATTGATTGATTTTTAAACAATTTTCCTTTTGTTTGTACATTTGCATTGGTTAATTTCTGAAGAGGCCGTTCCCAAATGTTTGCCTTCACAACTCACCAATTCAAAACAGTGCCTAAAACTAGACATCTTTTTTTGGAGAGAGAGATTCAATAGAATCTTGCTTTGTGCTCTGGGTAATAATGTACCATATATACTTGAGTATAAGCCGACCCGAATATAAGCCAAGGCACCTAATTTTATCACCAAAAATCAGGAAAAGGTTTTGACTCAAGTATAAGCCAAGGGTGGAAAATGCAGCAGCTACTGGTAAATTTCAAAATAAAAATAGATACCAATAAAATTACATTAATTGATGCATCAGTAGGTTCAATATTTTTGAATATTTACATAAAACTGTAATTGAAGACAAGACTACCCAACTCGGATTAAATCATTATTCTAAACTTCTTCGATGTAAATGTGTTTACATATCATTCTAATAATAATAAAGAGAGTAAAATAATAAATGTAATAAAAACTAATAGAGTAAAATAATGGAACTGTAATAATAACGTTAATGATAGAGCAAAATAATAAATGTAATAATAGCAATACAGTAAAATAATAAATGTAATAATTATGATAATAAATAGAGTAAATAATAACTAATAAAAATAATAGAGTAAAATAATGTAAATGTAATAATAATAAAAATAGAGTAAAATAATAAATGTAATAATAGTAATAAATAGATTAAAATAATAAATGTAATAATTATAATAATAAATAGAGTAAAATAATAACTACTAAAAATAATAAGAGAGTAAAATAATTTAAATGTAATAATAGTAAATCTATATCTATATCTATCTATATCTATCTATATCTATGCATATTAGGGCTGGGTGGTTTCATTCGTTAATTTTGTAGTTTGTTATTAATTCTTTATTGTTTTTATAACGAAGCGATATTGAACCATTCAGGAGCAACTAAAAATCAAAACGAATTTTTCAATTCGTTTCGTAATTGTTTCGTAATTGTTTTGTAATTGTTTCGAAATCGTTTCGAAATCATTTCGTTATTATTTCCGTATGTCTGGTGCAAGTTTTATAGTTGTTGTTTGTTTTATCAGTGAAAAAAAATATAATTATCACACCAACAGTCAACAGAGGAAGAGGGAAGCTTCAGAAGTTCCCCCTGTGCCATTTGGAGGTTTTTTTTAGCGTATTGCGCGGTCGCGTCCGCCATTAACGAATCGATTCGTAATAGTTTCGTAATAGTTTTGTAATTTCCAAAAATTCGTAAATTTCAAACTTTTTTAAAGAAAAATTTTGGAATTCTTTAAAAAATCGAAACGCAAAAACCCCCTAAAAACGAATCGAGTTTAGAAACAAATTTTTCCGTGGTTGCCCAGCCCTAATACATATAATAAAAGTCAAAGTTTGTATGCGGCGAATGTGTGGCAGTGTGGCGGAAATGTATGTGCAAGCTTTCTGATTGGCTGCCGCTGTGGTGCTATTTGCATATGGTCTCTGATTGGCCAGCTTCAATAGGAGCCCCTGGTGGAGAAAAGGGTTCATGACAGAAACAGAGACATGAGAGAAGGAAATTTGCATATGGTCTGACTGGCCAGCCTCAATTCCAAGATTCCGTGATGACAAAGAGAGGAAAGGAAAAGGCCATGGGCTCTGTCAGAAAATTAACAATACAGACCAAACTTGGCACACAGAGCTGGAAGACCCACTCTACATCCTACTGCAGTTTGGAGGAGGATGAACCATGGATGATGGGACTTGCAGAACTGTCACTCACATTCTGAGACCGCTGTTAACCTCATCCAATGACTGATCAGGACCAAACTTGGCACATAGACCTCTCATGACCCACTTTACATCCTGGTGTGGTTTGGCCGGGGATGGACCATGGATTATGGGACTTGCAGTACCTTTGCTCAAATCTTGAGACCACTGCAACCCTCATCAAATTACTGATAAAGACCAAACTTGGCACACTGAGTCTCCTTGATGCACTCTACATCCTGGTGCAGTTTGGAGGTGGATGCACCATGGGCAGTGGGACTTGCAATACCTGCCCTCCCTTCCTAAAACAATTACAACTGCCAACAATGATGGATCAGGACCACAATTTACACAGAGAGCCCGCATGATCCACTCTACATCCTGGTGCAGTTTGGAAGAATTTGGCAATGGATGATGGGACTTGCTGTCACTTCACTCCCTTCCCAAGACTGCTGCAACCCTCATCTAATGTCCGATCAAGACCAAACTTGGCACACAGAGCCCCCATGACCCACTCTACATCCCGATGCTGTTTGGAGGAGGACAGACGATGGATGATGCGATATGCAGTACCTTCACTCACTTCCTGAAACCACAGCGACACTTATCCAAATACCAAGAAAGACCAAACGTGGCACAGAGACCTTTTGGCCAACTCAACCTTCTGGTGAGGTTTGGGGGAGAACAGACTATGGAGGATGGGATTTGCAGTACCTAAACTCACTTTCTGAGGCCACTGTGACCCTCATCCAATGATTGATCAAGAACAAAACTTGGCGCACAGAGCCCCCCCATTCTCCATTCTGGTGCAATTTGGAGGAGGATTGACCACAGATTATGGGACTCACAGTACCTTCACTAACTTCCTAAGGCCACTGTGAGTCATATAAATAACTAATAAAACCAACCTTGATACACAATACCTTTCTCAAATAACCAAGGTAGCGCCGGGTCCCCAAGCTAGTATATAATAAGTCAAAGTTCGTATGCAACATAGGACGTTGGGTGGAGGAGTTCATAGCAGCTTTCAGATTGGCTGCCGCTGTGGTGCTATTTGCATATGGTCTCTGATTGGCCAGCCTGAAAATTCCAAGATTCTCAAGTGGCTGAGAGGAGAAAGGAAATTTGCATATGGTTTCTAATTGGCCAACCTCAACAGGGCCCCTTGCTGGCAAAAAAGGTTAATGACAGAAGCAGGAACATGAGAGAAGGAAATTTGCATATGGTTTCTGATTGGCCTTCTGCTAAGTCCTTGCAAGCCTTCTAGGTTGCTTTCTCCCAGCTAGGCCCAAAAGAGGCAGCCATCTTCCCTCTTCTACATTGTGTCAAAGAAGGCAGCTTCTGACTGGGTGATCTGAAAAAGCATTGTCCTTCTACAAGGTAAGGCACTATATTATTCCAATAAAAGCAGAGAAAAACAATTATTATATTTTTAATGATGCCTTTTTATGCTTCTGAACATTTCTGGCCCCCAAAGCCCCGTTTGACCCTTCTGCCAAATCCTTGGAGACCTTCTAGGTTGCCTTCTCCCAGCTAGGCCCCAAAAGAGGTAGCCACCTTCCCTCTTCTTCCAATGTAGACCTCTCATTGATATCGAGCCTCTTTTAGTAGGGTCTCCCCAGCCGAGGAGATCCCGAGGACTGCACCAAAGAGGGTCCTTAGACCTTGGTGAGGGCAGCGAAGCCAATACCAGCAGCAAAGAATATTAAAATAATAATTCCTCACCAAAGCGGAAGAAGTGTCTTTATTTGCGATTCAGCTGTAATCAGATGTAAGTATAGGGATATTTCCTCTACTAGCATACCGGTTCAAGATTTACAGGCATTTTTATAGCAAAAGTACAGGAAAACAGTTTGAATTTCCTGCCCGCCCCTCTCCGCCCGGCTTCACGCTGATTGGTGGACAGCCCGAACAGCTGGGATGAAGCTTGGCGGCCCGTCTTGCTCTGGGCTAAACAGCAAGCTTCTCCGCCTCTGAGGAGCCAATCAGCGCTCTCCTCTCGCTTCTGAGGATCGACAAATTAGAAGAGAGAAGGGATGACTGCGGACAATGGGGGAAATGATGGGATTATCACCAGCCAGCCAGCTGGAAATTGAGGCTTTGTTTTGGCCGGCAAAGTGCGATTTTCACAAGAATGGCTTTCATGTCCTGGCATCAGATAAGGAGTGTCCTTAATGGGTTTTGGCAGGAGGAACAACAGTCAGGACCAGGGACCCCGGGGGCCGTTTCTCCTTTTGTGAATCAATCAAAGTGTCCAAATAGACTTCCCCACCCGCCAGACGAACTCAGAGAGCAGGAAAGGAAATCTCAATTTGTTATTGTCCATTCAGGTGTGAAATAATCAAACAAGTTTCGAGGGAGGCAGGGGTCCTCCCTCAGGCATTTCAACAGTCCTTGGTCACATTTTTCTAGGGCAAAGGGCAAGGGGAAAAGTGGGAAAACAAGCGATATTTCATGCATTTATCATCAGTACAAAATCCATGTAGAAAAACCCCATTCCCACCCCACATCTTAAACATTTAATAAAAGAATTGATTTTTATTTGAAAACTTGAAGTCCCATGTTTCTGGGGAAATTTCGTGGAAATGGAGGTGGCCTGCAGTCCAAAGCAAGCAGCACAAAGTCATTCTTCCCTGGTTAAAGTTAACAGATGGGCACTGGGTTGATAAGTGACAAATCCATAGCTTGGTCCTTGGGGAACTACAACTCCCTCCCAAGGACTGGGCCTCCTGCCCGGCCACCTCTCCGAGGTCTCCTGGGGGCAGCCGCAGCAAGTCCCCAGTTGCGGGGCTAGGCAGGAACAAGCAGCAACAAAGAGAAATTGGCTGCCTGCGCGGAACCGGCGAAGTTTGACAATCAGCTGTTTTCTGTCAAATTATATTCCTTAAAACAAAATAATTATTTCCCGGGCGTAGGGATCTAAAATGAGAAAAGCAAGATAGCAGTTTGGTTAAGAATCAAGTACAGAAAAATATGGCATTAAAACGAGGCCGATCCGCCATTTTGAGATTTTAGCAGATACGGGGGCCCAATAGGAAGGCCTCCATATCCGCGGTTCCAATTGACGCAGATTCGGCCTCCCCGGGATGCCCAGAAGGCATTCCAGGCAGGTCCGCGGTCGCCCAGAGCCTAGAAAGAGGTTTATTTCATGCTTGGGTTAGCTTAGGCAGCAAAGGACACAAAGTATCAAGTGGAAAAGTTAAAAGTTGCAAATTTCAAGTACCTTTATTAGGGATTTGTTACAAAGTAAGGAGAGGGGGAAAGTAATAGAAGGCTGAGTGCAATCCCAGTTTTGAGCTGTCTGCTGGGGCACATTTCATCAGTTGGTCCCAAACTTGGCTCCCAGGAACTGCGGAACTCTCCGCTGCAGTTCATACCAACTTGAAGGCGGGGCCTCCGCCACTCTCAAGGTCATCACGACCCACTTTACACCCTGGTGTGGTTTGACCAGGGATGGACCATGGATTATGGGACTTGCAGTACCTTCGCTCCATTCCTGAGACCTCTGCAACCCTCATCCAATTACCAATAAAGACGAAACTTGGCACACTGAGTCTCCATGAAGCACTCAATATCCTGCTGAGGTTTGGAGGAGGATGCACCATGGACGATGGGAATTGCAATACCTGCACTCCCTTCCTGAGACCATTACAACTGCCAACAATGATGGATCAAGAACACAATTGACACAGTAAAACATTTCTTAAGAAACTGGATTGAAGAAGACCAAACAGGATTTCTACCAAATAGATTTATGAAGGATAACATAAGGCTAGTATTGGATCAAATAGAATATTATGAACAGAATCATCAAAAAGAATTTGCCATACTAGCCTTGGAAGCAGAGAAGACTTTTGATAATCTAAATTGGGATTTCTTTAAGATATTAATATAAGAATTGGACATGGGAGATAAATTTACTAATGCAATAAAAGCGATATATGATTTACAAAAGGCTAAACTAAGAATAAATGGTCAAACGACGGAAGACTTCGATATATTGAAGGGAACTAGACAGGGATGTCCCCTGTCCCGACTTATATTTATAATGGCATAAGAACCATTAATGAAGGCAATAAGAGAAGACCAAATGATACAGGGATCCAAAGTTGGTAAATATGAATACAAAATAAGAGCCTTTGCGGACGATGTACTTGGGATAATGGAAGAACCAAGTAAAAATATATTAAGATGGATGCAGAAGATAAAAGAGTTTGGGTCAGTTGCAGGATTTAAAATCAATATGTCAAAAACAAAGTTATTAACGAAAAATGTAGAAAAGAAAAAACAAGATATGATTAAAGAGCAAACAGGTCTGGAAATAGTCAAGAAATTTTAATATTTAGGCGTATGGATCACCACAAAAAATGGACAATTACTAAAGAATAACTATGAAGAAGTCTGGAAAAAATACAAAAGGACTTACAAAAGTGGATACATCTGAAGTTGTCACTTTTAGGCCGTATATCTTTGATTAAGATGAATGTACTACCGAAATTGATGTTCCTTTTTCAAAACCTCCCGATAATTAGAAGCCAAACACTTTTTATAAAATGGAAAAAATAAATATTGAAATTTATATGGGCCGGAGGAAGACCAAGAATAAAGTATGATCATTTGATTGATAAGAAGAATAGAGGAGGTCTGGGCCTCCCAGATTTTAAAGCATATCATGACGCACGTGCGTTGATATGGTTAAAGGATTGGATATTGTTGAACAAAGAAGACTTTTTAAATATAGAAGGAAATGACTTAAGAGTAGGATGGCATGCTTATTTATGGTACGAAAGGGAAAAGAAAGAAAAGAGTTTTAGTAACCACTTTGTGAGAGCATCCCTATTAAGAGTATGGCAAAAATATAAAAGACATTTTTATTCTAAAACACCTTTATGGGTCTCTCCTATGGAGGTAAATCAGGAAAACTTTTAAGGTGGAGAAAATGGCCAACCTACAAAGATTTGTTAAATAAAGATACAAACAATGTTAAGACATGAGGAATTAAAACAAAAATTTTCTAATATCACTTGGTTACATTATATGCAAATTAAAGAATATTACAATCAAGATAAAAAATTGGCTTCTCTTGGGAGAAAACAGCATGGGATAAAATTTTAAAATTAGAAAAGAAAGTAATATCGAATATTTATAACATATTACTTACCTGGCTGACTGAAAAAAAACAGGTTAAAAACTGTATGATAAAGTGGGCTCAAAATTTAAGAAGACCAATTGAAATGAGGGAGTGGGAACAGATGTGGAACAAAAAATTAAAATATACATACGCAATGGATTTAAAAGAAAATTGGATAAAAATGTTCCACAGATGGTATACCACACCGAAACAATTGGCTAAAATGTATAAAACAGTTTCTGATAAGTGTTGGAAATGCCTGGAACAGGTTGGCTCCTTCTACCATATGTGATGGACTTGCAAAGGAGCAGTAAAGTTATGTCATGAAGAGACACAAAAGATTTTAAAAAGAACATTTATAAGAAAACCGGAGTATTATTTGTTAGGTTTTACAGATTTAGACCTACAACTGACGGAACAAGAGGATAAACTTTTTACATATATGACGACTGCCGCTAGAATTGTTTTTGCTAGAGAATGGAAGAAAGACTCAGTACCACCTGTACAGGAATGGGTGGAAAAAATAAGAGAAATAAAGGACATGGATTAATTGACTTTTTTGTTGAAAAAAAATACAGGTATGATACTAAGAAGAACGAATTGGAATAATTTCCATGAATACCTGGACAATTTGGTAAAATAAGAAACAAGAGAGACAATTCCTTTTTGAACTTATTTTATATTTTTGAATAATAAGAAGGTATGATCCAAGAAGATGGAATGGAAGTTATTTTTTTTTGTTTTTCTTTTTTTGTGTTTTTTGTGTATTTTTGTAGAGTTTTTTTAGGGGTTATTTGGGATTTTAGTATACTTTTTTGTTTTTTCGTTTTTTTTCTTTTTTTCTCTTTTTTCTTTATTTTCTCACTTTTGTATACTTTATTGTTCTCACTCTTTCGTTGTAATCTATATAAAAATTAATAAAATTCTAATTAAAATACAAGAACACAATTCACACAGAGAGCTCGCATTACCCACTCTACATCCTGGTGCGGTTTGGAAGAATTTGGAAATGGATGATCGGACTTGCAGTCACTTCACTCACTTCCTGAGACTACTGAGACCCTCGCCAATGACTGATAAAGACCAAACTTGGCACACAGAGCCCCCAAGACACACTCTACATTGAGCCAACAATGTGATGTGGCGGCAAAAAAAGCCAATGGGATTTTGGCCTGCATCAATAGGAGCATAGTGTCTAGATCTAAGGAAGTAATGCTACCCCTCTATTCTGCTTTGGTTAGACCACATCTGGAATATTGTGTCCAATTCTGGGCACCACAATTCAAGAGAGATATTGACAAGCTGGAATGTGTCCAGAGGAGGGCAACTAAAATGATCAAGGGTCTGGAGAACAAGCCCTATGAGGAGCGGCTTAGGGAACTGGGCATGTTTAGCCTGAAGAAGAGAAGGCTGAGAGGAGATATGATAGCCATGTATAAATATGTGAGAGGAAGCCACAGGGAGGAGGGAGCAAGCTTGTTTTTTGCTTCCTTGGAGACTAGGACGCAGAACAATGGCTTCAAACTACAAGAGAGGAGATTCCATCTGAACATTAGGAAGAACTTCCTGACTGTGAGAGCCGTTCAGCAGTGGAACTCTCTGCCCCGGAGTGTGGTGGAGGCTCCTTCTTTGGAAGCTTTTAAGCAGAGGCTGGATGGCTTCAAACTACAAGAGAGGAGATTCCATCTGAACATTAGGAAGAACTTCCTGACTGTGAGAGCCGTTCAGCAGTGGAACTCTCTGCCACGGAGTGTGGTGGAGGCTCCTTCTTTGGAAGCTTTTAAGCAGAGGCTGGATGGCCATCTGTCAGGGGTGATTTGAATGCAATATTCCTGCTTCTTGGCAAGGGGTTGGACTGGATGGCCCATGAGGTCTCTTCCAACTCTTTGATTCTATGATTCTATGATTCTATGGTGCACTTTTGAGGACAGACCATGGAGGATGGGACTTCAAGTACCTCCACTCACTTCCCAAGAGTACTGTAACCCTCATCTAATGACCAATCAAGTCCAAACTTGGCACACAGAGCCCCCATGACACACTCTACATCCTAATGCACTTTTGAGGACAGACAATGGATGATGGGACTTCAAGTACCTCCACTCACTTCCCAAGAGTATTGTAACCCTCATCTAATGACCGATCAAGTCCAAACTCGACATCCAGGTCCTGTTTGGAGGAGGATGGATGATGGGACTTGCAGTATCTTCACTCACTTCCTGAAACCACAGCAACCCTAATCCAAATACCAATAAAGACCAGACTTGACACAGACAGCCCCCATGGACAACTCAACATTCTGGTGAGGTTTGGGGGAGAACAGACTATGGATGATGGGACTTTAAGTATTTTAACTCACTTTCAGGGACCACTGTGACCCTCTGCCAATGACTGATCAAGACCACACTTAGCACAGAGCCCCCATTACCCACTCTCCATCCTGGTGTAGTTTGAAGGAGGATGGACCATAGATGATGGGATTCGCAGTACCTTCACTAGCTTCCTGAGACCACTGTGAGCAATATAAATAATTATAAAGACCAACCTTGATACACAATACCTTTCTCAAATAAGCCGGGCAGCACTGGGTCCCCGAGCTAGTCTATACATATAATAAAAGTCAAAGTTTGTATGCGGAGGACAAAAGTATGGCGGTGTGGCGGTGTGGAGATGTATGTGCCAGCATTCTGATTGGACAGCCTGAAAGTTCCAAGATTCTGATTGGCTGCCGCTGTGGTGCTATTTGCATATGGTCTCTGATTGGCCAGCTTTACAGGAGCCCCTGGTGGAGAAAAGGGTTCATGACAGAAATGGAGACATGAGAGAAGAAAATTTGCATATGGTCTGATTGGCCAGCCTCAATTCCAAGATTCCGAGATGACAAAGAGAGGAAATGAAAAGGCCAGGGGAGGCTGGGTCAGAACATTACCAATACAGACGAAACTTGGCACACAGAGCCCCCATGACCCACTCTACATCCTACTGCAGTTTGGAGGAGGATGACCATGGATGATGGGACTTGTACCATCGCTCACATTCTAACTGCTGTTAACCTCATCAGGACCTCCCATGACCCACTTTACATCCCCTGCTGCAACCCTACATTCTACTGCAGTTTGGAGGAGGATGAACCATGGATGATGGGACTTGCAGTACCATCACTCACATTCTGAGACTGCTGTTAACCTCATCCAATGACTGATCACGACCAAACTTGGCACATAGACTTCTCATGACCCACTTTACGTCCTGGTGTGGTTTAGCCAGGGATAGACCTTGGATTATGGGACTTGCAGTACCTTTGCTCTATTCTTGAGACCACTGCAACCCAAATCCAATTACCGATAAAGACAAAACTTGGCACACTGAGTCTCCATGATGCAGTCTACATCCTGGTGCAGTTTGGAAGGGGATGCACCATGGACGATGGGACTAGCAATACCTGCACTCTCTTGCTAAGACCATTACAACTGCCAACAATGATGGATCAGGCCCACCATTCACAAAGAGAGCCTGCATGACCCACTCTACATCCTGGTGCCGTTTGGAAGAATTTGACAATGGGTGATGGGACTTGCAGTCACTTCACTCACTTCCTGAGACCACTGCGACCCTCGCCAATGACTGATCAAGACCAAATTTGGCACATAGAGTTCCCATGACCCACTCTACGTCCTGGGGCACTTTCGAGGAGGCCAGACCATGGATGATGGGACTTGAAGTACCTCCACTCCCTTCCCAAGACTTCTACAACCCTCATCTAATGTCCTACCAAATCCAAACTTGGCACACAGAGTCCCCATGACCCACTCTACATCCTACTGCGGTTTGGAGTAGGGCATACCATGAATGATGGGACTTGAAGTACCTCTACTCGCTTTCTGAGACTGCTGCCACCCTCAACAATGACTGAACAACACCAAACTTGGCACATAGATCTCTCTTGACCCACTCTACGCCCTGGTGTGGTTTGACTGTGGATCATGCATGGATTTTGGGACTTGCACTACCTTCACTCAATTCCTGAGACCACTGCAAAACATCATCCAATTTCCGATAAGGAACAAACTTGGCACACTGTGTCTCTATGATGTACTCTACATTCTGGTACGGTTTGGAGGATGATGCACCATGGACGATGGGACTTGCAGTACCTTCACTCAGTGAAACCACTGAGACCCTCATGCAATGACTGATGAAGACCAAACTTGGCACACAGAGTCCCTATGACCCACTCTACATCCAGGTGCACTTTCGAGGAGGACAGACGATGGATGATGGGACTTCAAGTACCTCCACTCCCTTCCCAAGATTGCTGCAACCCTTTCTAATGTCCGATCAAGACCAAACTTGGCACACAGAGCCACCTTGACCCACTCTACATCCCGATGCTGTTTGGAGGAGGACGGACAATGGATGATGGGACTTCAAGTTCCTTCACTCACTTCCTGAAAACAATGCAGCCGTTATCCAATGACCAATTAAGACCAAACTTAGCATACAGAACCGCCATTACCCACTTTCTCTAACAACCCGGGCAGCGCCGGGTCCCCAAGCTAGTATATAATAAAGGTGAAAGTTTGTATGCGGAGGACAAAAGTGTGGTGGTGTATGTGCTAGCTTTCTGATTGGCTGCCACTGTGGTCTCTGATTGGCCAGCCTGAAAGTTCCAAGATTCCGATTGGCTGGGCAGCGGTGCTATTTGCATATGGTCTCTGATTGGCCAGCTTCAAGAGGAGCCCCTGGTGGAGAAAAGAGTTCATGACAGAAACGGGGACATGAGAAGGAAATTTGCATATGGTCTCTGATTGGCCAGCCTCAATTCCAAGATTCCGAGATGACAAAGAGAGGAAAGGAAAAGGCTAGGGGCTGAGTCAGAAAATTACCAATACAGACCACACTTGGCACACAGACCTGCAAGACCGACTCGACATCCTACTGCAACCATGGATGATGGGACTTGCAGTACCATCACTCACATTCTGAGACCGCTGTTAACATCATCCATTGATTGATCAGGACCAAACTTGGTACATAGACCTCTCATGACCCACCTTATGTCCTGGTGTGGTTTGGCCAGGGATGGACCATGGATAATGGGACTTGCAGTACCTTTGCTCAATTGCTGAGACCACTGCAACCCTCATCCAATTACCGATAAAGACCAAACTTGGCACACTGAGTCTCCATGATGCACTCTACATCCTGGTGCAGTTTGGAGGAGGATGCACCATGGACGATGGGACTTGCAATACCTGCACTCCCTTCCTAAGACCATTACAACTGCCAACAATGATGGATCAGGACCACAATTTACACAGAGAGTCCGCATAACCCACTCTACATCCTGGTGCGGTTAGGAAAAATTTGTCAATGGATGATGGGACTTGCAGTCACTTCACTCACTTCCTGAGACCACTGACTGATCAAGACCAAATTTGGCACACAGAGTCCCCATGACCCACTTTGCATCCTGGTGCACTTTCGAGGAGAACAGACCATGGATGATGGGACTTCAAGTACCTCCACTCCCCAAGACTGCTGCAACCCTCACCTAATGTCCGATCAAGACCAAACTTGGCACACAGAGCCCCCATGATCCACTCTATATCCTGCTGCAATTTTGCAGGAAGACAGACAATGGATGATGTGACTTCCAGTTCCTTCACACACATTCTGAGACCTCTGCAAACCTCATGCAATGACTGATCAAGACCAAACTTGGCACATAGACCTCTCATGACCCACTTTACATCCTGGTGTCATTTGGGAAAAATGGAGATGGATGATGGGACTTGCAGTAACCTCACTCACTTTCTGAGACCACTGAGACCCTTGCCAATGACTAATCAAGACCAAATTTGGCACAAGGAACCCCAATGACCCACTCTACACCCTGGTGCAGTTTGGAGGACAGACCATGGATGATGGGACTTCAAGTACCTCCACTCCCTTCCCAAGATTGCTGCAACCTTCATCTAATGACCGATCAAGACCAATCTTGGCACACACAGCCCCCATGACCCACCCTACATCCTGGTGCTGTTTGAAGGATGGACGATGGATGATGGGACTTGCAGTACGTTCACTCACTTCCTGAAACCATAGCGACACTCATTCAAAAACCAATGAAGACCAAACTTGGAACATAGAGCCCCCATGGCCAACTCAACATTCTGGTGAGGTTTGGGGGAGTGCAGACTATGGATGATGGGACTTCAAGTACCCCCACTCACTTCCCAAGACCTCTGCAACACTCATCTAATGACCGATCAAGTCCAAACTTGGCACACAAAACCCCCATGACCAACTCTCCATCCTGGAGCAGTTTGGAGGGATAATGGGACTCACAGTACCTTCACTAACTTCCTGAGACAACTGCGAGTCATATAAATAACTGATAAAGACCAACCTTGATACACAATTCCTTTCCCAAATAACCCGGGCAGCGCCGGGTCCCCAAGCTAGTATATATAATAAAAGTCAAAGTTTGTATGCGGCTGATGTGTGGCGGTGTATGTGCCGGCTTTCTGATTGACCAGCCTGAAAGTTCCAAGATTCTGACTGGCTGCTGCTGTGGTGCTTTGCATATGGTCCCTGATTGGCCTGCTTCAACAGGAGCCTCTGATGGAGAAAAGGGTTCATGACAGAAACGGGGACATGACAGAAGGAAATTTGCATATGGTCCGACTGGCCAGCCTCAATTCCAAGATTCCGAGATGACAAAGAGAGGAAAGGAAAAGGCCAGGGGCTCTGTCAGAAAATTACCAATACAGACCAAACTTGGCACACAGAGCACACAAGACCCACTCTACATCCTACTGCAGTTTGGAGGAGGATGAACCATGGATGATGGGACTTGCAGTACCATCACTCACATTCTGAGACTGCTGTTAACCTCATCCAATAACTTATCAGGACCAAACTTGGCACATAGACCTCTCATGACACACTTTACGTCCTGGTGTGGTTTGGCTGGGTATCGACCATGGATTATGGGACTTGCAGTACCTTTGCTCAGTTCTTGAGACCACTGCAACCCTCATCCAATTAGCGATAAAGACCAAACTTGGCACACTGAGTCTCCATGATGCACTCTACATCCTGGTGCGGCTTGGAGGAGGATGCACCATGGACGATGGGGCTTGCAATACCTGCACTCCCTTCCTACGACCATTCCAACTGCCAACAATGAAGGGTCAGGACCACAATTTACACAGAGAGCCTGCATGACCCATTCTACATCCTAGTGCCGTTTGGAAGAATTTGGCAATGGATGATGGGACTTGCAGTCACTTCACTCCCTGAGACCACTGAGACCCTCGCCAATGACTGATCAAGACCAAACTTGGCACACAGAGTCCCCATGACCCACTCTATATCCTGGTGCACTTTCATGGAGGACAGACCATGGATGATGGTGGGACTTCCTGTACCTTCACTTACACTCTGAGACCTCTGCGAACCTCATCCAATGACTGAGCAAGACCAAACTTGCCACATAGACCTCTCATGACCCACTTTACGTCCTGGTGTCATTTGGAAAAATTTGGAGATGGATGATGGGACTTGCAGTAACTTCACTCACTTTCTGAGACCAATGAGACCCTTTCTGAGACCAATGACTAATCAAGACAAACTTGGCACACAGAGCCCCAATGACGCACTCTACATTTTGGTGCAGTTTGGAGGAGGACAGACCATGGATGATGGGAATTCAAGTACCTCCACTCCCTTCCCAAGATTGCTCAACCCTTATCTAATGACCAATCTAGACCAATCTTAGCACACAGAGCCCCCATGACCCACTCTACATCCTGCTGCAGTTTTGGAGGAGGGTTGACCATGGATTATGGGACTTGCAGTAAATTAACTCACTTACTGAAACCACTGCGACCCTAACTCAATGACTGATCAAGACCAATCTTAGCACACAGAGCCCCCATGACCCACTCTACATCTTGGTGCAGTTTGGAGTAGGACAGACCATGGATGATGGGACTTCGAGTACCTCCACTCCCTTCCCAAGATTGCTGCAACCCTCATCTAATGACCAATCTAGACCAAACTTGGGACACAGAGCCCCCATGACCCACTCTACATCCTGCTGCAGTTTTGGAGGAGGGTTGACCATGGATGATAGGACTTGCAATACGTTTACTCACTTACTGAAACCACTGCGACCCTAATCCAATGACTGATCAAACCAAACTTAGCACAAAGAGCCCCCATGACCCACTCTACATCCTGCTGCAGTTTGAAGGAGGATGGACTTTGGATGATGGGACTTGCATTACCTTCACTCACTTAAAGAAACCACTATCACCCGCATTGAATGGCTGATAATGACCAAACTTGGCACACAGAGCCCCCATGACCCACTCTATATCCTGCTGCTGTTTGGAGGAGGGTGGACCATGGATGATGGGACTTCAAGTACCTTCACTCACTTCCTGAAAACAATGCAGCTGTTATCCAATGACCAATAAAAACCAAACTTGGCATACAGAACCGCCATTACCCACTTTCTCTAAAAACCCGGGTAGCGCCGGGTCCCCAAGCTAGTCTATGTATATAATAAAAGTCAAAGTTTGTATGCGGAGGACAAAAGTGTGGCGGGAGGAGTATGTACCAGCGTTCTGATTGGCTGCCACTGAGGTGCTATGTGCATATGGTCTCTGATTGGCCAGCTTCAATAGGAGCCCCTGGTGGAGAAAAGAGTTCATGACAGAAACGGAGACATGAGAAGGAAATTTGCATATGGTCTCTGATTGGCCAGCCTCAATTCCAAGATTCCGAGATGACAAAGAGAGGAAAGGAAAAGGCCAGGGGCTGGGTCAGAAAATTACCAATACAGACCAAACTTGGCACACAAAACCCCCATGACCCACTCGACATCCTACTGCAGTTTGGAGGAGGATGACCATGGATGATGAGACTTGCAGTACCATCGCTCACATTCTAACTGCTGTTAACCTCATCAGGACCTCCCATGACCCACTTTACGTCCTGGTATGGTTTGGCCGGGGATGGACCATGGATTATGGGGCTTGCAGTACCTTTGCTCAATTCTTGAGACCACTGCAACCCTCATCCAATTACCGAAAAAGACCAAACTTGGCACAGAGCCCCCATGACGGACTCTACATCCTACTGTAGTTTGAAGGAGGATGAACCGTGGATGATGGGACTTGCAGTACCATCACTCACATTCTGAGTCTGCTGCGACCCTCAACAATGACTGAAAAACACCAAACTTGGCACATAGACCTCTCATGACCCACTTTACGCCCTGGTGTGGTTTGACTGTGGATCGAGCATGGATTATGGGACTTGCAGTACCTTCGCTCAATTCCTGAGACCACTGCAACCATTATCCAAGGACCAAACATGGAACATCGGGTCACTACATCCTGGTGCTGTTTGGAGGAGAATGGACAATGGATGATGGGACTTGCAGTACCTTCACTCACTTCCTGAAACCACAGTGACACTCATCCAAATACCAATAAACACCAAACTTTGCACAGAGAGCCCCCATGGCCAACTCAACATTCTGGTGTTGTTTGAGGGAGACTATGGATGACGGGACTTGCAATACCTTAACTCACTTTCTGAGACCGCTGTGACCCTCATCCAATGACTGATCAAGACCAAACTTAGCACACAGAGCCCCCATAACCCACTCTCCATCCTGGAGCAATTTGGAGGAGGATGGACCACAGATGATGGGAGTCGCAGTACCTTCACTAACTTCCTGAGACCACTGCGAGCCATATAAATAACTGATAAAGACCAACCTTGATAGACAATTTCTATTGCCGGGTCCCCAAGCTAGTATATAATAAAAGAGAGTGTTTGTAAGTGGAGGGCAGAAGGGCGGAAGTGTATGTGGCAGCTTTCTGATTGGCTGCCACTTTCACAGGCCACAGTGACCAACACGGGTGACGCACCTGCACTAAACTTGGCACACATAACCCCCATGACCCCCTTTACATCCTGGTGAGGCATGGGGGAGGTGGACCAGAGATTATGGGATTTGTAGTACTTTCAAATGGTTTGGATCCCACGGACCACTGTGGCCCCCAACAAACAGCGATAAAGAACAAACTTGGCACACAGGAGGGCAGACCATGGATGATAAGACTTGAAGTACCTCCACTCGCTTTCCAAGACCGCTGCGACCCACAACAATGACTGAACTAGACGAAACTTGGCACACATAACCCCCATAACACCCTTTACATCCTGGTGAGGTTTGGGGGAGGGTGGACAATGGATGATGGGATTTGTAGTACTTTCCAACACTTCAGATCCCATAGACCACTGCGGCCCCAAACAAACACCGATAAAGACCAAACTTGGCACACAGAGCACCCATGACCCATTCTACATCCTACTGCAGTTTGGAGGAGGATGGCCCATGGGTGATGAGACTTGAAGTACCTCCACTCACTTCCCGAGACCACTACGACCCTTATCCAATGACTGACCAAGACCAAAGTTGGCACACAGAGCCTCCATGACCCGCTCTACATCCTGGTGCAGGTTCAAGGAGGATGCACCGTGGATAATGGGCCTTGAAGTAACTTCCTGAGACATCTGCGACACTCATCCAATGACTGATGAAGACCAAACTTGGGACATAGAGTCCCCATGACCCACCCTACAACCTGGGGCTGTTCAGAGAATAATGGACCATGGATGATGGGACTTCAAGTAACTTCACTCACTTACTGAAACCACTCCGACCCTTATCCAATGACCAATAAAGACCACAATTGGCACACAGAGCCCTCACGACCCACTCTAAATCCTACTGCAGTTTGGAGGACGATGGACCATGGATGATGGGACTTGCAGTACCATCACTCACTTTCTGAGAACTCTGTGATCTTCATCCAATGAGTGATCAAGATCAAACTTGGCACATAGACCCACCTTATGTCCTGGTGTGGTTTGGCTGGGGATGGACCATGGATTATGGGACTTCCAGTACCTTCGCTCAATTCCTGAAACCACTGCAAACCTCAACCAATTACCGATAAAGACCAAACTTGGCACACTGAGTCTCCATGATGCACTCTACATCCTGCTATGGTTTGGAGGAGGATGCACCATGGATGATGGGACTTTCAATACCTCCACTCCCTTCCTGAGACCAATACAACTGCCAACAATGATGGATCAGGGCCACAATTCACACAGACAACCCGCATGACCCACTCTACATCCTGGTGAAGTTTGGAAGAATTTGGAGAAAGATGATTGGACTTGCAGTCACTTCACTCACTTCCTGAGACAACTGAGACCCTCGCCAATGACTGATCAAGACCAAACTTGGCACACAGAGCCCCCATGACCCACTCTACATCCTGGTGTTCTTTCGAGCAGGGCAGACTATGGATGATGGGACTTTAAGTACCTCCACTCACTTCTCAAAACTGTTGCAACCCTCATCTAATGACCGATCAAGACCAAACTTGGTACACAGAGCCCCCATGACCCACTCTACCCAGCTTATTCCCTGCCTGAGCTGGTAGAAGTGGTCTCTAATTCGGCCCTGGCCTCCCAGCGCTTGGTGGTGCTGGGAGACTTTAACATCCATGCTGAGACCTCTTTGTCAGGTGCTGCTCAGGACTTTATGGCCGCCATGACGACCATAGGACTGTCACAAATTATATCAGGACCCACCCATCAGGCTGGACATACACTCGACCTAGTTTTTGTGGCGGACAGTGGAATGATCAGAGTGGAAGAACAAAACATCATTCCAGTGTCATGGTCTGATCACTATCTGGTCAGCTTTAGACTTGCTGCGACCCCCAACCTTCTCAGGTCCGCCCCAGGAGACTGATGGTCCGCCCCAGGAGACTGATGGATCCAGATGGATTCCTGAGGAATCTTGGGGTTCTTCCTGCCATGGAACCTGGCGATCCTGTTGACGCCTTGGTCGATCTTTACAACAAGGAGATGTCCAGGGCGATAAACACGATCGCTCCCAAACGCCCCATCTTGCTGCGTCATGACAGGCCGTCTCCTTGGTTCACTGGGGAGTTGGTTGTGATGAAGCACACGAGAAGGGGGCTAGAGCGCAAGTGGAGGAAATCTCGGGACGTGTCTGATCAAGCACGGGCTAGGGCCTCTCTTAGGGCATACTCCGTGGCTATACGGGCGGCCAGGGAATCTTTCACGACCACCCGTATAGCGTCTGCAGCAAATAGGTCATCAGAGCTGTTTCGGGTTGTCGGGGAACTCCTTCACCCACCTGTGGTGGAGGAGGTCTCGGACGACCCAGCAGCTCGGTGTTGCGATTTCGCACACCATTTTGCAGGCAAAGTTGCCCAGATACGTCTTGAGCTTGACTCCAATTTCATCGCAGTGCCAGAGGAGGTGACTGAGGCATCTGCTTGTCCAATTTTGTGGGATTCTTTTCAGCTTGTCCTTCCTGAGACCGTGGAGGAGGTCCTTGGGGCTGTGAGGGCGACCACTTCGGCTCTAGACCCTTGCCCATCCTGGCTTATTAAATCTGCCAAGGAGGGGTTGGTTGATTGGTTTGTGTTGATCATTAACGCATCGTTGGAGCAAGGGGTTTTTCCATCTAACCTAAAACAGGCTGTGGTTCGTCCACTCCTTAAGAAGTCCTCCCTTGACTCTACGGTGCTGAGCAATTACAGATCGATCTCCAACCTCCCTTTTTTGGGTAAGGTGCTGGAGCGGGTGGTCGCCCTTCAGCTCCAGGGTTTCCTGGATGACATCAATTACCTAGATCAGTCACAGTCTGGTTTCAGGCCTGGTCACGGCACCGAGACAGCCTTGGTCGCCTTGGTGGATGACCTCCGTAGAGGACAGGACAGGGGGAGTGTGACCCTGCTGGTCCTCTTGGACATCTCAGCGGCTTTCGATACCATCGATCATGGTATCCTTCTGGGTCGCCTCTCTGGGATGGGCCTCGGGGGCACGGTTCTATCGTGGCTCCGGTCCTTCCTAGAGGGCCGAACCCAGATGGTGAAGCTGGGAGATGCCTGCTCGGATCCCTGGCCTTTGACCTGTGGGGTCCCGCAAGGCTCTATTCTATCTCCCATGCTTTTCAACATCTACATGAAACCGCTGGGAGAGGTCATCCGGAGTTTTGGAGTTGGGTGCCACCTCTATGCAGATGACACACAACTCTACTACTCTTTTCCACCTAATTCCAAGGAGGCCTCTCGGGTGCTAGACGAGTGCCTGGCTGCTGTGTCTATCTGGATGAGGACGAACAAGCTGAAGATCAATCCCGACAAGACAGAGGTCCTCCTGGTCGATCGTAAACCTGATCGGGGTATAGGGTGGCAACCTGTGTTGGACGGGGTTACACTCCCCCTGAAGCCACAGGTCTGCAGCTTGGGAGTCCTCCTGGACTCATCGCTCACGCTTGAGGCTCAGGCGTCGGCGGTGGCCGGGAGGGCTTTTGCACAACTGAGACTTGTGCGCCAGCTGCGACCGTACCTCACTAAGGCTGATCTGGCTGGGGTGGTCCATGCCTTAGTCACCTCTAGACTGGACTACTGCAATGCGCTCTATGTGGGGCTACCCTTGAAAACGGCCCGGAAACTCCAATTGGTCCAGCGGGTAGCAGCCAGAATGTTAACTGGGGCCCATTACAGAGAGAGGTCAACCCTCCTGTTTAAGGAGCTCCACTGGCTGCCGTTTATTTTCTGAGCCCAATTTAAGGTGCAGGTGCTTACCTACAAAGCCCTGAACGGTTTGGGACCACCCTACCTGCGTGACCGTATCGCTGTCTACGAACCCACACGCTCACTCCGGTCATCTGGAGAGGCCCTGCTCGTGATCCCGCCCGCGTCACAAGCGCGCTTGGTGGGGACGCGGGACAGGGCCTTCTCCGTGGTGGCCCCCCGCCTCTGGAACGCCCTCCCAAAAGACCTCAGACAAGCCCCTACACTGGCAGTCTTCAGAAAGAATCTGAAAACCTGGCTGTTCAAATGTGCCTTCTCAGACTAGGAACCCCATGTGCCTTCTCAGACTAGGAATCCCAGGACCAAACCCCAGAAGCACTTTAGTCATAACCAAGACTACCGCACATTGCACATCGCACTTATATTATAATCCATATCCCTCCGACACATCAGCACTTTTAATCCTGTACCCCTACTCCGGCCGGCTCAGTTTTTAATAATGTCTTGTTGTATTGCTATTGTATTGTTTTCTGCTTAATCTGTTTTTATTTGCTAGGTATTGTATTGTTGTATTGTGTGGGCTTAGGCCTGTTGTAAGCCGCATCGAATCCTTCGGGATATGCTAGCGGGGTACAAATAAAGTTATAATAATAATAATAATACGTCCTGGTTTGGATACTGCAGTTTGGAGGATGATGGACCACAGATGATGGGTCTCGCAGTACTTTCACTAACTTCCTGAGACCACTGCCAGCCATATAAATAACTGATAAAAGCCAAACTGGATACAATAGTCCTTTCTCAAATAATCCGGGCAACGCTGGGTCCCCAAGCTAGTATATTAAAAAAGTCAAAGTTTGTACGTGACATAGTACAGATGTAGGTAGGATGTAGGGCTGAAGAGTTTGTGCCAGCTTTCTGATTGGATGCCACTGTGGTGCTATTTGCATATGGTCTCTGATTGGCCTACCTCAACAGGAGGTTAATGAGAGAAATGGGGACATGACAGAGGGCAATTTGCATATGGTCTCTGGCCAGCCTCAATTCCAAGATTCCGAGAGGACAAAGAGATGAAAGGAAAAGGCCAGATGCTGTGTCAGAAAATTACCAATAAAGACCAAATTTGGCACACAGAGCCCCCATGACCTACTCTACAGCCTACTGCAGTTTGGAGAAGGATGGACCATGGATGATGGAACTTCCAGTCCCATCACTCACTTTCTGAGACCACTGTTGACCTCATCCATTGACTGATCTAGACCAAACTTGGTACATAGATCTCTCATGACTCACTTTATGCCCTGGTGTGGTTTGGCTAGGGATGGACCATGGATAATGGGACTTGCAGTACCTTTGCTCAATTCCTGAGACCACAGCAACCCACATCCAATTACCAATAAAGACCAAACTTGGCACACTGAGTCTCTTTTTTTTAAATAAATTTTATTATTTTATCATAGTTAATACATTTGTTTTACAGCAGATACATATTATTCAATGTCAGGACTCGGTTTCCTGGCCTTGGATGGTGGCGCAAAAAACCAGATTCCTGACCTGGAGAACCGATAAGGATTTGCAGCTGGTGGCCTTGGGAAGGGCAGTTGGTGGTTTGGCGGGGAATATTGAGCGGGATCCTCAGTCGGCGGGAAGAGGGGATTCGAATGTGGGGGAGGGTATATAAGGGTTTACTTGCATCTGTGTGCCAATCCTGGCTTTCATTGTGTATTCGTGTCCAGTAGTAAAAGTTTCCTGATTGATTACGGATTGGCGTCCTGTGTCTTTTCTGGGAGCGGCTGCTGTGAGCTTACATTAAGCCAGGATTCCTCGGTGCCATCCCACGGCTGTGGTGAGGTACCCCTATGCAACGAGAGGAAGATCCAACGGAGGGGGGAGAACCAGCCTCCCCTTTTGAGAATGCGGAAGAGGAGCTGGAGAGAGTGAATGCCTTGGCTTCATCAACTGCGTACGCCCAGCCCAACGGAGTCACACAGAGGCAAGTGAAGGGGGCAGGGGCAGCAGCAAGAGAAAGCAGCGGGCTAGACTTCCCCTCCCCGCAGAGGTTGGATTACTTGGAGGAAAAGTTGGCGTCCATGGAGACCACCCTCGCGATGATGTCGAAGGTGATGGAGTGGCTGGCCCCCTTGTTAGAGGAACCACAACCCCGAGGGGAGTCGATGTGGAGCGAGGAGGAGAGGAGTGACCGGGGACCCGGGGCACATCCTAAAACGCAGACGAGTTGGAGGACCGCTGCGGAGAGCGATGAGGAGGAGGGACAACCCCGGGGACTAGCGTCCCAGGAGACGTTCCTGGTGCCCCCGGCCGGAGCCGGGCGTGGCACAGGGCGTCAGGAAATGCCCCTGGAGCAGTGAGGGCTCCAGGGAGGGCCACCGCGAGCGGAGAGCCGGGAGAGGCAGCCCCTTCTCTACCAACCCAGAAGGGAGGAGCTGAGGATCGAATTCGGAGGAGAAGCCGGGAGCCTCGCATACTTCCTGACCATGGTGAGAGGATATCTAGAGGATAACGCCCTTACCTTCGGATCGGAGGCAAGCAGGGTGCGAGCAGTGGGCGCAGCGCTGAGAGGGGGAGCAGCGGAGTGGTACGTCCAGCTCCACGCCAGGCGCGATCCATGTTTGGGATCTACGAGGCGGTTCCTGGCTGCGATGGGGGCACGCTTCAGGGATCCGCTCGAGAGGGTCCGGGTGAGGGAAAGGCTGCAAATGATAACGCAAGGCCATCGCTCTGTATCTGAATACGTCGAGGAGTTCCGATTGAGAGCAGAAAAGATGCCGGAGTGGTCCAATACCACTAAGGTACAGATATTCAAGGAGGGCCTGCGGAAGGAGATCTTAACCTGGGCACTTCATCGCGATGATCCGGAGGAGATGGGCGGATGGATCGAGCTGGCTGGCCGTGTCGAGACGACGTTGGCCCAGGTTAAGCGACACCAAGGAGCGGCGCCGCAGCAGACGAGAGCAAAGGAGGAGAGTCGGAGGACGGAGAGAGGCACGATCGGGAAAGCCCCAACCGGAGGGTCCAAGGAGCAGAGGGGCGGCTGCTTTGTATGCGGTCGCCTTGGCCATCGGGCTGCCGAATGTCGACAAAGGAAAGGGGGAGATTCCCATTTCCCAAAGTTCCAACCGGCCGCAGGGAAGAGAGCGGAGGAGAGCCCCCCTTCTAGGGCCCCAGTGGGAGATCTGGTGAGTCACAGCCCAGGAATGCTAGTGTTCCCGATCAGGCTAGAAGGGGAGGGGAAGTGGGCCAGCTGCAAAGCCCTCATGGATTGCGGCTGCTCAAGAAACATTATGACCCCAGAATTAGCGAACGAACTGAAATGTGAGAAAACCCCCTTGCAAAGCCCCATAGCATTCTCGCAGCTGGATGGCTCAGTGGCGGCTGGAGCCCCGGCGCGATTTGAAGTGGGAGAAGTGAGATGTAAAGTGGGGAGCTGGGAAGGCGGCATAACCTTCGTAGTATCCCCTATGGCTACTTACAATGTAATACTGGGGATGCCATGGTTAAAGGAAGCTAACCCACGGATCAATTGGAGGGAAGGCAGCATAGCCTTCCAGAGTGAAGAAGGGGGGGAGTGTTGCAAGGGGGAAGAAAGCACAACAGGCGGAGCGCAGGAGATTCCCCCTGAATACAGAGACTTTGAGGATGTATTTGACGAAAAGGAAGCAGATCAGCTTCCCCCTCCTAGGAGGGTCGAAGTTAAGATTGAACTCAATGAGGACGCTAAGTTGCCCAGGAGTAGATTATACCCCATGTCGGTCAAGGAGATGGAGGAACTGAGGAAATATATTGATAAAAACTTGGCCCGAGGGTTTATAAGGCCATCCGAATCACCCTTGGGGGCCCCAGTGCTGTTTAGGCACAAAAAGGACGGATCGTTGAGGCTGTGTGTGGACTATAGGGGGCTGAACGCAGTGAGCACCACCAACAACTACCCCATGCCACTAACTAAGGACTTGCTATCGAGACTGTCAGAAGCAAGGGTGTTCACGAAAATTGACTTGATCGAGGCTTATCATAAGCTGCGCATAAGGCCCGAGGACAGGTGGAAAACGGCGTTCACCTGTGCGCTCGGCCATTTTGAATTTTCCGTCTGTCCCTTCAGGCTCAAAGGCTCTGGATCAGCATTTATGCAAATGATTAATGAGGTGTTACACCCATTATTGTATCGCGGGGTGTTTTGCTATGTGGACGATGTAATTGTGTTTACCCGGGATAGACGATCGCATGTCAAATTGGTGAGAGAGGTGCTCCAGAAATTGAGGGAGGCAAAATTGTTTGCAAAGCTGCCAAAATGTGAGTTCAATAGGGAGCAGATAGATTTCCTGGGATACCGAATCTCCAAGGGAGGGATAGCAATGGATACGGCAAAGGTGGAGGATGTCAGGGGGTGGAGCCCTCCTCAAATGCGCAAACAGTTGCAATCGTTCCTCGGGTTTGCAAATTTCTATCATAGAGGACTTTGCTCAGGCGACTCTACCCTTAACTGAACTGCTGAAGACGAAGGGAAAGGGGGAAACAGTAAAGGTACGATCCCCGGGAGCAAAGTTAAATTGGTCAACAGAGTGCCAAAGGGCTTTTGAAGAACTGAAACGCAGATTCACTGAAGGACCAGTCTTGGTCCACCCTGATTTGACCAGGCCGTTCGTGATCCATTGTGACGCATCAGATTGGGCTTACGGGGCGGCCCTGATGCAAAGGGATCCAGAAGGGAGGTTGAAACCCTGCGGGTTCATCTCAAAAAGGTTCAGCGAAACTGAACGGAACTGGCCGGTGTGGGAAAAGGAGGCTCTGTCAGTCGTGAGGGCTCTAGAAACATGGAGGCACTTATTAGAGGGAAGTGGCATCCCCTTTGAAGTGTGGACCGACCATAAGAACTTACAATACCTCACCTCACCCAGGCAATTGTCAGCAAAGCAAATAAGGTGGGGGCAGTATTTCAGCAGATTTGATTTTAAGCTGCGGTTCCACAAGGGAAAACAAAATGTGGTCGCAGACACGTTGTCAAGAATGCCGGAGAATGGAGGGAGGGGGCAAGGCCCAAAGGGGAGCATATTCTCAGAACGGCAGTGGGGCATGGCAGTACAAACCCGAGCACAAACGGAGCGCAGTCAAAAGCTGGTGGGGGTTGAGAGCAAGGACGGGGGATGGGAGGAGGAGATAAGGCAAGCATGCAAGGAGGATAAGTGGCTGGAAAGAAACAAGGAAAAGGTGGAATGGAAAGACGGATTGGGATTTGTAAACAGGAAGTTATACATCCCAGGCAACCTAAGGGAAAAAATGATGGTTAGGTGCCATGGCAACAAGGGAGCAGGACACTGGGGAGTAACAAAAACCCTGAAAATGTTGGCACGTCAGTGTTGGTGGCCCGGGATGAGGGGTGACACCAAACTGTATGTATCCCGATGTAATGCGTGTGCACAAAGTAAGGCAACCACACAAAAGCCAACGGGGTTATTGCAAAAGGTGGCAGAGCCATCAAAACCTTGGAGGGTAATTGCTATGGACTTTGTGGGCGAACTCCCAATTAGCCGAGGTCAACCCATCAGGCTGTGCCAAATGTCTCTGGTAACAAGGGGAAGGTTACCCACCCCGGGCTGTATCGGATTTGTGGGCAGTGGGCAGGAAAGATTTTGCCACCTTTTTGGGTTGGAATATGTATGATAGGTACCCTAATGCTAGCAGATGTGACAATATATATATAGAACAACCATCCTAAATGACTTGGGAAAAAGGAACAGCGTTTAGAAAGAGTTTATGATGAAGGGGTTGGATATGGTCCAGAAAGAACTGGTTTAAGTGAAGGAGAAAGGTTGGGAGCCATCTTGTTCCCTGTTACGGGTTTAGCTTTGAATATAAGACAGATTTTGGGAAAACTTTCAGTTTAAGTTGAAAGGTTGGAAAACAAAATGGTGGCTGGAACAAGGATTTTGCATCTATAATGATAAGACCTCTTTATGAAGTTACAAAGGGGGGTGAACGGGAACCATTTAATTGGACCTCTAAGTGTGCCCAAACATTTGCATAGTTGAAAGCAAGCTTTGATGCAAGCATCAGCCTTGGGCTTGTTTGAATTGAAGATGCCATTCACACTTTATGTTGGTGAATGAGATGGAGTAGCAGTGGGGGTGCATAACCAGCTATTAGGAACATGGCCGAGACCAGTAGCCTACTTGTCTAAGCAAAATTGACCCTGTAGAAAAAGGATGACTAACTTGTCTATGTGCTGTAGCTACTATGGCCCTGCTGACTCAGGAAGCTGATAAATTGACTTTGGGACAAGAGTTGATAGTTAAAAAAAACAACCCCTCATTCAGTAATGGCTATCATGGACTATAGAGGATATCAATGGTTCATAAATAGCCGTATGTAAAAATATATCAGATTTTGTTATGGGAAAACCCTTAAATCAAGTTACGGATTTGCAGTGCGTTAAATCCTGGTTCACTCCTGCCTGTTGAAAGGGAAATGCTTCAACATGATTGTTTAGAAATTATGAATGAGATATATTCCAATAGACCTGATATAAAAGATTAACCATGGCCCGAGGTAGATGCTACTCTTTTTACAGATGGAAGCAGTTTGATGGAAAATGGGAAAAAGATATGCTGGATATGTAAAAATAATTGCAACTACTGTGTGGGAAGCAGAACCACTTCTTTTAAACACTTCAGCTCAGAAGGCAGAACTGATAGCACTAATTAGAGCTCTGGAGTTATCAGAAGGAAAATATAGTCAACATGTATACAGATTCTAAATATGCATATGGAGCATTATATAAGGTAAAGGGACTACTAAATTCTGCTGGGAGATAAATACAATATAGTGAGACCATTTTGAGATTGTTAGATGCTGTTTGGGTTCCTGCATCAGTAGCAGTAAGGCACTGCAGAGTACATCAATGTGATAAGGAACGTGTGACCTATGGAAACTGGTATGCTGACACCACAGCAAAGGCCGCGACCCGAAAGGGACGAGGAAAAGAGCTGGTCATAGCCCCTTTGCAGATAAGAGACTGGATACATTATACTAGAATGAAGAAAGCATCACCTGAGTGGACTGCGACTCTTGATCCAAAAGGATTCTTTGAGACTTTATATCATCAAACCAGCAGTGCCATGAGACCCAGAATGAGGACTATGGCTCTGGTTTTGACCACATATCTGAACGCGGGTTAAATACATCAGACAGAAGATTAAGGAGCACTGTGAAGATGCCAACGTGTATGGAACATTCTTCAATAACTGTGATAAATGATTGCGTTAAAATGTTATTTTTGTTAAAAATGTAATTGCGTGAGTTTGCGAGTCTACTGTAAACATCCGCTCGCAAAAAGGGGGGAATGTAGCGGTCAGCAGAAAAGTATGATTTAAAAATATATTTAAAAAAATGAATATGAAAAGGACATACCTTGAAATATTGGCGAGAAAGAGTTTTGCGGCAGGGAGGTTGGGTAGAGAGAGAGCAAAGCGTTCCAAAAGACGAAAGTAAATGATTGACTTAAACAAGCTTCATAGATTAGGCTCAAGAAAAGTTAAATATTAACGGGAACATGACATTTGGGAAACAATGGTGTCTGACATCAAAGGAATGTTGTTGGCAGCCAGTCAAGAACACTTGCGTAAATAAAGTGGAACACCTAAAAGGTCAGATAGGAAGATAGCGTCATCTGGTGGTTCAGTGAGGTAAATAGCAGGCAATTTCAGATATATTCTAAAAGGTATTTCGAATATGGGAATAATTAAGATTGGAAACAATTGGGAGTACGTCATTGTAACGCGTCATCATGATGTATGGGAAAAGGTCATGCATAATGCCTCTGTTAATGATTATATCTGTGCAAATGTCAAGACAGTTGTACGCATGTCTAGACCAGTGGATTCTGCTATAAATATTGGAACCTGACTGACTTTCAAGCACGCTTTCAGATCATGTTCTGAGCGTTCTATCAACTTGATAGTAAATATGCCTGGAATCAACTCGCAGTCTCCGTTTCTATTTTTCCTGCTTGATTGTGCTCTAAATTGATCCTGGGTAAAGATCTTGCCGCAACAAATTTATTCTCAAAACAAGCACATTTCATAGCGCTGCCTAAATTGCCATCTGCAGAAAAATTGGCTGAGCTGTTTATCAAACATATCTACCGGTTGCATGGCTGCCCAGACCAGGTGATCAGTGATCGAGGGGTGCAATTTACGGCCCGATTCTGGGAAGGGTTCATGCAATTGATGGGAGTGGAAAGGACCCTGAGTTCAGCGTTCCATCCCATGACCAATGGGGGGGTTGAGCGCACACAACAGACTTTGGGGCTGTTCCTAAGGACATACACAAACCAGTGCCAGACCGATTGGGCTGATTTACTCCCGTTTGCAGAAATTGCATACAATGGGGCCTGTCACGCATCCACAGGGAAATCCCCTTTTGAGATAGTATACGGCATGGAAGTAACCCCTTTACCAAAGCTGCCGAGTTGGGGGGAAGAGCTGTGGGGAAAGGAAGGGTGGCCAGACAAAGTGAAAGCGAATTGGGAAGAAGTGGCGAAATCACTCCAAGAAGCCCAACAAAGGTATAAATTGTTTGCGGACCGGAAAAGGAGGGAGGGAGATAGATTGGAAGAAGGGGAATTAGTGTGGCTGAGCACCTCAAGCTAAATACCCCCTCTCGGAAATTGTCTCCTAAATACATTGGTCCTTTCAGGATTTCTGACAAGATAAATGAGGTGACATATACATTGAAACTGCCAAAGGTTTTGGGGAAGGTACACCCAACATTCCATTGCAGTCTGTTGAAAAAATACCAAGGTCCGCTAGACAAAGAAGGGACATGATGGTGATGTATGTTTCCCTTCCAGGAAGAAGAGGAGGAGGAGGGGGACGTTATGTCAGGACTCGGTTTCCTTGCCTTGGATGGTGGCACAAAAAACCAGATTCCTGACATGGAAAACCGATAAGGATTTGCAGCTGGTGGCCTTGGGAAGGACAGTTGGTGGTTTGGCGGGGAATATTGAGCGGGATCCTCAGTCGGCGGGAAGAGGGGATTCGAATGTGGGGGAGGGTATATAAGGGTTGACTTGCGTCTGTGTGCCAATCCTGGCTTTCATTGTGTATTCGTGTCCAGTAGTAAAAGTTTCCTGATTGATTACGGATTGGCGTCCTGTGTCTTTTCTGGGAGCGGCTGCTGTGAGCTTACAATTCAATACACCTAACATACTTTGGCATCTAGTATTATTATTCTGCTTAGACATATTTTCTATTCCTCACCGCTGTGCTCCCCTCCCCCCCTCTCAAGCCACAACTTTTACATGTCGTCTGTCCAAAATTTCAATTCTTCTTGTGGAGGTAATTTTATTTATTTATTTATTTCATCTACTTATACCCCGCCCTTCTCACCCTGGAGGGGGACTCAGGGCGGCTTACAAAGGAGGCACAATTAGATGCCCAAATCACACAACAAACAATACAAAATATAACAGTTCAACAATTAAAATGAAACATCAATACCTATTAAAATCATAAAAACTATCTCATGTCAGAGTCCATATATCAGAGTCCATATATCCATTCCATTCCATTGTCCTTGTCTATCGATAGGTCCTTTAATCAGTTGTCAGCATGGCCAAAAGCTTGGACCCACATCCAGGTCTTTAGTTTTTTTCTAAACGCTAGAAGGGAAGTCGTCGATCTGATCTCCCCGGGGAGTGAGTTCCACAGGTGGGGGGCCACCACTGAGAAGGCCCTGCTCCTCGTCCCCGCCAGTCTCACTTGTGCCACTGGCGGGGTCGAGAGCAGGGCCTCCCCAGAAGATCTTAAACTTCGAGGTGGGATGTAGAGGGAGATCCGTTCGGACAGATACACTGGGCCGGAACCATATAGGGTTTTGTAGGTCAAAACCAGCACTTTGAATTGTGCTCGGAATTGGATCGGCAGCCAGTGGAGCTGACGCAACAGGGGGGTGGTGTGCTCCCTGTACGCCGCTCCGGTGAGCAATCTGGCTGCTTCTCGCTGGACTAGTTGAAGTTTCCGAGCAGTCTTCAAAGGCAACCCCATGTAGAGTGCGTTGCAGTAATCCAACCGGGATGTGACAAGAGCGTGGACCACCGTGGCCAGATCCGACTTCCCAAGGTACGGGCGCAGCTGGCGCACAAGTTTTAATTGTGCGAAAGCTCTCCCGGCCACCGCTGAGACCTGGGGTTCCAGGCTCAGCGATGAGTCCAGGATCACTCCCAAGCTGCGAACCTGCGTCTTCAGGGGGAGTGTAACCCCGTCTAACACAGGCTGTAACCCTATACCCTGTTCGGCCTTCCGAATGACCAGTAGGACCTCTGTCTTGTCTGGATTCAATTTCAATTTGTTAGCTCTCATCCAGTCCGATACAGCGGCTGAACACCGGTTCAAGGTCTGGACAGCCTCCTTGGTGACAGGTGAGAAGGAGTGACAGATTTGGACGTCATCTGCATAGAGATAGCATCTTAGTCCGAAACTCCGAATGATCTCTCCCAGCGGCTTCATGTAGATGTTAAATAACATCGGGGACAAGATAGAACCCTGTGGGACTCCACACAACAACGGTTGTGGGGCCGAACAGGTGTCACCCAGTAACACCTTCTGGGTCCGTCCCTCAATGAAGGATCGAAGCCACCGCAGAGCAGTGCCTCTGAGCCCCATATCCATGAGGCGGCCCAGAAGGATACCGTGATCGACGGTTTCGAAGGCCGCTGAGAGGTCCAGCAGAACTAACAGGGACACACTCCCCCTGTCTAGCTCCCTGCGTAGATCATCTACCAAGGCGACCAAGGCTGTCTCAGTTCCATGTCCCGGCCTAAAGCCAGACTGTGCCGGGTCTAGATAATCAGTGTCTACCAGAAACCTCTGGAGTTGTGTTGCCACCACACGTTCCATGACCTTGCCCAAGTAGGGGAGATTGGAAACAGGCCGATAGTTGTCAAATTGAGTGGGATCCAGTGATGGTTTCTTCAACAGCGGTTTTATAATAGCTTGTTTTAAGCTCGCTGGAAACTCTCCTTCCTGTAAGGAGGCATTAACCATCACCTTCACCCACTCTGCCAAACCCCCTCTGGCTTCCTTGATCAGCCAGGAAGGGCAGGAGTCTAGGATGCATGTGGTGGGTCGCACCTCTCCAAGGATCCTGTCCACATCCTCAAGCTGAACCAATTGAAACGAATCCAACAAAACTGGACAAGCAGATGCTCTCGTTACATCCCCAGAGACTGCCATTAACATGACGCCAAAACCCGACCGGATCCGCTCAATTTTATCCGCGAAGGATCGAGCAAATGCTTCACAGCGAGCCACCGAGTTGTCCGAGGCCTCGCCTTTTGGCGGATTTAACAGGCCCCTGACAACTCGGAAAAGCTCCGCTGGACGATTCTTCGCTGATGCAATATTGGCTGTGATGAATGTTTTCTGAGCTGCCGCTATTGCCACACCGTAGGACCTTAAAAAGGCATTCAGGTGTGTTTGGGCTGGATTGGTGGGATTCTGGCGCCACACACACTCTAACCTCCTCTTCTTTCGCTTCATCGCTACCAGCTCCTCGGTAAACCAAGAGGCTGGTTTAGCTCGGTTACTCGAGAGGGGGCGTTCCGGAGCGATAGTGTCAATTGCCCTGGTCAACTCATTATTCCAACGAGAGACCAGAGCATCGACAGTATCACTAGCCAAGGAGGTGGAAAGATCCCCAAGAGCCGTCAGGAGTCCATTTGGATCCATAAGTCTCCTGGGGCGGACCATTCTAATGGGCCCACCACCCCTGCGGAGGTTAGGAGGCCCAATTAGTCTAAAACTGATCAGGTGGTGATCGGTCCATGGCAATGGGGCGATGGTCGGCTCCTCCATCCCATCACCTTCATCCCATCCCTGGGCAAAAACAAAATCTACAGTGTGCCCGGCACTATGGGTGGGACCAGATATTAATTGGGACAGGCCCATGGTTGCCATGGCGGCCATGAAGTCCTGAGCCGCACCAGAAAGAGGGGCCTCGGCATGGTAACTTTCCTTCTTTATTTTTTAATCCTTTTACAAGGATTACATCATCAAAAGAATACATCATCAAAATCACTTTGTTTCCACATACCTCTTTTAACTTTTAATATACATGTCAGCTTATCAGTTATTGCCAGTTTCCATACTTCCTTATACCACTCCTCTATTTGTATATTTATTTCTTTTTTCCAGTTCCTTGCTATAAGCAATCTTGCTATTGTTAATAAAATTGTTATCGCTTCTTTATCCCCTTTTTCAATTTATTATTATATAGTGATAATAAAGCTATACTAGGACTTCTCTCTATGTTAGTATTCATTATATCTCCTATTTCTCTAAATACTTTCCCCCAAAAATTATTTACATATTTACATTGCCGCCATATATGTATATATGTTCCTGGTTCTTGACATCCTCTCCAACAATTTTTTGAATAATTTTTATTTATATGTGCTAATCTTACTGGTGTTAGATACCATTTCAATATTAACTTATAATAATTTTCTTTAACTCGTATTGATAAATTTTTAGATGTCTTTGTCTCCATAATTGTTGCCACTTTATTTCATTTATTTTTATCCCTAAATCTTCTTCCCAAACCTCCTTAAGGGTGTTGTTTTTTGTTTTTCCTTCCTTTATTTCAATTATTATCTTATATATTTTATTAGTTGTTCCTTTCAAATTTTCATGCTCCTCTACAACCCTTACATTTTGTATTATTTGTTCAAATTGGTTAAGTTTACTTCCGTTTTTGTTATTTCTTCCCCCAATTTTTAAACCATTGTTCCAATTGTATACAGTGGAACCATGTCAATTTTATTTCTCTAAATTCTTCCATAATCGTTTCCTTCTTCATTCCAACCTTTATCCAATCCCCTATTTTGTCAATTTTTTCCCCTTAACTTTTTATCCATTACTTTTTGTCCATTGTATCCATTACTTTTTATCCATTTTATCCATTTTGGAAATTTCTTTTCCATTACAATTGGGGTTATAACTGAACCATCCGTTATTAACATTCTCCTATATTTGTTCCATACTTCTAATATATTGCTCAACATTGGGTTTCTAATTTCCCTAATTTCTTTTCTCATAAACTGTTTAAAAAATATATTCCAATTTTTTTCCTCCACTTCTTCTGAATCCTTACTTAGCCAATCTACTCCCTCTTTTTTTTATCATTCCTTCTACTACCAATCTTAATCTACTCACTTCATAATATTTTTTAATATTAGGGAGTGCTAATCCTCCCTCTTTTTGCGATCTGTACCATAACTGTTTTACTACCATTAATGATATTTATTTATCATTTGTTGCCATCTATTTAGCTCTTCTTCTGTAATTTGAAGTGACAGCATCCTAATTATAACATTTATCTTTGGAAGTATTTTCATTTTCACTGACTCTCCGTGATGCACTCTATATCCAGGTGCAGTTTGGAGGAGGATGCACCATGGATGATGGGACTTGCAATACCTGCATTCCCTTCCTAAAACATTACAACTGCCAACAATGATGTATCAGGACCACAATTAACATAGAGTCAGCATGACCCACTCTACATCCTGGTGTGGTTTGGAAGAATTTGGAAATGGATGATGGGACTTGCAGTCACTTCACTCACTCCCTGAGACCACTGAGACCCTCGCCAATGACTGATCAAGACCAAACTTGGCACACCGAGTCCCCGTGACCCACACTACATCCTGGTGCACTTTCGAGGAGGACAGACGATGGATGATGGGACTTCAAGTACCTCCACTCCCTTCCCAAGACTGCTGCAACCCTTACTAATGTCCGATCAAGACCAAACTTGGCACACAGAGCCACCTTGACCCACTCTACATCCCGATGCTGTTTGGAGGAGGACGGATGATGGATGATGGGACTTGCAATACCTTCACTCACTTCCTGAAACCACAGCGACACTTATCCAAATACCGATAAAGACCAAACTTGGCACATTGAGCCCCCTTGGCCAACTCAACATTCTGGTGAGGTTTGGGGGAAGGACAGGCTATGGATGATGGGACTTGCAATACCTTCACTCACTTACTGAAACCACTGCCACCTTCATCCAATGACTGATAAAGACCAAACTTGGCACACAGTGCCCCCATGACCCACTCTATATCCTGCTGCTGTTTGGAGGAGGGTGGACCATGGATGATGGGACTTCAAGTACCTTCACTCTCTGAAAACAATGCAACCGTCATCCAATGACCAATAAAGACCAAACTTGGCATACAGAACCGCCATTACCCACTTTCTCTAATAACCCGGGCAGCGCCGGGTCCCCAAGCTAGTGTAATAATAAAGATTTGAAGTAATACATGTAAAATAATAATAATAATGTAAAATAATGTATATGTAATAACAATAATAGAATAAAATAATAAATATAATAATAAATATGAGTAAAATAATAAATGTAACAACAATAATAAATAGAATAAAATAATAAATGTAATAATAGTAGAGTAAAATAATAATCTTGACTCGAGTATAAGCCAAAGGAGGCTTTTTCATCCTAATAAAAGAGCTGTAAAACTCAGCTTATACTTGAGTATATACAATAATTCACATGGTTAGATATGGAACCTTTTGAAGTTGCTCTAACTATGGACCTGCTTCTTGCGTATATGCCTTCAAGTCACCTTTTGACTTATGGACCTTCCATGATTTCTTAGCCAAGGAAGACTCAGAAGTGGGTTTGCTAGTTTTGGCAGTCCTCCTGAGCTTGGGGAAGGCTCCTCATTTTGGACTGCCACTCCCAGAATCCCTTGACTGGTGGATTCTGGGAATAATAGTCCAAAAAGGTCCCTTTTCACCTTCTTTGGGTTTTTTTAGCATTTCAAGAAAAGTGACTAAGTCCAGATCTCCTGGAGACTAGAGCTTTTTCGATCTATGCTCCAATTCTGTGGAACTCATTGCGTCCATAAGTTAGAGCAATGTCGGAGTTGCAACCTTTTATAAAAGCGCTCAAGACTTGGCTGTTTGGTTGTGCATTTAAGTAATCAGATCTAATTTGCCAAATAGTCACTGTTGAATGTTATGTTGAATGTTTTTATATTGTGAAATGCTATTTTAAATTGTAAGTCGCTCGGAGCACCTTGGTGGAGAGCGACTAATTAAGAAATAAAGTGAAGATCGTACTTACAGATCATGTTAGGGGAGGCGAATAACAAATTATACGCATGTATGTATGTATATGCCACTGGCAAGCTCTCCTAATAATAATAATAATAATAATAATAATAATCTTTATTTATACCCCGCCACCATCTCCCCAAGGGGACTCGGGGCAGCTTACATGAGGCCAAGTCCACAACACATCAGTAAAAACAAAACAGCAAGCAAATAAAACAGTACAGTTAATATAACTTACATATAAACAATAACATACGGAATTTAAAACCTTATGGCCAGGCCAGATGTAATAAATTAAATGTTTTAAAAATAAACACTGGGCGTGAACAGAGGTAGAATGTATCTAAGCAGGAGGGTTTTAAAAGATAATGTAGGGAGACCAACCCAACGGGTAGTAAAGTGCTTCTGAGGACAATTGCAGAGAATTAATCAGAGCAGGGCATTGTTTCCTTATTCAGGGAAGGTACACTGGAACGTTTTCAGGTTCCTCCTAAAGACTGCCAATGTGGTGGCTTGTCTGATATCCTTGGGGAGTGAGTTCCAGAGTTGGGGGGCCACCAAAGAGAAGGCCCTCTCCCTCGTCCCCACCAATCGTGCCTGCAAAGGGGGCGGGAGCAAGAGCAGGGCCTCTCCAGATGATCAGAGATTGTGTAGGTCATACACAGAAATGTGGTCACATAGGTAGGCGGGTCCCAAACCATTCAGGGCTTTGTAGGTAAGAACCTGCACCTTGAATTGGGACCAGAAGATGAACGGCAGCCAATGGAGCTCTTTAACCAGGGGGGTTGACCGCTCCCTGTAAGTCGCTCCAGTTAGTAACCTGGCTGCCGCCCGTTGTACCAATTGAAATTTCAGAGCAATCTTCAAGGGCAGCCCCACGTAGAGTGCATTATAGTAATCCAATCTGGAGGTGACTAATATAAAAGTACATATCATCACTGCCTTCGCTTAGCTTCCAAGATCAAAAGGGATCCTGTGCTTTTGGGATCAAATACCAAGAATCCATCTTGCCTCAGCATGAATTGAGCTTATCCTATGTCAGCCTTTTCTTTGAGGCCTCATAGTGGTCTTAAAATTACATTTTCTCCAAGTCTATTCATTTATTTATTTATTTACTATATTTGTATACCACTCTTCTCAGCTCTCAGGGCGACTCACAGCGGTTAACAAAGCAAATACAATACTTAAACATGATAAAAAAAACAAGTTAAAAGAATAACAATCAATAAACATTATAACATCTCATCTCGTCTCATAGTTAAAATAAAGATCCAGTCTCATCATCCAAATGTTCCATATTTCTATATTAGTTACACCGCCTATTCAAATGCCTACTCAAACATCCAGGTTTTCACTTTCCTCCGAAATGTGAACAGGGAGGGGGCCGATCTAATTTCTGTGGGAAGGGTGTTCCACAGCTGAGGGGCCACCACTGAGAAGGCCCTGTCTCTCGTCCCCGCCAACTGTACTTGTGATGCAGGCGGGACCGAGAGCAGGGCCTCCCCAGACAATCTTAACGTCCTAGCTGGTTCATAGGAGGAGATACATTCACTTCAGTTCACCAAATAAAAACACACAACAAACCCAACACTCTTCTTTACAAGGTTCTGTCAGTTCCTGTAAGATTCCTCAATGCCAATAAGTTTGCAGAAGATTCATTGCTCCTTCAGCTCCAACTCTATGGTTGTGTTATCAAACACCATTTTGCAATTGAGAACTGGCACACCCTGTTTAGGCAAGCACTATCGATTTGAATATATTTTCATGCTGAGGCTACCATTTAGTGAGGGTTTTTGCATAATGGTCACAAAAAGTCATGATTACAGTTAAAACTAGTCTAATGCTGTTGCTTTTCTCCCTACAGGAGCAAGTCGAGGAGATGGAAGAAAGGCTGAGAGAACTCAAAAACGAAGTGCAGCTCAAGCAGCGAAAAAACCAAGAATTCATTTACAAGTAGATTTACCTTTTTTATATATACCTAATAAAATTGGGATGTGACTTTTGGTTTAATTAGTAAAAGAGAGGAACAAGTGACACATTCCCACTATAGAGACTTGTCAAGCAGGTACTGCAACACCAATCCTTGCCCTTCCATGTAAAGTGGAATCATAACCGGTTCTCCTAATCCAGCATTTCTCAACCTAGAGGTCAGGACCCCTTGGGGGGATCACAAGGGGGTGTCAAAGGGGTTGCCAAAGACCATCAGAAAACACAGTATTTTCTGTTGGTTATGGGGGTTCTGTGTGGGAAGTTTGGCCCAATTCTATCATTGGTGAGGTTCCGAAAGCTCTTTGATTTTAAGTGAACTATAAATCCCAACCACTACAACCCCCAAATGTCAAGGTCAATTTTCTCAAAACTCCACCAGTGCTCACATTTAGGCTTGTTGAGTATTCACACTAAGTTTGCTCCAGATCCATCATTGTTTGAGTGCACATTGCTCTCTGAATGTAAGTGAACTACAACTCCCAAAACTCAAGGCCAATGCCCACCAAACCCTTCTACTATTTTCTGTTGGTCGTGGAAGTTCTGTGTACCAAGTTTGGTTCAATTCCATTGCTGGTGGAGTTCAGAATGCTTTTTAATTGTAGGTGAACTATAAATCCCAGCAACTACAACTGCCAAGTGTCTAGGTCTATTTTCCCCAAACTCCACCAGTGTTCACATTAAGGCATATTGAGTATTCACACCAAGTTTGCTCCAGATCCATCATTATTTATTTATTTATTTATTAACTTTATTTATACCCCGCTAACATCTCCCAAAGGACTCGATGCGGCTTACAAAGACCAAGTCTCAATTGTGCAAAAGCCCTCCTGGCCACCGCCGACGCCTGAGCCTCAAGCATAAGTGATGAATCCAGGAGGACACCCAAACTGCGGACCTGTGACTTCAGGGGGAGTGTAACCCCGTCCAACACCAACAAACAACAGCATACAAATACAACAGTAAAACTCATAAAGCAAATAATAAAACATCAAGTAAAACAATAAAACACTAAAAGCAATGACACCATGATGCATTTAAAACCTAAGGCCGGGCCAAATGTGATGGACAAATTTAAAAGTGCTGGACATGACAGATGAAATGTAGAGGTTTTTGGAGATAGGTGCAATTTGCAGACAATCCTAAATCTCTAACAAAGTGCATTTGGGACATGATGCTAGGAGTTTCCTATTCTGGGAAGACACACTGGAACAGCCAGGTCTTCAGGCTCTTCCTAAAGACTGCCAACATTGGGGCTTGTCTGATGTCCTTGGGGAGAGAGTTCAAGAGTTGGGGGGCCACCACAGAGAAGGCCCTGTCCCTCGTCCCCAGCAAATGCGCTTGAGACGCAAATGGGATCGTGAGCAGGGCCTCTCCAGCTGATCGAAGGGATCGTGTGGGTTCATATATGGAGATGCGGTCACGCAGGTAGGCGGGTCCCAAACCGTTTAGGGCTTTGTAGGAAAGCACCACTCCTTGAATTGGGACCGGAAGATGAATGGCAGCCAATGGAGCTCCTTAAACAGGAGGGTTGACCTCTCTCTGTATGGAGCACCAGTTAACAACCTTGCCGCCAACTGTTGGACCAGTTGTTATTTCCGAGCTGTTTTCAAGGGCAGCCCCACGTAGAGCGCATTACAGTAGTCCAATCTAGAGGTGACCAAGGCATGGACCACTCCGGCCAGATCAGCCTTTACGAGGTATGGTCGCAGTTGGCGCACGAGTCTCAATTGTGCAAAAGCCCTCCTGGCCACCGCCGACGCCTGAGCCTCAAGCATAAGTGATGAATCCAGGAGGACACCCAAACTGCGGACCTGTGACTTCAGGGGGAGTGTAACCCCGTCCAACACAGGTTGCCACCCTATACCCCGATCTGGTTTACAGTCGACCAGGAGGACCTCTTGTCTTGTTGGGATTGATCTTCAGCTTGTTCATCCTCATCCAGATAGCCACAGCGGCCTGGCACTCGTCCAGCACCCGAGGGGCTTCCTTGGAATTAGGAGTAGTAGAGTTGTGTGTCATCTGCATAGAGATAGCACCCAACTCCAAAACTCCGGATGACCTCTCCCAGTGGTTTCATGTAGATGTTAAAAAGCATGGGAAACAGAATAGAGTCTTGCGGGACCCCACAGGTCAAAGGCCAGGGGTCCGAGCAGGCGTCTTCACCATCTGGGATCGGCTTCACCATCTGGGATCGGCCCTCCAGGAAGGACCGGAGTCACGACAGGACCGTGCCCCCGTGACCCATCCCAGAGAGTCGTCCCAGAAGGATACCATGATCGATGGTATCGAAAGCCACTGAGATGTCCAAGAGAACCAGCAGAGTCACACTCCCCCTGTCCAGCTCTCTGTGGAGGTCATCCACCAAGGTGACCAAAGCTATCTCGGTGCCATGGCCAGGCCTGAAACCAGACTGTGACTGATCCAGGTAATTGATGTCATCTAGAAAACCTGGGAAGCAACCACCCGCTCCAGCACTTGCTCAGAAAAGGGAGGTTCGAGATTGGTCTTTAATTGTTCAGCACCGAGAAGTCAAGGGAGACCTTTTTAAGGAGTGGTCGGACCACAGCCTGTTTTAGTCGAGATGGAAAACCCCCCTGCTCCAATGATGCATTAATGATCAACACAAACCAATCAGTCAACCCATCTCTGGCTGATTTAATTAGCCAAGACGGGCAAGAATCTAAAGCCGACGTGGTCGCCCTCACAGCACCAAGGACCTCCTCCACGGTCTCAGGAAGAACAAGCCTAAATGAATCCCACAAGATTGGACAAGCAGATGCCTCAGTCACCTCCCCTGGCATTGTGATAAAATTGGAGTCTATCTCAAGGCATATCTGAGCAACTTTGCCTGCAAAATGGTGTGCGAACTCGCAACACCTAGTTGCTGGGTCATCGAAGGTCTCCTCCACCACGGGTGAGTGAAGGAGTTCCCCGACACAGCTCCGAAGATCTATTGGCTGCAGACACTATACAGGTAGTTGTGAAAGACTCCCTGACTACCCGTATAGCCACGGTATACGCCCTAAGAGAGGTTGTAGCCTGTGATTGGTCAGACAAGTCTCAAGATTTCCTCCATATGCGCTCTAGCCCCCTTCTCATGTGTTTCATCACAGCCAACTCCTCAGTGAACCAGGGAGATGGTGCATCTCGAAGCAGCGAGATGGGGCGTTCAGGAGCGATCATATCTATCGCCCTGGTCATCTCCCTGTTGTAGTAATCGACCAAGGCATTGATAGGATCGCCAGGCTCCATGGCAGGAAGAACCCCAAGATTCCTCAGGAATCCCTCCAGATCCATCTTAATTTGTCCTCCACCCTGCGGAGGTTAGAGGTCGCAGATAGTCTAAAACTGGTCAGGTAATGGTCAGACCATGACAAAGGAAGGATGTTTTGTTCTTCCACTCTGACTCTTACACTGTCTGCCACAAAAACTAGGTTGAGTGTATGTCCAGCCTGATGGATGGGCCCAGATATAATTTGTGAAAGCCCCATGGTCGTCATGGCAGTCATGAAGTCCTGAGCTGCACCAGTCAAAGAGGTCTCAGCATGGATGTTAAAATCTCCTAGCACAACCAGGTGCTGGGAGACCAAAGCCGAATTGGAGACCATATCTGCCAGCTAGGAGACTGCACATGCCTGGCTAAGAGGAAGCAACTCTGTTCCTGATGCTCCAGAGAAACAAATGAAAATAAATGTCCAGAGCCTGAGATAAGTACTAATTAACAGTCAGATAAAAGATAACTCTGCATAAGAGGCCCCCGCAGCTGATGAACTTTCTCTTTATAGTGTAAACATTGGGGGAAAAGAGACTTTATCAAGTAAGCATAAAACCGGGAAGACAGCCAAAAATGGCATCCAAACGGGAGCTGCAAAACATTCAACAAACGATTACAGAGCTATCTGACTCTCTGAATTCAAAGGTTGACTTGCTATTGGAACAAATGAAGACAATACAACAAGATAACAAAATAATTTTAAAAAAGCTCAAACAGACTGAGAAAAGATCACAGCATAACCAGGAAGAAATTGCAGCTTTAAGACTTAAAGTGGCTGAGCTTTCAGACAGGCAAAGAAGAAAGAATTTAAGATTGTCAGGTTTCCCAGAACAGATACCTGCAGAAAAGCTAGAAGCGGAATTAATATCATGGTTTCAAGGATTAAACTTGGAAATAACACAAACTCAAAATGAAAGAGTGCACAGAGCTTTTCGCCAAGCAAGTGGGGGAGGCGTTAAAGACATCCTAATTGCCTTTACTTCAGAACGAAAAACGGAGGAAGTGTTTAAACATCTTAGAAAAAACAGAGACTTATTATACAAAGGAAAATGGAAGGTTGCTTGCCTGTAACCGTGGTTTCCTGAGTAGTTACCTGTGAATTCGCACATTGTGGTATTCCTGCGCCCACGCAGGCCAGCATCAGAACCTTCTAGAAAATTTTAAAAGAATTATATCCCCCTCAGGGCTCCACCTCCCCTCCCCGAGTATATAAAGCCCCATTGTGGAGCCCGCCCTCAATCCTCTTTCGCCGCTAAAGCAGCTAGAAGAAGTGGCATGATACTCGAGGGGAGGAAGGGTGGGTATGTGCGAATTCACAGGTAACTACTCAGGAAACCACGGTTACAGGTAAGCAACCTTCCATTTCCTGTCGTAGTTAACTGTGAATCGCACATTGTGGTAGACTAGCGAGCTATGTAACGGACGGTGGGATCATGCCACTGCCGAAAACAGCACCGCTCTACCAAATCTTGCCTCTCCTCTCGACACACAGTCCAGCTTGTAGTGTGAAACAAAGGTGGAGGGAGAAGCCCATATAGCAGCCTTACAAATCATCTCCAAGGGGATACCCTTCATGAAAGCCGTAGAAGCTACTACAGCCCTCATCGAGTGGCCTTTCACCTGACAGGGCAACACTTTACCTGACAACCTGTAAGAGGTACGAATAGCCGATACAATCCACGCAGATAGTCTCTGTGAAGAGACTGGGAAACCTCTAGTATCCTTTCGATATTTAACAAACAGCCTAGGGGACCGTCTGAAATCGGCAGTTCTCTGTACGTAGAAGGCCAGTGCCCTTCTCACATCCAGAGAATGCAGACCCTTCTCCATGGGGGTCTCTGGATCCTGAAAGAAAGCTGGCAGGATCACTTCCTGGGACATGTGGAATTTCATGGCCACCTTGGGCAGAAAGGCTATATCCGTGCGGAGAACCACCTTATCCTTGTGAAACTTAAGGTAAGGAGGATCTACCCTGAGCGCACAAAGCTCACTGGCTCGTCTAGCAGACGTGACAGCTACCAGAAATATGACCTTCCAGGTGAGTGGGCCCAACTCTGCCGTAGCCATGGGCTCAAAGGGAGGTTTCATTAGGGCCGAGAGAACCAACTCCAGACTCCAGGAAGGAGCAATCGGAGCCACCGGAGGCCTAACGTTTCCTAAGCCCCTTAAAAACCATTTCACCAGTGGATCCGCGAAGCAGGATGGTAGGCCCACTTTCCTCCTGAACCAGGAAATGGCCGCGAGGTAACACTTCAGGGAAGAGTTGGAGAGACCTGCGTCATAAAGTGATGACAGAAACTCTAAAACTATAGAAATAGGGGCGGTTTCAGGTTCGTGACCTTTTGTTCTGGAAAAATCCTTAAAACGAGCCCACTTGAACAAATATGACCTTTTAGTGGAGGGCCTATGGGCCGCTTCGATAATACACCTTACGCTTTGAGGGAGACCCGCGGTCATATCTGTCCCTGGGGAAGAATTAGCCAAGCCGTTAGCTTCAGAAGGTGAACGTCCGGGTACAACACCTGGCCCTGTTGGGACGTTAGGAGGTCGACCCTCTTCCCTAGTCTCAAGTGATTCCCTCTCGACAGCTGTAGGAGAGGGGCGAACCACTGTTGGCGAGGCTACCACGGGGTGACCAGTATGCACCAAGCGTTGTCTCTTTGTAATTTCGCCACAACCCTTAGAAGCAGAGGGAAGGGAGGGAATGCATACGCCAGGGCTCCCCCCCATTCCCTGAGGAATGCGTCCCCCAGACAACCCTGTTCTCTGGGGATCGGGAGTCTCGAGCAAAACGTCTTGCACTTCCTGTTCTCTCTGGTGGCGAAGAGGTCTATCAATGGGTGCCCCCACAGCTGGAAGAGTTTGGTGACTTCCAGAGGGTGGAGAGACCATTCGTGATGCCCCAGCAGGTTCCTGCTGAGTGCGTCCGCCAGCAAGTTCTCTTGACCTGGGACGTGGGTGGCGTGTAGGTATATCTGTCTCTGGATGCACCATTCCCAAACGCGCAACGTCAGTTGTAGTAATAGGGGAGAATGAGTGCCCCCCTGCTTGTTTAGATAGAACATGACGGTTGTGTTGTCTGTTAAAATCTGAACGGTCTGTCCTAAGATGAGCTTTTCAAACGACTTTAGCGCTCTTTCTATGGCCATGAGCTCGAGAACGTTTATGTGAAGGAGCGCCTCCTCTGGGGACCATTTGCCATGCGAGATCAAGCCCTGCACATGGGCGCCCCATCCCGTCAGAGAAGAGTCCGTCGTAATTATACTGGGGGGTAAGGCATTTGGAACGGGAGACCCGAGCAGATAAACTGGGGATGCAACTGTGAAGATCCCTTACCTTGCCAGCCTGGGTGGCAGGGCCTAGGAGAGGCAGGCTAGTTAGTTTCAGCCTTAGAAGGCCTGGCAGAGGGCAGCAGGAGCCATCTTAGTTTAGGGAAAGCTCCAGTTCAGAGAGGGGGAGTGGCCTAGGCCTGAGCCAGCCTTGGAGCAGCCAGGATTGGTTTGTTAAAGGGGGGCGGAGTTGGACTGTTTGGAGGGAAAGAAAGAAGCTGTTTTAGTGAGTTAGTCTGTTGATGTTAGAGTTAGAGCAGGATTACAGTTTTAGGAGTTCGTGATTAGAATAGGCAGGTTGCCTGAAGTTTGCCAGCCAAGTGAGCTGTGGCAAACTGGGTACAGCTATTTAGAGAAGGAATAGCTGGGTTTTGTAGTAGTAACTGTAACAAAGAAAGAACCATTCTCATGCAACCGTTACGCTTTTAAGTACCAGAACATTTTATCTGTAACAGCCAAGCTTATTAAACTGCATTCACTTTCTTCTGTACTATATTCAATAAACTTTCCTTGTTGTTTTTGAAATTTAAGCCTGAGTCCAGTGTACATTTGTGGATTTAGTCCCTTTTCCTTTTAAATCAGCCTCACCTGTTCTCCTTCAAAGAAGCCATTTAAAAGACACAGTATTTGGTGGTCTAAAAAGCCTTTTTAGTAGTTTAACCAGCTAGAGGGTTCCTGTTCATTTAGTTTATGGTGGCAGCGAAAGTTTAACTAGAGCGACATCCCCTCAAGAGTTATATAGGTGCCAGTGAATTCTTTATTAAAAGAGGGACAGTGGTGGGATCTGTTGGCCCCCTGTCCAGACGCCATAAAGAAGTTATTATAATTGGTTTGCAGCGGTGTGGGATCGTGTAATATCTCAATCCAGAGCATTTTTGTGAGAATCCTGAGGTAAATTTTTGTCAAAACGTGACACTTAAGAATTACCTCAGAGACAGAAGACCTCTAGCGCCATTTTAACACACATTAGGCACCATGGCACCACCTAAAACAAAGAAGGGTACATCTGAAGAAACAGAAAGAGAAGGGGAGACAACTGCTTCTGTAGTTGAGGAAACTGAGACCCAAGTACAAGAGAGTAGACAAGAACAAATAGCTACCTCTTTGTCAATTGAAAAGCTTAGGCTAGAAATGAGGTTGAGAGAACTTGAGTTTCAGGCTGAAAGAGAAAGAAGGCAAGCTGAAGAAAGGGAGAAGGAAAGAATGATTGAATTGGAGAGAGAAAGAATGCAGGCTGAGATAGAAAGAGAACGGTTAAAACATGAAGAGAGAATGGCAGAACTACAATTAAGAGAAGGAGAGAGAACTCCTAACTTAAGCCAACAGCAGGACTCTAACATGCAAAGAGTTTTAAAGAACTTTCCTCGTTATGTAAGAGGGGACTGCGTGGAGTCATTTCTGGCTAGCTTTGAACGGGCTTGCCACTATTTCGAGGTACCTGAAGCCAAAATGATGGTGTACCTGAGACCACTACTTTGTGGGGAACTTAGTGAGGTTTACGCTGATTTGCGAGAGACAGAGAGTGCGAGTTACCTCATATTTAAAGAAAGGGTGAAGCTGAGGTTTGGCTTGACTCCTGAACAAAGTAGAAAAATGTTCAGGGAGATCAAAAGAAAGCCAGGAGAAACCTTTTCACAATTGGGAAGCCGAGTGGAAAAAGCCTTAGAGAGATGGCTTGAAGGAAGTAAAACGACCACTTTTGAGGAGTTAAAGCATTTAGTTTGTATGGAACAGTTTTATCGACTGATCCCCATACAAATGAGGTGGTTCGTTAAAGACAAGAAGATTAAACAAGTGTCAGATCTCGCGGCTTGGTTGGATGAGATGGAGCATGACTGGAATGTGAGTCATAGCTCAGGAGCCACCAAGAGACCGAGGGAATGGGTTCCAAAAGACAAAACTGACGTGGGAAACCAAAATCCTGTCAGGAGGGACCGCATTCCAGAGATTGCCACAGGAAAACTTGTCTGTTACTTCTGCCATCAAGAGGGTCATAAGAAAATGGCTTGCCCTAAATTAAACACCCAGAAAAGGCCAATTACACCACCAAAGCCTGTTAAGGTGGTTAGGCAAATATCTCCACACGAAGAAAGTCAGTCTCCACACGCACAGGAAGAGCCTGTAAAGATAATGCGAGTATGGAATACTGAGAAGGAGACAAATGGAGATTATTTGAGGGTGATCAAAGTAAAGGGTCAAGAACTAATGGGGTTCAGAGACACTGGGTCTGAAGTATCCCTCATTAGGCCGGAGTTTGTCAAGGAAGACCAGATACTTCCAGGCCAAAAATACAAGCTGAGAGGAATTTATGGCCCTGTTTTTGAAGTGTCAGTGGCTGAAATCCCAATAGAATACAAGAACTTCTCTGGAAAATGGAGAATGGGACTTTTTAATGATTTAGAAGTTCCAGTATTGTTGGGCAATGATTTGGCTGAACGCTGTAGACATGTTCATATGATTACCAGAAGCCAAGCTGAACTAGAAGGGGAGGCTGAATACAGTGTTGCTGATGAACAACCATCTACCTCACAGACAGAAAATGTCAGCCAAGAAATTCCCTTCAGTTTAAACCAAAGCCATATGAGACAATTTGAAGCAGCCCAGCAACATGATGAAAGCTTAAAACCTTTATGGGATGAAGTGGTCCCAGAAAACCACACACCCACAAGTGAAAAGCCAGTTTTGTTTAAAGTTGTGGAGAATAAATTGTACCGAGTTGTGAGGAGACAAAAGGGTCCCAAATTCTTTGAGGAAAGAACACAACTGGTAGTACCACAAAAGTATAGGGCTAAAATCCTCAAGCTAGCCCATGATACCACCTTCAGTGGACACCTAGGTATCAAGAAGACCAAAGATCGCATTCAGTCTAGGTTTTTTTGGCCCGGAATGGGAGGTGATGTGACAGCCTATTATAAGTCCTGTGAGACTTGTCAAATGGTGGGAAAAGCCAAAGATAAGACAAAAGGACTGTTACAATCCATTCCAGTTGTCACTGTTCCCTTTGACAAGGTCGGGGTGGACATCATTGGCCCTATGTCCCACAAGACACTTGATGGACATAGATTCATCTTGACTGCCGTGGACTTTGCCACACGATACCCAGAGGCAATTCCATTGAAGGAAACTGATGCCAAAACAGTGGCAGACGTGTTGCTCAATATATTTGCGCGCGTGGGTTTCCCTAGATCTATCATTACAGATCTTGGAGCTACATTCATGTCGCAGATGATGCAAGAACTGTTCCGGACCTGTAAGATAAAGCATCTTACTTCTACTCCATACCATCCTCAAACCAACGGCTTGACAGAGAGATTCGACGGTACCCTCAACCACATGCTGAAGACGTACGTCCACAAGAACCCTAATGATTGGGACAAGAAACTTCAACACTTCTTGTTTGCCTATCGGGAGGTTCCACAAGCCAGCACCAAGTTCAGCCCATTTGAACTGTTATATGGGAGAACACCAAGAGGACCTATGGACATTTTGAAGGAAGCATGGACAGGAACAGAGGACATTCCAGAGACTGATATCAACAGCTACATCGAGGACTTAAGAGGACATTTAACAACCATGAGAGACTGCGCAGCCGAGAGTTTGTCAACTGCCCAGCTGAAGCAGAAAGAACAGGCGGATCTTCACGCAAGACATCGATGTTTTGATGTGGGAGATAAGGTCCTGGTTTTAGAACCAAGATCTAAGAAGAAACTGGAGGTTTCTTGGGAGGGACCTTATGTAATAGGGTCAAAGACTGCAAAAGAGTGTAATACTGTAAAGAGTGGACTGGCCGGTTGTAATTTGAGACTGAGTAGTAGGGGAAGGAGAATTGGAATTGGGTGAAGAAGAAAAAAAGGAACGAACAACTTTATTATCTACAAGGGCCAGACCAAATAACACATTGCTAAATGAAGGTGTTATTGTAGAAAGGTATAGGATAGTGTATTGATTAAGAATTGGTTAATCTGGTCAATTGCAGTCTTGCAAAGTATATGATGTTATTACAATGGTGAAATGTATATGTTTCATACAATAGGTATGATGTATAAATATATTCTTGTGAAGTGTGTTAGTTATGTAGATAGGTTTTGCTAAGAGACAAAGAGTATTTTTAAAAAGTCACTATATAAATATAGAGATGTTTGAATAGACTGTTTATTAGAATAGAAGAGTGATATATATAGGTAAGAGTATAGAGATTATATATACATAGAATGTCAGGAGGCATTCCATGAAAAAGGTATTGTATTTACTATGTTAGTTTGTTTATATGCATTGTTGCTATGTATTTAACATGTTTTTTTCCCTACAGGAATGTATTTATTGTGTTTATTGCATATGTGTTAATGCAAAATGTGTTTATTGCAGATGTGAGTATTGCAAAATGTATTTAGATGTGGGTATGTATATAGATAGATGGATTAGATAGATAGATTAGTTAGAGGGGTTAGTTAGGCCTAGGATATTGTTAGGCTTTGCTTCGGAAAAGGTCTGCAAACCTTTTCACTCCGCAAACCATCTTGAGGTGGGGAGGGAATGTGAAGATCCCTTACCTTGCCAGCCTGGGTGGCAGGGCCTAGGAGAGGCAGGCTAGTTAGTTTCAGCCTTAGAAGGCCTGGCAGAGGGCAGCAGGAGCCATCTTAGTTTAGGGAAAGCTCCAGTTCAGAGAGGGGGAGTGGCCTAGGCCTGAGCCAGCCTTGGAGCAGCCAGGATTGGTTTGTTAAAGGGGGGCGGAGTTGGACTGTTTGGAGGGAAAGAAAGAAGCTGTTTTAGTGAGTTAGTCTGTTGATGTTAGAGTTAGAGCAGGATTACAGTTTTAGGAGTTCGTGATTAGAATAGGCAGGTTGCCTGAAGTTTGCCAGCCAAGTGAGCTGTGGCAAACTGGGTACAGCTATTTAGAGAAGGAATAGCTGGGTTTTGTAGTAGTAACTGTAACAAAGAAAGAACCATTCTCATGCAACCGTTACGCTTTTAAGTACCAGAACATTTTATCTGTAACAGCCAAGCTTATTAAACTGCATTCACTTTCTTCTGTACTATATTCAATAAACTTTCCTTGTTGTTTTTGAAATTTAAGCCTGAGTCCAGTGTACATTTGTGGATTTAGTCCCTTTTCCTTTTAAATCAGCCTCACCTGTTCTCCTTCAAAGAAGCCATTTAAAAGACACAGTATTTGGTGGTCTAAAAAGCCTTTTTAGTAGTTTAACCAGCTAGAGGGTTCCTGTTCATTTAGTTTATGGTGGCAGCGAAAGTTTAACTGGAGCGACATCCCCTCAAGAGTTATATAGGTGCCAGTGAATTCTTTATTAAAAGAGGGACAGTGGTGGGATCTGTTGGCCCCCTGTCCAGACGCCATAAAGGAGTTATTATAGCAACCACCATGCTAGGGATCTGCGGACCTCCTCCGGCAGCGTAAACTTGAGCCGTGGACAGTTCGTGAGGGGATTGAAAACCAATCCGAACCAGGATTGGAGGGGGCGCATACGCAATTGCGCAAAAGGGGTTACCGAAGTGGTGGAGGCCATATATCCCAATAGTGTCTGGACCTGTTTGGCTGACACCCTGGGCGAGCCCAGGGCTAACGTCACCTGTGTCTGCAAGGTAGAAAAACGGTCCGCTGGGAGGTAGGCCCTGCGTGACACTGCATCGAGGAACGCTCCGATGAACAGGATGCTCCGGGATGGAACCAGCGAAGATTTCTCCGCGTTGACGATCAGGCCCAGGGACTGGAGGAGACACAAAGTAATATGTACATGCTTTTGTAATTGAGAGGCTGATTTCCCAATAATAAGCCAATCATCAATGTATGGATAAACGACTATTCCCTGAGTCCGTAAGTGGGCTACCACTACAGCCATGCACTTTGTGAATACTCTGGGAGCAGTACTGAGTCCAAAAGGGAGGACATTGTACTAGAAGGCTCTGCTGCCCGCCAAAAACCTACGGTGTTGAGGCGCTATAGATATATGGAAATAAGCATCCCGTAAGTCTATGGTAGCAAACCATGCACCCTCTGGTATGAGGGGCATGATTGAAAAAAGCGTCACCATACGAAACTTCTTCGGTGAAATTGCTTTATTCAGATCTCTTAAATCCATAATAGCTCTAAATCCGCCACCGCGCTTTGAAATGACAAAGTATCTTGAGAAAAAACAGAAGGGGAACATAGAAACTGGAACTGGGGAAATAGCACCTTTCTGTAAGAGGGTGTTTATTTCACAGAGTAAGACTTCCGAAGGAGCAGTGCTCTTAACATTTCCCACTTGAGGGATGTTCTCAAATTCAATGGAATATCCCCTTTGGATGATTGCTAGCACCCATTTGTCAGTAGTGATGCTAGTCCAGCTGCTGTAAAAACCTTGTAACCTGTCAACAAAACTATGCTGTGTGGTGGGAGGAGAACATTCAGGTAAGCCAAAAGGGCTGAAGGAAAAATGCAGTCTAGAAGAGGGGCCTGGAGAACAGGGCGTCTCATTCTGGTCTGCCAAGGGTGTTGGAATGGAAGCGTCAAAGGCGCTTCCTGGAGGCACCCTGACCTTTGGACCTAGGCTGGTAAGGCTGGTACCTTGCCTTTGATGAATAGGAGTTCCTCTTGTTGCTTTGGAACCTAGGGGATGAAGGGCCCCTTCCTCTACCTGAACCCGAGAATGAGTTGTTAAAGTTTTTTCGATACTGGTTGGGGGGCGGTTGCCATCTAGTACGGCTCTGGTTGTACGGCTGCCAAGTGTAACCGAACTTACCAGCGGCTTGCCGGACTTCCTGCTTTTCTTTTAGGGTTGCGTCAGTCTCCGGGTTGAAGAGGCCTTCCTCATGGAGAGGAAGGTCCTCAGCCAAGGCCTTGCCCTCCTCGGACAAATTGGCCGAGCGTAACCACGCATGTCTACGGATAGAAGTCGCCGTAGCGAAAAGGTGACCCGCAGACTCAGCCAGGTGTTTTGCAAAGTCCTTTTGGACCTTCGACAATATTAGGGCCTCCGCCTGTAACGCGTTAGGGAAGCGTTGGTCTTCGGGCGAGAGTTTATCCAGATAGGGCAGTATTTTTGTCCACAGAAATGTTTGATACCCGCTCATATAAGTGGCATAATGTGCCATCCTCGTGACCAATCCTGCCGCTAAATGAGCTTTCTTCCCTAAAAGATCCACCTTTTTGCCTTCCTTGTCCGGGGGGGCGGACAAGGTGCTTTTTGGCTTTTTTTACTTTACCACTTCGGCGACCACCGTATTGGGCTTAGGTGGGTTGGCGACCCACTTTGCAGCCCTAAGATCGATCCTGTATAAGGAGTCGACTTTCCTAGGTGTTGCTGGTATGCTCGCGGGGGAGGCATCCAGAATTTTAGCTAATTTTAGGAGGTAAGGGAGCACTGGCAATGATGTGGAGACAGGAACCGCCTGTTCTTCCGAAGGAAACATCGTCCACATGTTCCTGTGCTTTTGGGGCCGGGATGTCCAGGGCCTTGATCATTCTATCTATTAAAGAGGTAAATTTATTGAAGTCTGGTGGAACTGGTGAGGGATCTGACATTTCTCTAGGCTGAATGGGATCAGACGGCTCCGCCGAGGAATCAGAGTCCTCTGGGTCTACAGCTGTCTGATCATCAGTTGGAAGGGCCAACTCCTGGGTCACCTGGGGGGTGCCTGGTGGAGCAGGAGGGCTAGAGATCACAGTATTAGCAACGTCACAACTTGGACGGTCTGCACAGGCTGAGCGTTCAGCACATACATTGTGGTTAACTGAGCGTTCAACACATACATTTTGGACAACTGAGCGTTCGACACAAGCAGTTTGGTCAACACAAGAAACATTTTGCTCAACATTAGTAATTGGTGTAGAGTTCAATTGTCCCTGTCCTGCCGTTAGAGGCACAGTCAGTGATGTTGAGGCAGATGGGGTTGGAGGGAAGATTGTGGTTGCATTTCCACACCCTCTCTGCTGTATGCCATGGATTGCGCCCATACTTGCGAAGGGGGCAAAAGGAGGAGCCGTGTGCTGGGCATACATGAAGTGCCCTGCAAGTCCCAAGTTCCACGGGCCCGCAAAGGGGTAAGGCCCCAGTCCATAAGGTCCCCACTGGGGGGCTGCTGGTTGTGGCCTTTCGACCTGTCGTGCCCTCCTGGAGCTCCTGGCTGTGGAGGCGGATCGGGCAGACCTTGCGGATGAGGAAGAGGAGGAGGAGGAGGAGGAGGATGAGTCGCTCGAAGAAGAGGAGGAGGAGGAGGGCAAAGCAGCCCGAGACCTCCCTCTCGACGATTGTCGGCGTCGGGAACCACCGCGCTTCCTGCTGCGGCAGGAGGGCGATCGAGGCCTCCTCCTCTTGCTGCCGCCTCTTTTCTCCCTGCTCTTCCTCGGTACCGGGACTGCAGGGACTGCAAACTCAGGGACCGTCGGAGGCGGCATGGCTCTTCCCAGTTGAGTTATCGCTGCCTCCTCCGCCTCCCCGAGGGGAGGGGCGAGATGCTCCCAGCCGGAAGCCACGCCCCCTGGGGAGGGAGGCAGCTCGAGGTCGAGCAGATGGAGCTCAGCCGAGCTCGGGAGGTCAATGTCGACCGTGGAAAGGGTCAACTCCGGGGGCCTTTCGGCCGCTTCTGTCTCCCTCATCACTGGGACCAAGGTAGGTGGAGACTGAGTCGGGGCCGGAGAGCGGCTCGGTGTCGGCGAGGGCAGGGCTTGCCCGGGCGAAGACGGGGCTCCCGAAGGCCTGGGCTCAACTCTCGGCGAAGGGATCCCCTGTGCGGCTGCCGGAGGAGTGGCTGAAGGCTTTCCCACTCCTTTCCCAGTGCTTTTGGGTTGAACGGGTTGCGGGCGGCCATCTTTGTGGGCCTTGTCGGCTTGCTTTTTGGCCTTCTTTTTGGAGCTCGCTTGCTCGGGCCTTGCGGGTGCCGGAAGGTTCGGCCTCTCCCCAATCGTTTGGGGGCTGGAAACAGGCGGCATAAGGGCCCTTTCATATAGGGCCGCTTTCAAACGGAGCTCCCTGTTCTTGCGCGTCTGTGGCGTGAAAGCAGCGCACACAGAGCAGGCCTGGGAGAGATGCCCTTCCCCCAGGCAGGCCAAGCAGAGGTTATGCCCATCCGTGTCGGGGAGCACGTTCGGGCAGGCCGAGAATCTCTTGAAGGAGGTGGTGGCCATATCTAGGCTCAGGCCCAAACAGGGGATGCGCTAAGACGAAGTCCGAAAGATGATCCGAGTCGAGGGGGATAGAGTACCTTGAGTAATCGATAAGCCAGTCCGTGTCAAAAGCCAGAAGATAATATCAGATAAGGTTCGCTTTGCTGCTCTGCCAAATCGGCAGAAAAAAGAGGATTGAGGGCGGGCTCCACAATGGGGCTTTATATACTCGGGGAGGGGAGGTGGAGCCCTGAGGGGGATACAATTCTTTTAAAATTTTCTAGAAGGTTCCGATGCTGGCCTGCGTGGGCGCAGGAATGCCACAATGTGCGATTCACAGTTAACTACGACAGGAAAAATAATAATTCCAAAACATGACTTGTCTCCTGAATCTTTGAAGATAAAAGCTCTCCTAAAATCATATGCAGACAGTTTGTTTGCTCATGGAATAAAGTTTTCCTGGGTGTTACCAATGGCCATTCTGGTCTATAAAGATAAGGAAAAATATATTGCAAGAACTCCAGAACAAGCCCAGAGAATGCTGGAAAAATTGGGTATTCCTTCAATACCAGAAACAGAGAAAAAAGGAGAAGTAAGTCAGAAGGAGAGGAAGATGAGGATGAAGACCAAACTGTTACAGAAGGATAACTAGTAACTGGATTAACAAGAACTTCAAAATGAACATGGACTATAACATTATCATAAGTACTAACTCTGCCTTGGGACTAAGTATGGGGGGAAGTAAGGGTGAAAGTAACTTTTGCTTTTTTCTTCATTCTCCTGGATTTCTATTGGAAGTTGTTTTTGGAACCTTTTCGTAAGATGATTGTAGGGTTGATGGGTTGTAATATTGGTATAAGAAAACTAGCATATATGGAGGGAAGGGGGTTGAAGGCGGGGCCATACAAAGGGTAAAAAACAATGAAGTAATGGGACGGACTGGAATAATAATACTGCTGTTATTTGCATTAGCAATGGAACCTCTGGCAGACAGAATACGAAACAATGGCAGGATAAAGGGTTATCAGATTAAGAACGAAGAACTGAAGATAAATCTTTATGCGGATGACATTTTATTATAATGGAAAACCCAGAAGAAGCAATAAGGGAAATATAAATAATTCTAAAAGATTTTGAAAGATACTCAGGATTGAAAGTCAACATGAGCAAATCAGAAATGCTTATATACAATATGGGGAAAAAGGAGCAGAAGGCGCTGCAGGCAAAAATGGGAGAAATAAAAATAATAAGAAATAGAATAAAATATTTAGGCATTACTATTACAAAAGAAATAACCAAGTTAAAAGTGGCCAACTATGGGGCAATATGGAAAAAAATTCAGGAAAAAAAATAAAAGCCTGGAGGGATAAGCAATTAAGTATCCCAAGGAAAATACAAGCTCTGAAAAAGTGCATAATTCCCAAATTACTTTATCTTTTTCAAACTTTATCAATAAAAATAGAATATAAACAGTTATAAGAATGGGACAACATTTTGAGAGAATGGATATATGGGAAAAAGAGAAACAGAATAATGAAAAAGATTCAATATACCCCAAAGAGAATTCTTGGATGGGGGTTTCCAAATCTACTATGTTATTATGAGGCTTTCCAAGTAAGAGCACGACTAGAAATAAGTTTAAAGGGATAAGATAAATGGATAAAAGTAGAGAATGAAATAAATCTAGGATGCGGAAAATACGGGTTATACACCAGAGATATTAACAAAATAAAGGAAAATCTAACAGGGCCGAGAAAGGTAGCATATGACTGTTGGCAAAATGGCAAAAACTATGGGCATATAAAATATCAGGAAAGACCCCTATTAAGAGCATGGGACCCCCCGAAAGGTTAACAAATAACTTAGAAGAAAAGGGATTAAGGAGGGTACGATATGTGGAAACAAGATGGAGAGATAATTAATTGGCCAAAGTTTTTGGAAAAGGGGGGGGGGAGAAAATTGGTTAAAATTAAGAGGGATTTGGGAAAAAGTAAAAAAAGAGGGTGCAAAACCCACTGAAGAACTAAAGGTAGATAAATTGCTAAATGCAAGAGAAAAGACAAGTAAAGGAACAGCGGCAAAAATATATAATTTAATGGTAGAAGATAAAGAGTTTATGATTAGAGCAATAAGTAATAAATGGAATGGAGTTAAATCATTACAGACAAGAGAAATAGAGGAAATAATTAGGAACATGAATAAAATAAAAATAGAAAAATATAATGAATTAGAAAAAAAGATGATATTAAGATGGTATAGAACTCCTGAACAACTGGCTTATATGTTAAAAGGAAAGAATTCGAAGTGTTGGCATTGTAATAAAGAAAAAGGTACTTATTCACACATGTGGTGGGAGTGTTCTGAAATTAAAAAATTCTGGCAAATCATACAAGTAAAAATTCAGGAGATATTCCAGATAAGAATTCAAATTAATAATGATTTGCTACTTTGGGGAGTGTTGGATCATCCGAGTATAATAATTAATTGCCAGGAGTTATTTAAGGTAACAATAAGAGCAGCCCATGCAGTGATTGCCAGAGGATGGAAAGACAAATCGAAATGGACGCTAACTAATTGGAATGATTATATGTACGACCAAGTGCTGTTAGACATTATGGGAATTATGACCAAGCAAACACCAAGAATCGACAAAGAAAAGATCATTACAAATAGATGGAAGGTCTACTTCAACTGGGTGAAAAATGGAGGAGCCAACGATCACATCAAAGAAAAAACACAAAGACTCTACCAGTGGCTGGATCTGCAAGATTAGCTAGAAATATACTGTGGTTGAAGAGGGAGGGAGGGAGAGGGAGGGAAGGTGGAGATAAGGTAATATACACCAGTGTAAATTAGTATAATATCTTTAATATTTGTTGAATTATTCAGGTTTTATATGTGTAACACTTGGAATTTGGCCTACTGATCTGTGTGTATAATATAATAAAAATATCTTTAAAAAAAAACATATCTGCCAGCTCAGGCAGGGAAACTGCTGAGTCGCGGGGTGGGCGGTACACCAGCAGAACCCCAAGCTATCACGGTTCCCCTCTCAAATGGACACACTCGAACTCAGATGATTGCGGAACAGAGTATCTGACCACAGCAATGGATTGCCGAAAGACCACTGCGACCCCTCCTCCCCGCCCCCGAAGCCTGGCCTGCTGGTGCACCCCGAAGCCCGGTGGGTACAGCTGGGTGAGATTTACCTCACCCAACTCGTCCAACCACGTCTCAGTAATGCATGCCAGATCCGCCCCCTCATCCAGGATCAAGTCCTGGATGGCAGCGGCCTTAACCATTGATGGATCTCGCATTTGCCAGCAGAACCTTAAGGCCAGGGGGTCTGTCATGGAGTCTACCACTTCCTACCTTCTCCAGGGTCGCAAGAACTCTGTTGTGCTTCTCCCTGGGACGTTGGTGACCAGCAAATCTCCTCCCCCACACGACCTGAATGGTGCCCCCCTCCTCCGGAACCCCTCCCCGCTTGACTAGGATCTATCATTGTTTTGAGTCCACAGTGCTCTCTGGATGTAGGTGAACTACAACTCCCAAACTCAAGGCCAATGACCACCAAACCCTTCCAGTATTTTCTGTTGGTTGTGAGAGTCCTGTGTACCAGGTTTGGTTAAATTCCATTGCTGGTAGAGTTCAGAATGCTCTTCGATTGTAGGTGAACTATAAATCCCAGCAACTACAATTCCCAAGTGTCTAGGTCTATTTCCCCCAAACTCCACCAGTGTTCACATTTGGGCATATTGAGTATTTGTGCTAGGTTTGGTCCAGATCCATCGTTGAGTTTTGATTGCAGGTTAACTATAAATCCCAACAACTACAACTCTCAAATGACAAAATCAACCCCCCCATCAAAAAAAAAAAACTCCCCACCAGTATTCAAATTTGGGTGTTGGGTATTTGCTCCAAATTTGATCTACTGAATGAAAGTATATCCTGCATATCTACATAAAATAACAATAGCCAAATTACAGTTATGAAGTAACAACAAAAAAAATGTTATGATTGTGGGACACCACATGAGGAACTGTATTAGGGGGTTGCGGCATTAGGAAAGTTGAGAACCACTGGTCTAAATACAAGGCATCGTTCTTCAGAAGGGGTCCCTCCTAATGTTTCTCCTGGCTACTCTTCGCAAGATGCATTTGCTTACAAAAACGTCTTGATAATCCTGTTTCCATCCTCGCAGGGACTGCTTAGAAATCTATGGACAAGTGTGCAAATCCGAAGCTAAAGGAGGACAAGACTGAATCATGAATTCACAAGCCTGGATAGTCTTATTTACTATTGCAGACTCCTGACTACTAAGTAGTAGCCAATGGGCAAGAAATCAACTATGATGGATTCTATCATTTTATACAAGGAGTCGTGAGTTATCTTCTCATTTTTGGAGCTATGCTGGACAGAGGTCATGTCAACACATATGCATTGTGCAGAACTCCATGATAAAAAAAATATGGGCCTAAATCCTATTTAGTTCGAACTAGACTCACTGAATCGATGCAATTTAGTCATGTTTACTATTTGATCTCATGGGTCTGTTTTTATTGGGAGTAATCAATGGGATTCAGGCCTGGCCTCAGGGATAGCTCCATATTGAAAATACTGTCTATGCCCAACATGTTGGCATGTTTGCCAACATTGCTTTATTTTTGTCCTTCAAGCCATCTTCTTGTAATTGGAACCTGTTATGGAACAAGAAACTAAAATAGAATTGTTTTTATACACAAGTCTTTTAAAACAACCTTTCAATGAGTAACTGCTTTTGTGTTGATGGTAATGTAAAAGCAGAGCCAAAGCCAGAGCCAGATTGAGTCTTGGACTATGGCTCTGGAGTCCAGGGTTCAAACCCCTGCTTGCCCATGGAAACCCAATGAGGCAATGCATACACTCTAAGCCTCCCTCTGAACTAATCCTAACAGGTTTTGGTCTTTCTTTCAATTGTTGCCCCAAAAAGTTGGGCTTCAAAAAACTGCAAAACAAAACATGAGGCTCAGTGTTTTCTATCCCGGCATAGAAACAATGCAAAACAAAAAAATTAGTGGTTAAAATGTTGCTGGCAACAACCAATGGACACAAGCAGCTCACACACACTTTCTAGAGATGCAGTTCTAACTGAAATGTGCTGACAAATCAGCACTGCTCAAAATTTTGTTGTACAATGTATAATAATGAAGTTACCTATTCTATAAAAAAACCCCACCTGAGTCAGAATCTAATGAAGCTAAGAAATGCAAATATTGAAACAAAGTGTTTTTGAAGGCTTTCATGGCCGGAATTGCTGGATTGCTGTGAGTTTTCCTGGCTGTGTGGCCATGTTCCAGAAGCATTCTCTCCTGACATTTCACCCACATCTATGGCAGGCATCCTCGGAGGTTGTGAGGTCTGTTGGAAACTAAGCAAGGGAGGTTTATACATCTGTGGAATGTCCAGGGTGGGAGAAAGAACCCGTCTGCTTGAGGTGTGAATGTTACAATTGGCCACCTTGATTAGCATTTAATGGCCTTGCAGCTTCAAAGCCTGGCTAATTGCTGCCTCGGGGAATCATTTGTTGGAAGGTTTTAGCTGCCCCTGACTGATTCTTGTCTGGAATTCCCCTGCTTTTTGAGTGTTCCTCTTTATTTACTGTCCAGATTTTAGTTTATAAATACTGGTAGCTGGTTCATCCTTTCTGTTGAAAATGTCCACATGCTTATGGAGTTCAATGGCTTCTCTGTGTAGTCTGACATGGTGGCTGTGAGTGGTCCAGCTTTTCTGTGTTCTCAAATATGCTGTGTCCTGGTTGGTTCATTGGATGCTCTGTTATGGCTGACTTCTCTGGTTGACTTAGTCTGCAGACTTTCATGTTCCTTGATTCGTGTTTGGGCAATGCTGTGTTTTAAAACAAATGATGGGAAAACTTCCAAATTTGTGTTTCTGGCCCTTTGCAGATAGCTCCTTTAGACCATAACTTGAAGTAAATCTAGCAAAATGTAGCTCTCTATATAGATCTCAAGAGAACATTGGCACTTGACTTTAATGTGCCACTTTCTGCATGACTTTTGGGGTTTCTTCAATATCAAACCAAGGACAAATCATACATCTCAGGCAAAGGCTTTCTGCACATTTGAAGACTGATTTTTCATAATATTCCAGTGTCCTTTGCCACAAGCTGTACTTTTTACTAAATTATTATTATTTTTTATATCCTGCCTTACTCACCTTACAATAGTGTTTCCCAACCTGGGGGTCTGGACCCCTAGGGGAGTCGTGAAGGGTTGTCAGAGGGGTCGCCTTAGACCATCAGAAAACAGAGTATTTTCTTTTGGTCATGGGGGTTCTGTGTGGGAAGTTTGGCCCAATTCTGTCATTTGTGGGGTTCAGAACGCTCTTTTCCCCAAACTCCAGCAGTGTTTACATTTGAGCATATTATTTGTGCCAAGTTTGGTCCAGATCCATCATTGTCCGAGTCCACAGTGCTCTCTGGATGTAGGTGAACTACAACTCCCAAACTCAAGGTCAATGCCCACCAAACCCTTCCAGTATTTTCTCTTGGTCATGGGAATTCTGTGTGCCAAGTTTGGTTCAATTCCATCATTGGTAGAGTTCAGAATGCTCTTTGATTGTAGGTGAACCATAAATTCCAGCAACTACAACTCCCAAATGACAAAATCAATCCCCCCATTACTACATTACGATACATAACAGTAGCAAAATCACAGTTATGAAGTAGCAACAAAAATAACTTTATGTTTGGGAGTCATCACAATATGAGGAACTGTATTATGGGGTTACAGCATTAGGAATGTTGAGAAACATTGCCATGGAAACTCATACAGTTCCCTACAATTACCCAAAATATTTTAGGTTGTTTTGTTTGTTTTTTTTTAAAAAAGAGTCAACCACATTCTACATAGAAAACCAAATTTATTTTATCCAAAGCACTTGCACAGGTCCATGAAAAGATAAATGGGCTGCTGGTGCAATAGTTCACCCACATAGGAGATGTATTGATACAAGGGAAAAAGAGTACATTATCGGCACACTGTACTCCTTCATATGTGCACCAACTGCTTAGGATGATCCTAGGAAGCTGGTCATGCCATCTGTGGTCTATCATTCAGTTGAAAACCAAGCACCTTTTACAACTTGGTGGTCCACCAAGTTTAAATGCAAAAGATTAATTCACAGAAACAAAAGGTAATAGGATAACACAGATCAAGAAACACACAAGAAGGAAGCCATGTGCAGGTTTAGGCACCTCAATCATATCTGGATCCTAGCCATATCCACTGCATTATCTACCCATTGACAAAAGATGGAAGGTTCAATTGAGTAATGGAGCAATTATGTAGACCAATGGAATCGCAGCCACAAATAGATCAGCTGATTCCCCCCCCCCCCCCCCCCCCCATTACATTTCAGGACTACAAGACTAGCGAGAGCAAAAGCCCTGCACACGATCTTAATCAGAGGGACCAAAAATCACATAATATTAATAAAAGAATCTTCTCCACGCTGGAATATTCCGTCTGAGAAAAAAACGTTCAGATCTTACCAACATTTGAACTGCAACTTGGGCACTGTTTGCATTAAAAATGTAAAAAGTAAACATCACATCTCAACGGAGAGGCAGCAGATCCAATTCACCAAATACCATAAAGGGGAAAAGTGGTCAACTATGAATCCACTGCTGCCATGATGGTTCTGCTTATCAATTTTCAACTGGCAACAGTTCAAGTTCTGTGTTAGAAGCAAAATCTATGGGTAGTATCTACAAATGGATTGTTTGAATACAGTGTGCGTGTATGAGTGTGTGTCTTCAAAAACAGCAGTATTGACAATGTTGGGAAAGCAGAGAGAACAAGGCAGGGAAAAAAACAACAGAGGAGGGAAAAACAAGGCAGGAACCGGGCCTAATATCTAGGACCCCTGGCCTTCTGGATCCACATTGCCTTCGGGATCTTCATCGTTATAAATGTTCTCTGCCTACAGAGTGAAAGGAACAGGGATTTAGGAGTATTATTTGGATGGCAAAATAGTAGATCAAAAGGACACTGAAAAATAATACTAACGAGCACAGCATACAGTAACAGTGTATTGAGTTATCATTCTATCCAAATACTTCTTGTTGCAAGCAAGGTTTCAGACCCTGGCGGACCACACTGTTTTAGACTCCCAATTCCCCAAGAATAATAATCAATGAGATACTTACCATTTGCCAGACCTGCATGATATTGTCTTCTGATACAGAACAAATTACCCAGGGCTCATTGGGATTCCAGGAGAAATCAGAGATTTTGGCAGTGTGGCCACCGTGAATAAACTAACATTGAAAACAAGACGGTAGTTTTAAGTACACAATACCAATGGCATATACACATTATTAGAGCAAGAAAGAAACTTATTCTGAATCTCTTCAGTCAGATAACATAAAGTCTGACAACTTTCAGCAGAGACAGACCAAAATTTGCTTGCAGTCCCCAACATCCGGACTTATCATTTGTCATCTACTAGGCATAGAGCTTTCTCGATCGTGGCCCCTTATTTATGGAATGCCTTGCCGGTTGAAACTCGAACCATCCGAGACCTACTTGCTTTTTGGAAAGCCTGTAAAACTTTTCTTTTCCGGCAAGCTTTTGACAGGTGAACAACCCGGACTATGCCTGTTCCCGCCGGCTATTGTCTGTTATTGTTATTTTTAAAGCTAACTGTATTGTTTCAATCAATCAGTGATTTATTACGGTCTTTGACCAGCACAGTACAGAATGGGGCATCGGTGTCCAAGAAAGGGAATCGCAGTTCCCAAGTAGATCAGGTATAAAAGCAGATTAAAAGCAGATTAAAAGCAGATTAAAAGCAGATTAAAAACATGTTATAAAAGAGACAAATTAAAAAGATAAAACAGACTAAACTTACAGTTTAAAGTGCATGTATGAATCTAAAATAGGGGGTGGCTAATAACAAATGTCAGACTGTAAAACTGTATTGTTTTAATCTGCTTCTGTAAGCAGCTCCGAGTGGTATACAAGTTAAATAAATAAATAAATAAAACCTTTAAAACTAATTCTAGAATACAGCGAAGAAAGAATCACATACTGGATCTAAAACATTTAAATTTAAATTATTGCCAGCATTAAGATCAGCCATCATATATAGGATTTAATGTTTAATTTTATTCAATGCTTAGACCACAGATCTTTCACATATAAGGTGCAACAAAACATCTAATTATAATATGGGTTTTGAATACGTTTATTGAGGTTAGTATATTGTAAGCACAGGTCTGCTTAAGCTGCAGCTGCTCTGTTGATGCATTGCCGCAGCAACCAAGTTTGCTGTAGAAATGTATCCAGTTTAGCTGAGATCAGGAGCCAAAGGGAGCAGAGCTAACTGCCAATAGGAGGAGAGCGGGTATTTTAAAAACAGTCTTTGGCAGAGGAGCCAAAAGGAAGGTTGGTTCTTGCTGTGTTAGAGCAGGACGAAGGGGTTAAGGTTTCAGTCTCAATATTAGACTGTTAAATAAACCAGCGTTGAATTTGTAACTAGTTTGTGAGCGAGGGGAAAGGGATTCCCAGGAATATTTTTGTCTTCAGTGGGAGTGTTGAAGTAAATAAAGGACAAAAATGTGCCTGTGTTAGTCAGTGAAACTGAGGGTAAAAGTGTACTTTGGGAGACTTAACCTTTCATTTGGGTGAAGAAACTACAGGATTATATTTACCCAGTCAGAAGACTGAGAAAGAATAACAGATAAGCAAGCCTGGAAATTATATAGAAACTGTTTCAAAGGTCCATGATATAAAAGTTAGCTGTAACTATACTAAGGAAAACTGAGAAGAAACTACTGTGTAACCAACTAAGATCTGTGTGCCTTATAATCCTTAAATAAATACTTTGTTCAATTTCTTATAACAAAGACTTGTGTACAGTTTCTGAGGTGAAGATTTACTTCAAGGAAGACGGCTGAAAATATTTTGGAACAGGATTCAGTATATAGTATTTAGTTACACGTTTTAAAGTGCCTCACAGTACAAACCTCTCTCTTATATCAAGCCTCACATCAGTCTAAATCTCTCAAGCCTCACACAAATATATTTTAATTATAATAAAGAGTTCAGCCACACATTCCACCACTACTATTGTATTCTCCTCATCGACCTGTTGTTTGTTATTCGTTCGTTATCTTCCTTTACAATTAGTGGCAGCAGTGGGATAACAAAATAAAGCCCCCCCCCCCCGGCCTGAAAATTTCTGTCTTTGTTTTCCTGGGTGCATTATATATCCTTTTACATATGGCAGGCAAATAAATACTGATATATAAAAACCAGAGTTTTAAGTACAATATAAAATACAGCATTAAAATCCTATATAAATAATTAAAATTCTACATGTATCAATGGCAAGATACGCTCTTAAAGTACTACATAAGATACTGTATGGACTAGCACCTGCATAATTAAAAACCAAGTAAAACCAAGTAAATACAGAATTATTAAAACTTAAGTAGGGAACACCTTGGATATAAACAGCCACTAAGTAGTTAAAGCATTCCCAGCAGTCGACTGCAATATGAGAAATTAGTCTTGCCCGGATTTTCTGTGCTGCCAGGGCAAAGAGAGACACCTTGTGAGTAACTACAGGGTTAGTGTCAGCCAAAAGATAGAAAATATTTTCTGACACAGTATAGGTTTGAATGAGATAAAAAAAATAGGCCCCAGGATTTTATTTCTTGGTTCAGAATATAGAGAGAAGGAAAACAAATCCTCAATTTCTGGGGCTCCATAAACACATAAATGAAGAGCCAGAGGGTGCCCTTTTATTTACCATCAGTCACCACTGTGGGCACACTTTGAAAACGAAGGGCTATCAAGGCTTGCCTAAGTTTTGGAAATGTGAGCCTAGACAGGTAGATAGCCCTATCATGGTCAAGCTTTACAGGATTTAATGAACAAACATCAGGCCAACCTCACATTTCTTTCTCCTCACTTTGCTATCTCTTTCTCAACAGCAAAGTTTAATCATTCACAGCCATGAGGAAATACTAAGGGCTTTAAGGTGGGAGCAAGGAAGGCAAAAAGAACAGAAAAAGAATATACATACTCCACTGTGATTTGTGTTCACAGATGTCAGAGTCACATTTGCTTTATTAGCAAGACCAAACCAAAAGGTGCAATTAGCACCTGGATTTTCACAACAGGAGGAAAAGGAGGAAACAATACACAAATCATAACAAAGCCCGATATAAACCTACTCACCAAGAGCTCAGGTGGACCATCCTCTGCATCTTCAGGAGATTGCTCTTCCCCTATTTTGCTGAAATGAAAGACAGCAACATTTGATGGAAGGAAGTACATCAAATGGATTTCTAAACAATATCAATACAACGGTTTGCTGATACAACGCTCACCTCAAATCCCAGACATTCAGCCTGCGATCCGTGCCACTGGAAGCCAAAATTGTCTCATTATGAGGAGACCACTGAACCTGCATTAATTAGGATAAAACACTTTAAAGCATTCGTTAGCATCCATTTCTATATTTTATAATTTATATATTCTATAAATAAAAAAATCTTCACAAAAGCCAGTCACCCATTCTAATTCACCCTCCTGGTTTGTTTTCTGCTCCTGAAATCTGCTATTTAACAGGCTAAATCAAAGGACACACAGCAGAGGATTTTAAAAATATACTGAATCAATTTTCCTTCAAAATAATGGGTATTCATTTCCTGGGTACATCTCGTAAGAGCTGTAATTTTACCTATTACTTCTACTGGTTGAAAAAAAAATAGTTATTGATTACATGTGTTTTATAAACAGGTGTATTAATTATTACCATTATTTTGGGGAAATTATGTAAGCATTTGTTATAAAAACAATACATGTAGAAAGTTGTCAGCAACTTTTCTTATAATCCTATCTTATATAATACTAATATTGTGCTATTCTAATATTATTGTATACACATATAATATTGATATTATAATGTAATACAATATACTAATAATTCAATATAATTGTATATAATATATTACATGTAATATTACTAATAATACTGCAGCATAATGGTATAGTACAATATAATAATATATAATACTAATATTGTGCTATACTAAAAATATATTGTACATACATATAATATTGATCATAATATTGTAATACAATATAATACTATTAATAATACAATATAATAATATTATAATTATATGTTATATATTACATCTAACGTTACTAATAATATTGCAGTATAGTGATTTAGTACAATATAGCAATATATAATACTAATATTGTGCTGTGTTAAAATAATATATTGTATGTACATATAACTTGTAAGCTGCTCTGAGTCCCATTCGGGGTGAGAAAGGCGGGATAGAAATGTCCTAAGTAAATAAATTAAACCCTTTGTAGTTGCCAGTGTCATTTTAAAGCAATTTAATATACAATATAACCTAATATCACTGTTTTCCTCATACGATACTCAAAAGACATGAGAAAGAAGAAAAAAAGCAGAAGCTTAGCTGTAAATATTTTCCAACACCTGCTACTGAGCCATCTGCAAAAAAGTCAAAGCATAAGCCAGGGTTTATATAAGTAAAAATGACACTAAAGCAAATTCTAATTAACTTTATTTCAAAAAAGAGTCTTAATAAGGGGGGGGGGGGAACCAAAGAAAAAGACATACACCTTGAGTGCCATCTTGGGAGAAAGATGGGATATTATGTCAATATATATAAAATTATGGAGGTTTACCTGAAATATTTCATCTTTGTGTGACTCAAAGGAATGTAGCTTCAATTTCAGGTTTCGAAGATCCCACAATGCAACTGTCTGTGGAAGAAAATCAGAGCAAAGTTAATAAATAAAGGCATTTATCATATTAAGTCCAGGCCGCACTAATGATCACAGAGTCTCGACACAGATTGTATAACATACTATTCCATGGAGAAATCCCTATGAAACATCACATCAATGAATATAACTAATAAGAATTCTGTTAACAGGTACCTTATCAGCTGATCCTGTGGCCAGGATGAACTCACTATAAGGGTTGAAAGACAAACAGTTCACTTCTGCAGTGTGAGCATCCACAGAGTGGCTGGGTTTGGAAGTGTTGTTTGACCGTGTGTCCCAGCTAAAAAGGAAGAATGTCAAGAATGGTTACTATTAAGAGGCCCTCTTCTTTACAAAAAATTAAGAAAACCATTCAGTATACATAGAGTGTAAATCTGAGGGCTAATTAACATTTTGTGAGCTGCTCTGAGTGTGTGGCTGAAAAGCGGGGTAAAAAACATTCTGGTGAGGTTTGGGGGAGAAGAGCCTATTATAAAATTTATATGTATATCATATGAATTTCCTTAGTGTATCAGACAATCTTTCGTATGTACTTATTTTAACCTGTGTACAAATACAGAAACACATTTTTCAACTGTACAATACCATTTGAAGGCTTAATTTTCATATATTTGTATTATGCAATAGCTTTTTTTCTATATGCATACCTATTAAAATACACTATGAGCATTTTTATGAAAGCAAAATGCTACTTTATAGCTGATATGTATTCATACTGATAAACATATATACATGTAACTGCTATCTATGTATATATTAAAAGTCAAAGTATGTATGCGGAGGACAAAAGTGTGGCGGTGTGGCGGTGTATGTGCCAGCATTCTGATTGGGCAGCCTGAAAGTTCCAAGATTCTGATTGGCTGCCGCTGTGGTGCTATTTGCATATGGTCTCTGATTGGCCAGCTTTACAGGAGCCCCTGGTGGAGAAAAGGGTTCATGACAGAGACGGAGACATGAGAGAAGGAAATTTGCATATGGTCTCTGATTGGCTAGCCTCAATTCCAAGATTCCGAGATGACAAAGAGAGGAAAGGAAAAGGCCAGGGGCTGGGTCAGAAAATTACCAATACAGACCAAACATGGCACACAGAGCCCCCATGATCCACTCTACATACTACTGCAGTTTGGAGGAGGATGAACCATGGATGTTGGGACTTGCAGTACTATCACTCACATTTTGAGACCGCTGTTAACCTCATCCAATGACTGATCAGGACCAAACTTGGCACATAGACCTCTCATGACCCACCTTATGTCCTGGTGTGGTTTGGCTGGGGATGGACCATGGATTATGGGACTTGCAGTACCTTTGCTCAATTCCTGAGACCACTGCAACCCTCATCCAATTACCGACAAAGACCAAACTTGGCACACTGACTCACCATGACGCACTCTATATCCTGGTGCAGTTTGGAGGAGGATGCACCATGGACAATGGGACTTGCAATACCTGCACTCCCTTCCTAAGACCATTACAACTGCCAACAATGATGGATCAAGACCACAATTCACACTGAGAGCCCGCATAATCCACTCTACATGTTTGGAAGAATTTGGCAATGGATGATGAGACTTCCAGTCACTTCACTCACTTCCTGAGACCACTGCGACCCTCGCCAGTGACTGATCAAGACCAACTTGGCACACAGAGTCCCCATGACCCACTCTACATCCTGGTGCACTTTCGAGGAGGACAGACCATGGATTATTGGACTTCAAGTACCTCCACTCCCTTCCCAGGACTGCTGCAACCCTCATCTAATGTCCGATCAAGACCAAACTTGGCACACAGAGCCCTCATGACCCACTCTACATCCCGATGCTGTTTGGAGGAGGAAAAATGATGGATGATGGGACTTCCAGTACCTTCACTCACTTCCTGAAACCACAGCGACATTTCTCCAAATACCAAGGAAGACCAAACTTGGCACAGAGAGCCCCCTTGACCAACTCAACATTCTGGTGAGGTTTGGGGGAGAAGAACCTATGGATGATGGGACTTGCAGTACCTAAACTCACTTTTTGACACCACTGTGACCCTCATCCAATGATTGAGCAAGAACAAAACTTGGCACACAGAGCCCCCACGACCTACTCTCCATTCTGGTGCAATTTGGAGGAGGATGAACCACAGATGATGGGATTCGCAGTACCTTCACTAACTTCCTGAGACCACTGCGAGCCATATAAATAACTGATAAAGACCAACCTTGATTCACAATTCCTTTCTCAAATAACCCGGGCAGCGCCGGGTCCCCAAGCTAGTTCACAAATAAAATTCATTTTTTTCAAGAATTCCATTTTAAAAAATATTCCACTCAGTGAAGTAAAATTAGCAAAAAAGTAATTTATTTTGATATATAATATTGTTATGCTTTATGATTTAATTGATAGTTATATGTTATTGTTCTTTTAGGTTAGGTTTTCATATGTTTGTGAGGCATTAAATTTGCTGTGAATATGTTGGAAACAGCTTTAAGGAGTCGTCGTCATCGTCCCCCAGGTGAGAAAAGTGGTATACAAATGAAGTAAATAAATAAACATTCTCTAAAAATAATACAATAATAATAACAACCACCACCACCAAACCAACACAACAATGGTATAGCTTTACTTACATCATGAGTTTCTGATCATCCGCAACAGATCCAAAAAGTGATTCATGGAGCAAATGCCAGGAAACATCTTCAACTACAGCTGTATGGCCTGTGAAGATCGTTTTGGCATCCACCACTTTCCCTTCCTTTGGAACAGCGCTGATGTCCCACAAGCAGATAGTCTTCAAGGAGAAAAGGTAGAGGAAAATACGCTCAGATAGAAGGCATAATTCACCTGGCAAATATAACATGTATGTGTGCCATGGCTAACAACATACAATACTAACATGATCATCAGATGCGCTAAGCAAATGCCCGCTAAGGTTTGGGTTCCAAGACAGACCATAGCCTTCCTTCTGGTGCCCACGGAGACGGAGATCTGGATTACATTCACCAGAAGGATCTGCAAAGAAAAGGGGTTCAGAATCTTGGCTCATTGTAATTATGCAGCGATCATGCGGCGATCTATTGAGAAGAAACATAGGAAGCTAAGTTTTGCTCCAAACCTGAAACTAGACATGAACAACCCAACTGTCTACTTTAAAAGCTTTTAACTATGAATTAATAAACAGTTTTCCTAATTCAACCTTACACTTTCTTTGAAATCTTACTGGAAAATTCTCCCTTATGAGGATCCCTCATAAGGGAGTTTTGGCAGCTCTGACCCAGTGATCTCTGTGTGTAATTGGCTCCCACATTCCTGTTCAGGATTCAACTACAACTAAAAGATATAAGGCAAGATCAGTCTTGACAGATACCTGGTTTAGATGGGTGCTTGGTATAGTCAAACACCAGGACATCACTGGATGGTGTCTTTGTTGCAATGATGCAAGGATTCTGGGGCATGTAGCGTGCTCTATTCACTTCTCCTTCATGGTTGATTTTTATTTCAATCTCAATTTTCCCACTAACAGATCCAAAGCCTCCAAACTCTGAAGATAAATAAAACATTGATAACATCAATAATATCACCAGGGCCCCTGGTGACGCAATGCATTAAACTGCTGAGCTGCTGTACTTGCTGATTGAAAGGTTGGAGATTTGAATCTGGGGAGAGGGGTGAGCTCCTGCTGTTAGCCCCAGCTTTTGCCAACCTAGCAGTTCAAAAACATGCAAATGTGAGTAGATAGGTACCACTTCTGGGGAAAGGCCTTAGTCATACTGGCCACATGACCTTGAATGCATCTACGGACAATGCGGGGTCTTCACCTTAGAAATGGAGATGAGAACCACCCCCCCCCCCCCCCAGAGTTGGTCATAACTAGACTTAATGTCAGGGGAAACCTTTTCCTTTACTTAATATCAATTGTGCTCACTTATACAGAGAATTTAATATTTTAAAAATGTAAGAAATCTATGTCATATGCCATTACAGAAATGAAATAGCGGGGGGGGGGGGGGATATAAAAATTGATAATCATGGAGGTTCAAACAGAGGACACCAACACTATTACATGGTGACCGCCCTCTCCCCTTTTACTGGAAGCAGTTGCAAACTATTCAGTTACATATGAATGCTTAACTTCAGGAAACAGAGCAGCATAATCTCCCCAATAACCTTTAAGGGATGTGACATCCCCAGATTTGGCAAATTTATCCAGATGTGTAACTATTGTCAGGTAGTATGCTAGGAGTTCTACAACAGGAAACTGTTGTACCGGAATATCAGTCACATTTCTGTACCGCTTTCACAGAAACTAGCTATTTTTGCAATTCTAGTTTCAAGACCCAAAAAGTAACTCAACACAATAGCAATTTGGAAAAGCAATTATTTACTTTCTCAAATTTTCAAAAACGCTACAAATAATGACATTTCTTAAAATGGGATCCAAGCTGCTGGCAAAATACTTTTGTCCTAACCACCTCATCATTGTCTCAACATCCACAATTAGAACAGAATTATCTTACCTCCCTTCTCACTATCATAATGTGAAGCATCAAACTGTGCATCATCATTCGGAAGCTGGACGCTGGCAATCACAAGGTGGTTTTGCTCATCAGAGGTGTGGGTCCCAAGCACTAGTCGATGGATACTGAAGTCTTTGCCTTCAGGTCTGCAATGCAATCAAAGGGAAACAATCTCGTTTTAGCTGGGACTCCATTCACTTATTAGGTCCTACTGTATTACACCACGTTAGCAATTACTTTAAAGCTACCACTCACAAAAGACTTACCTGGTTACATCAGGAAGCCACTGAGCAGTCAAGCTGGGCCATTCCAGCGCATGCGTCATTACAAGATCATAGAGAAATGGTGTATTCTTTTTCCATATTTTATATTCTTCATTAATCACCCGTTCCTCCACTGCATCATCAAAGGCAGCTAGATAAATAAGAAAATCATGAACACAATTAATATTGACACAGAAGCTAAAACTTAAAAGCCTAAAAACAGAAGCCTAAAATTGCTCCCTAACAGAAAATACCTTGAACCTGAAATAGAAGAAAAACAATTCAGTATTTACAATCTTTCCCATGTTCACATTGTGTTGTAATGGGTATCTCTAAATTCTCAGAAGGAATAGGAAATGCACCAAAGGAGTTTGGTCGTATCAGGAGTGACTCCTGGCGTGAGAGAATTGGCCGTCTGCAAGGACGTTGCCCAGGGGACGCCTGGATGATTTTTGATGTTTTTATCATCCTTGTGGGAGGCTTCTCTCATGTCCCCGCATGAGGAGCTAGAGTTGACAGAGGGAGCTCATCCGCTTCTACCCGGATTCAAACCTGTGACTTGTCAGTCTTCAGTCCTGCCGGCACAGGGGTTTAGCCCACTGCGCCACCAAAGGAGTGCAACAGATCTGCTGGGTCATGCAGAAATAAAGGCTGCTTATTTGAGACTAATTTACCAAACCTAACAGCATTTAAAGTGGCTAGGACTGCACTGTGGGGAAAGTACTCATCAGAAATTATTTTCATTAAATGAATGGTTGCACAGTTTTTATTTGTAACTAGCTGTACCCTGCCACGCGTTGCTGTGGCCCATTGTGGAGAAATGGGAAAGAAAGAAAAGAGGAAGAGCTGGTTTCTAAGCTATCAATACACAACGGAAGTTGCAAAGTGTCAACCTAATACAGGCCCATTTCAGTCTCCTCGAGGTCAAAGGGTTCTATGGATGTGTGGAAGGGCCCTGGGTTACCTGACTCCACACTGCCATATAACCCAGTTCAAAGATTTTATATAGGTATTGTTGTCATTATAGACATATAGATATTATTATAGGCATTTAGATATTATTATTATAGATACAAATATTATTATTATTAAAGCTATATATGTATTAGTATTATAGATGTTATTTTTTATGAATTTCATATCAAAAGCATTGTATAAATTAGTATAAAACTGAGTAAAAATAGAAGGAGCATAGAGCTCAATATCTTTTGAGCAAAAACAGGCTTTTTTTGGTATGGATATTATTAGAGACCTATAGATATTATTAGACATATAGATGTGATTTTTATTGTTATTTTATAGATATTATATAGCTATTATTATTATAGATGTATAGATATTATTATACTTTATATAGATGTTATTATTATAAACATAGATATTATAGGCATATAGGTATTATTGTTATAAATGTACAGATATTTTTGACAGAGATATAATAATTATAGACATGTGGCTATTATTATAGACCTGTAGATATTATTATAGGCATATAGACATTATTACAGACATATAGATATTATGATAGAAATTTAGTTATTATTGTTAAAGAAATATAGATATCATAGACATATATATTATTAGGTATTGATAGATATTATTATGATGGATATATTATTATTGTACATATATTATAGCCCAGGGTTGCTATAAAGTATGGATGGCCATCTTTTTGGGAATGTTTTGACTCTGCCTTCCTGGACAGCCTTTGCTAACTCACAGAGCGTGGCTTTTTGTCCCTTCTTTGAATACTGGACTTCATTTCCCAGAATGCCTTCCCATAACTCAGTATGGATGAGGTTTCTGGGCACACACACACACACACACAGAATCCCTGTGAGTTCCCAGCAGCCCAGCAGAGCAGCGAGGCAAGAAGAAAAGGAACACACACACTCTCTCTCCCTCCCTCTCAATCCTTTGGGAAGAGAGAAGCAGGGGGTAGGCAGAGGGATAGACCGGCCACCTTTCCCTCTATTGTGCCACGCCTCCCCCCATCTCTCTCTCAGCGGTTGGGTTTTTTTCCCTTCCCTCGTGCAGGCGCGAGGGAAAGTGTTCTTTTAACACAGGTTCTATATAGGCATTTAGCCTTGTGGGGGTAAGTTCTTTCTAGTTAATTATTGTTTATTTTTTTGAGTGGAGAACATAAATTGGGTTGTTAGGCCCGTCGCAAACTAGGTTTCTGCTGGAGAAATCCTTGCTAGCAAGTCCCTGACGTCATGAGCCTGCGCCTCTCTCCCCGCCCCTTTCTCCGCCCCTTTCTCTTTGCGAGCGTGGTTTTTCCTTTGCTAGGGCAGCATTGCCCGCATTTTCTCTCAGTTGAATTCAGCCAACTGAGAGAAAATGCGGGCAATGCTGCCCTAGCAAAGGAAAAACCACGCTCGCATGGAGAAAGGGGCAGAGAAAGGGGCGGGGAGAGAGGCGGAGTCTCGTGACATCAGGGACATGCTAGCAAGGTTTTCTCTCGCAGGAACAGAGTTTGCGACGGCTCTTAGGTGTATCGTGTCCAAATTTGGTGTCAATTCCCCCAGTGGTTTTTGAGTTCTGATGGTAGCACAAACGAACACTACATTTTTATTTATATAGATTACAAGAGGGAAAGTTAGGCTGTATAAGAAGATATAGAAAAGCAGTTGTCAATAGGAAAGCACCACAACCAGTTTGTTAAAATTCTAAAGAAACCTAGTTCTATCCCGCCCTGTCTCTCCAAGAGGACTGACTGAGGCATGCTCACAACACAGAAGGGAAACATTCAATGCCATAAAATTACAGTAAGTTAAACAAGTAAGATAATCAATAACAAAAATACAACAATAAAACAAATCACATGAAAAGCAAATAATAACAATTTACACAACGTCAATAAGGGTCAAACTACAACTCCCAAGCCTCCATAGCATAGAGCCAAGGCATCTATTCTATAGTGGAGATGTACTTCTATGTAACACTGCTTTTGTTCCTGGGTTATCAGTGTCATTTCCTAATGGGTTCTATCATAAAAACATGGGGAAAGTTTATTAAATGGCAAAAACATTGTCGGTGGTCCATGCCTTAGTCACCTCTATCTAGATTTGACTACTGTAATGTACTCTACGTGGGGCTGCCCTTGAAAACGACTTGGAAATTTCAGATGGTCCAACGGGCGGCAGCCAGGTTGCTAACTGGTGCTCCTTACAGGCAGAGGTCAACCCTCCTGTTCAAGGAGCTCCATTGACTGCCATTTATTTTCCGGACCCAATTCAAGGTGCAGGTTCTTACCTACAAAGCCCTGAACAGTTTGGGATCGTGATTGTGGGACCAGGCCTTCTGGCAATCTGCTAACTAGGTATGGACAACCAGACATACAGGACCGGCAGGATGGATAAATGTGGAAGGAAACTCTGAACTATGAGATAGCGAACATTGACCGGCAATAAGGAGTAATTGGTTTGTATCGGTTTGTATGAAATTTTTATTGGTTTTAACGGGCATAGATGTAATGTATTGTTGTTGATTGTTAAATTGTGTTATTTGTTTTACTGCTGTGGTATGTTATGGGCATCGAATTGTGCCTTGGATGTGTAATCCGCCCTGAGTCCCCTTCGGGGTGAGAAGGGCGGGGTAAAAGTAAACCAAATCTATATCTATATCTATATCTATATCTGTATATATAATAAAGAAGAGTGTTTGTTTGTATGGGAAGGACAGAGGAATTGCGACCTCTAATCCAATGACTGATAAAGACCAAACTTAGCACACAGAGCCCCCATGGATGATGGGACTTCAAGTACCTTCACTCACTTCCTGAAAACAATGCCACCGTCATCCAATGACCAATAAAGACCAAACTTGGCATACAGAAGCGCCATTACCCACTTTCTCTAATAACCCGGGCAGCGCCGGGTCCCCAAGCTAGTATATAATAAAGAAGAGTGTTTGTATCGGACAGAGAAATTGTGGAGGGCGGAAGGTGTATGTGCCAGCGTTCTGATTGGCTGCCGCTGTGGTGCTATTTGCATATGGTCTCTGATTGGCCAGCTTCAATAGGAGCCCCTGGTGGAGAAGAGGGTTCATGGCAGAAACGGGACATGACAGAAGGAAATTTGCATATGGTCTCTGATTGGCCAGCCTCAAATCCAACATTCCGAGATGAGAAAGAGAGGAAAGGAAACGCTGGGGGCTGGGTCAGAACACTCCCAATACAGACTGAAATAGGCACACAGAGCCCCCATCACCCACTCTACATCCTACTGCAGTTTGGAGGAGTATGAACCATTGATGATGGGACTTGCAGTACCACCACTCACATTCTGAGACCGCTGTAAACCTTATCCAATGACTGATCAGGACCAAACTTCGCACATAGACCTCTCATGACCCACTTTACGTCCTGGTGTGGTTTGGCCGGGGATGGACCGTGGATTATGGGACTTGCAGTACCATTGCTCAATTCTTCATACCACTGCAACCTTCATCCAATTACCAATAAATACCAAACTTGGCACACTGAGTCTCCATGACACACTCTACATCCAGGTGCAGTTTGAAGGAGGATGCACCATGGACGATGGGAGTTGCAATACCTGCACTCCCTTCCTAAGACCATTACAACTGCCAACGATGATGGATCAGGACCACAATTTACACAGAGAGCCTGCATAACCCACTCTACATCCTGGTGCGGTTTGGAGAATTTGACAATGGATGGTGGGACTTGCAGTCACTTCACTCACTTCCTGAGACCACTGAGACCCTCGCCAATGACTCATCAAGACTAAACTTGGCACATGGAGCTTCAATGACCCACTCTACATCCTGGAGCAGTTTGGAGGACGACAGACCATGGATGATGGGACTTCAAGTACCTCCACTACCCAAGACTGCTGCAAAACTCATCTAATGACCGATCAAGACCAACGTTGGCACACAGATCCCCCATGACCCACTCTACATCCTGCTGCAGTTTTGGAGAAGGGTGGACCATGAATGATGGAACTTCCAGTACCTTCACTCACATTCTGAGACCTCTGCGAACCTCATCCAATGACTGATCAAGACCAAACTTGGCACATAGACCTCTCATGACCCACTTTACGTCGTGGTGTTGTTTGGAAAATTTTGGAGATGGATGATGGGACTTGCAGTACCTTTGCTCACTTCCTGAGACCACTGAGACCCTCGCCAATGACTAATCAAGACTAAACTTGCCACATAGAGCTCCAATGACCCACTCTACATCCTGCTGCAGTTTGGAGGAGGACAGACCATGGATGATGGGTCTTCAAGTACCTCCACTCCCTTCCAAAGATTGCTGCAACCCTCTTCTAATGACCAATCAAGACCACACTTGGCACACAGAGCCCCCATGATCCACTCTACATCCTGCTGCAGTTTGAAAGGGGATGGACTTTGGCTGATGGGACTTGCAGTACCTTCACTCACTTACTGACACCACTGCCACCCTCATCTAATGACTAATAAAGACCAAACTTGGCACACAGAGCTCCCATGACCCACTCTATATCCTGCTGCTGTTTGTAGGAGGATGGCTCATGGATGATGGGACTTCACTCACTTCCTGAAAATAATGCTGCCATTATCCAAAGACCAATAAAGACCAAACTTGGCATACAGAACCGCCATTACCCACTTTCTCTAATAACCCGGGCAACGCCGGGTCCCCAAGCTAGTATATAATAAAGAAGAGTGTTTGTATCGGACAGAGGAAGGGCGGCGGGCGGTGTATGTGCCAGCGTTCTGATTGGCTGCCGCTGTGGTGCTATTTGCATATGGTCTCTGATTGGCCAGCTTCAATAGGAGCCCCTGGTGGAGAAGAGGGTTCATGGCAGAAATGGGGCATGACAGAAGGAAATTTGCATATGGTCTCTGATTGACCAGCCTCAAATCCAACATTCTGAGATGAGAAAGAGAGGAAAGGAAAGGCCGGGGGCTGGGTCAGAATACTCCCAATACAGACCGAAATAGGCACACAGAGCCCCCATCACCCACTCTACATCCTACTGCAGTTTGGAGGAGGATGAACCATGGATGATGGGACTTGCAGTACCACCACTCACATTCTGAGACCGCTGTTAACCTTATCCAATGACTGATCAGGACCAAACTTCGCACATAGATCTCTCATGACCCACTTTACGTCCTGGTGTGGTTTGGCCGAGGATGGACCATGGATTATGGGACTTGCAGTACCTCTGCTCAATTCTTGAGAGCACTGCAACCCTCATTCAATTACCGATAAAGACCAAACTTGGCAGACTGAGTCTCCATGACGCACTCTACATTCTGGTGCGGCTTGGAGGAGGATGCACCATGGACGATGGGACTTGCAATACCTTCACTCCCTTCCTAAAACCATTATAACTGCCAACAATGATGGATCAGGACCACAATTTACACAGAGAGCCCGCATAACTCACTCTACATCCTGGTGCGGTTTGGAAGAATTTGACAATGGATGATGGGACTTGCAGTCACTTCACTCACTTCCTGAGACCACTAAGACCCTCGCCAATGTCTGATCAAGACCAAACTTGGCACTCAGAGCCCCCTTGACCCACCCTACATCCCGGTGCTGTTTGAGGGTAGATGGACGATGGATGATGGCACTTGCACTACCTTCACACGTTCCTGAAACCACAATGACACTCATCCAAATACCAATAAAGACTAAAGGCACAGGGAGTTCCCATGGCCAACTCAATATTCTGCTGAGATTTGGGGGAGAACAGAATATGGATGATGGCACTTCAAGTACCTCCACTCACTTCCCAAGACTTCTGCAACACTCATCTAATGACCAATTAAGATCAAACTTGCCACACAGAGCCCCCATGACCCACTCTCCATCCTGGAGCAGTTTGGAGGATGATTGACCACAGATGAAGGGACTTGAAGTACCTTCACTCACTTCCCGAGACTGCTGCAATCTCATCCAATGACTGATCAAGACCAAACTTGCCGTACAGACCCCCCAAGACCCACTCTACATCCTGGTAAGGTTTGAGGGAGGATGGACCATGGATGATGGGACTTGCAGTAGTTTCACTCACTTCCTTAGAGCACTGTGGCCCACACCAATGACGGATCAGTACCAAACTTGCCATGCAGAGGCCCAATGGCCCACTTTACAACCTGGTGTGGTTCAGGGCAGGGTGGCCCATGAATGATGGGATTTGCAATACCTTGACCTGATTCACTTACTGAAACCGCAGCAACCTACACCCACACCTATGACTGATCAAAACCCCATGACTCACAATGCATCCTGGTGCATTTTGGAGGACGATGCACTATGGATGATGGGACGTGCATATGGGAGTTGTAGTTCACCCTCACTCACTGACCCCACCTGACAGTGCATCTAAACTAAACTTGGAGCACACACAAACACTGCCTTTCTCAAATAAGCAGTCCTACTCCAAACTGCAACAGGATTGTGGCACCTTTTGCCAGGGTAATTTGAAATAGCATTGTCTTTCTACAAGGTAAGCCCATATATTATTTAAAACACATCAGAGAAAACAATTATTATCCTTTATGCTTTTCATGCTTACAAACACTTCAGGGCCCCAAGGCCCCTTGCCCAGGCCTCCTTTGACCCTTCTGCTACATCCCTGCAGGCCTCCTGGCCTGCTTACTCCCAGCTAGGCCCCAAAAGAGGCAGCCATCTCCCCTGTTCAACATTGTGTCAAGGAAGGCAGCTTTTGACTGGGCGTTTTGAAAAAGCATTGTCCTTCTACAAGGTAAGGCACTACTTTATTCAAAGGACAGCAGAGAAAACAATTCTTATCCTTTATGCTTTTCCTGCTTATAAACACTTCAGGCCCCCAAAGCCCCCTCACACAGGCCTCTTTTGACCCTTCCATTACATTGTTGCAGGCCTTCCAGGCTGGTTTCTCCCAGCTAGGCCCCAAAAGAGGCAGCCATCTTCCCTGTTCAACATTGTGTCAAGGAAGGCAGCTTCTTCCAGGATAATTTGGAAACAGCAGTGTCTCTACATAAGGTAAGGCCCTACTACATTCCAAAGACAGCCCTGAAACCAATTATTATCTTATTACTGATGCAATTTTATGCTTATGAACATTTCTGGCCCCCAAAGCCCCCTCACCCCAGCCTCCTTTCACCTTTCTGCTAAATCTTTGCAGGCCTTACAGGCTGGATTCTCCAAGCTAGGCCCCAAAAGAGGCAGCCATACTCCCTATACAATACTGTCTTAAAGAAGGTAGCTTTTGCCAGGTACATTTTAAAAACCACTGCTCTTCTACAAGGTAAGGCTCTATTTTATTCAAAAGGCAGCAAAGAAAACAATTGTCTTTTTAATGATACAATTTTATGCTTATGAATACTTCTGGCCCACAACGCCCCCTCATCCCAGCTTCCTCTCACCCTTCTGCTAAATCCTTGCAAGCCTTCTAGGCTGGCTTCTCCCAGCTAGGCCCCAAAAGAGGCAGCCATCTTCCCTGTTCAATGTTGTGTGAAGGAAGGCACCTTTTGCCAGGGTCATTTGAAAAACCATTGTCCTTCTACAAGGTAAGGCCCTACTTTCTTCAAAACACAGCAGAGAAAACAAGTATTATCTTTTTAATGATGTAACGTTATGCTTATGAACACTTCTGGCTCCCAAAGCCCCCTCTCCTTGGCCTCCTTTCACCCTTCTGCGAAATTTTTGCACACCTTCCAGGCTGGATTCTCCAAGCGAGGCCGCAAAAGGGGCAGCCATATTCCCTGTACACTACTATCTTAAAGAAGGTAGCTTTTGGCAGGTTCATTTCAAAAAACACTATTCTTCAAGGTAAGACTCTATTTTATTTATTTAAAATAAAACACAGCAGAAAAAAATAATCTTTTTAATGATGTGATTACATTCTTATGAACCCTACTGGCCCATAAAGGCTCCTCACGCCAGCTTCCTTTGACTCTTCTGCTAATTCCTTGCAGGCCTTCTAGGCTGACTTCTCCCAGCTAGGCCCCAAAAGAGGCAGCCATCTTCCCTGTTCAACATTGTGTGAAGGAAGGCACCTTTTGCCAGGGTCATTTGAAAAAGCACTACTCTACAAGGTAAAACAATTCCCTTTCTAATGATGCCTTTTCATGCTTATGAATACATCTAGCCCCAAGCCTCCTATCCCCACCTCCTTTGACCCTTCTGCTAAATCCTTGCAGGACCTCCAGGCTGGCTCTGCCCTGCTAGGCCCTAAAAGAAGCAGCCATCTTCCCAGTTCAACATTGTTCCAAATAACAACAGCTTCTTCCAGGATAATTTGGAAACAGCATTGTCCCTACACAAGGTAAGGTCCTCCTTCATTCAAAAGACAAAAGGGAAGAAATTATCTTTTTAATGTTTCCTTTTGACAGACTATCCCTCCCACTTAGAGTCCTTTCCATTTCTTTTCATTAAAAATATAAAATGTATGTTAGAGAGAGAGAGAGAATATTAATGAATATACACACATATATGAAAATGTCCAAGAGATGGTGTCTATATGTCAGATATTTCCTTTGACTGTCCATGTATGTGTGTTTGTTTCTGTCTATACAGGCATACTGTGTCTATTGATGAAAACATCAATCTCTCCCTCTGGCCCCCATTGACCCTTCTGTGTAATCCTTTCAGGCCTTGCAAGCTGACTTGGGCTAGATACACTGCACAACTGCTCATCCTCCTCCTGCTTCAACATAGTTCCATAAAGGGCTGTTTTACCCAGGATCATTTGGGAACAGCACTGTCCCTCACCAAGGTAAGGTCCTGCTTTATTCAAAAGACAACAGAGACTAAAATTATTAGGGACATTTTCAGTAGTCTGCACTGTAATAAGTTATTCCCTGAACCTCAAAAACAAAAACAAAAAACTTACTCCTTTCTGTTTTACACTGGTAAATTATTGTGTTTCTTTTATCAGGTGAAGCAGCTCCAAAATGTCTCACAAAAGGAAAATTACTGAAGGAAAAATCCCACCAAAAGCAAAAAAGGGAAAATTCCAGCAAGTATGTGAGTCAACTGATTGCCGGCTTGATAATAACCAGGAAATACCTAATACATCAAGGATTGCAGAGACTTCAGAACAGCATCAGGCCAGACTCGGGGTTATGCACGAAACAGCTACTAAGTCAAGAGCAGCAAAGACTCCAGAACAGCTGCAAGCCAGGCTTCAGCAAAAGCAAGAAAAGGCCAGGATGTCCAGAGCAACAGAGACTCCAGAACAACATCAGGCCAGACTTGGAGCAATGCAAGAAAGAGCCGCTATGTCAAGAGCACAGAGACTCCAAAACAGCATCAGGCCAGGCTTCTACAAAAACAAGAAAAGGCCAGGGCTTCCAGAACTACAGAGACTCCAGAAGAGCATCAGGCCAGGCTTCAAAAAAAGAAAGAAAAGGCCAGGGCTTCCAGAACTGCAGAGACTCCAGAAGAGCGTCAGGCCAAGCTTCAAGAAAAGCAAGAAAAGGCCAGGGCTTCCAGAACTGCAGAGACTCCAGAAGAGCGTCAGGCCAGGCTTCAAAAAAAGCAAGAAAAGGCCAGGGCTTCCAGAACTGCAGAGACTCCAGAAGAGCGTCAGGCCAGGCTTCAAAAAAAGCAAGAAAAGGCCAGGGCTTCCAGAAATGCAGAGACTCCAGAAGAGCGTCAGGCCAGGCTTCAAAAAAAGCAAGAAAAGGCCAGGGCTTCCAGAAATGCAGAGACTCCAGAAGAGCGCCACGCCAGGCTTCAACAAAAGCAAGAAAAGGCCAGGGCATCCCAAGCAGTAGAGACTCCAGGACAGCGTCAGGCCAGACTTGGAGCAATGAAAGAAAGAGCCTCTACGTCAAGAGCAGCAGGGACTCTAGAACAGCACAATGCCCGACTTCAAAAAATCAGGGAAAAACTCACTACAACTAGGAAAGGAAAGCATTCAAATTTGTTGCTTGAAGGTTTTCACTACAATCCTCATAAGGACTATGATCAATATCCAAATGTTATTATTGGACAAATGGACCAAATATGTAGTTACTGTCACGCCAAGAAATTTAAAATGGAGCCACCTGGGTTGTGCTGTAAGAGTGGAAAAGTTTCACTGCTACCTTTACAACAACCACCAGATGACCTTCTTTCTTATATGTCTGGAAGTACTTCAGAATCAAAACATTTCTTGCAGAACATAAGAAGATACAATTCATGTTTTCAAATGACGTCATTTGGTACCACATCTGTAGTTGAACAAAGGAGCTTCCCAACAACTTTCAGAGTGCAAGGTCAAGTTTATCACAAGGCAGGATCTATGATGCCTTTGCCCAATCAAAGCCCCAAGTTCTTACAAATGTTTTTTATGGGGGGTGACCAACTAGAAGCAGATCAACGGTGCCATTACATTCCTGATGTGAGACGTGATATTGTGTTGAACTTACAGCACATGTTACACCAACACAACCAAATAATTAAGACATTCAAAACAGCCCTAGAACGCATGCCAACAGATGAATACAGAGTAGTGATTAGAGCTGATAAAAAGCCAGTGGGAGAACATGAACGTCGCTTCAATGCTCCTCAAACAAACGAAGTTGCAATTGTTATGTCAGGTGAGGAATTTGAGCAACGTGACATCATTATCCAAAGACGCAGTAATTCACTACAGCGCATAGCAGAAACACATCGATGGTATGATGCACTTCAGTACCCACTGATATTTTGGCAAGGTGAAGATGGGTATCACTTCAACATCATGCAAATCAACCCAACTTCAGGCGCACCAACTAATAAAAAAGTCTCAGCAATGGACTACTATGCATACAGAATAATGATTAGAAATCATGTTTCTAATCATATTTTAAATTGTCGGCAGCTATTTCATCAATTTATTGTTGATATGTATGCAAAAATTGAAACTGAGCATCTTCTCTTCATATGACAAAATCAAAAGAAACTTCGAGTGGATGAATACATCCACCTAAGGGATGCTGTCTCCAATGATAGAAGTGTTGATAACATTGGGAAAATGGTAATTCTACCTGCTACATTCACAGGAAGCCCAAGACACATGCATGAATACGCTCAAGATGGCATGACATACGTGAGATCTTATGGACGCCCTGACTTATTTATTACTTTCACGTGTAATCCATCTTGGCCAGAGATAAAAGAAGAACTTTTATTCGGACAGACACCCAGTGATCGTCATGATTTAATAGCAAGAGTGTTCAAACAAAAACAAATGAAGTTAATCCATGTAATAAATAAGAGTCATGTATTCGGAGAAACACGATGCTGGCTGTACTCAATTGAATGGCAGAAAAGAGGACTTCCACATTCCCATAATCTTATTTGGTTGAAAGAAAAAGTTCACCCAACTGAAATAGACAATGTTATATCTGCTGAATTCCCAAGTCCATTTGAAGACTCTAGCCTCTATACAGTGGTGACCAAAAATATGATTCACGGACCGTGTGGAAACCTTAATATGAATGCACCATGTATGAAGGAAGGCAAGTGCAGTAAGAAATATCCCAGACAATTGGTTACAGACACACAAACTGGACATGACGGTTATCCTCTCTATAGAAGACGAGCACCATCAGATGGTGGCTTCACGGCAAAACTCAAGATTAGAGGCAACACAGAAGTAGAAGTGGACAACAGATGGGTTGTTCCATATTCTCCACTCCTTTCTAAAATGTTTCAAGCACACATTAATGTTGAATATTGTAACTCAATAAAATCCATTAAGTACATCTGTAAGTATGTGAACAAGGGAAGTGACATGGCTGTTTTTGGACTCACTAATGAAAACAGAAACGACGAAGTATCTCAATACCAGCTAGGAAGATATATCAGCAGTAACGAAGCAATTTGGCGGATTTTCAGTTTTCCGATCCATGAACGCCATCCAACTGTTGTTCACCTTAGTGTGCATTTAGAAAATGGTCAAAGAGTCTACTTTACAACAGATAATGCTGAAACAGTTGCTGCTGAACCACCAAATACAACTTTGACAGCATTCTTTCAGCTGTGTGAACAGGATTTGTTTGCAAGGACACTGCTATATCCCGAAGTTCCAAAATATTATATTTGGAATGCATCCAGAAAGGTCTTCTCCAAAAGAAAACAAGGAGTATCAGTTTCAGGGCAGGATGCTGTTGCCACAGAAGCCTTGGGTCGTGTGTACACCGTTCATCCTAACAATGCTGAATGCTTTTTTCTAAGAATACTACTTCACACTGTTCGAGGACAAACATCTTTCACATTTTTAAAAACTGTCAATGGAGAGGTATGTAATACTTTTAGAGAGGCATGCCAAAAGCTTGGATTATTAGAGGATGATCAACATTGGAATTTTACTTTATCAGAAGCAGCATTGCAATCTTCACCAGGTCAAATAAGAAACCTTTTTGCCATCATCCTGACAACTTGCTATCCATCAAACCCTAATGGATTATGGGAAAAATACCAAGAAAGCATGAGTGAAGACATCCTTGCAAAACTTCGAAGAGACAATCCCACCATTGACTTAAAATTTTCTAGAGAAATTTTTAATGAGACACTTATACTATTAGAAAACAGATGTCTGGCCATCAGTAACAGAACATTACAACAGTTAGGTGTACAGCCTCCAGAACGAAATAACTATGATGTCTTCAACAATGAACTTATGAGAGAAAAGAATTATAATACCGAAGAACTGTTAATATTTGTACAATCAAGAAAACCTCTATTAAATCATGATCAAAGAAAAGTATATGACACTATAATGGATAACATCAGAAGGCAGAAAGGTGGTATACTTTTCCTTGATGCACCTGGAGGAACAGGAAAAACATTTGTAATTAATTTACTACTTGCTGAAATTCGTGCAAGTAGTGATGTGGCACTTGCACTGGCTTCTTCTGGGATTGCATCGACACTGATGGATGGAGGACGAACAGCACACGCAGCATTAAAATTGCCACTAAACATTGCCAATGAACAGCATCCAACCTGTAATATCAGCAAAACATCTGGGCAGGCACAAGTGTTAAAAATGTGCAAAGTTATTGTGTGGGATGAATGTACTATGGCACATAAGAAATCACTTGAAGCCCTTGATAGAACTTTACAAGATCTAAGAGGAAATAATGAGCTGATGGGAGGAGCTCTGGTAGTTTTAGCTGGAGACTTTCGTCAAACTCTTCCCGTCATTCCAAAGTCAACACCAGCAGATGAGCTTAATGCTTGCCTGAAGGCTTCCGTTCTTTGGAGACATGTGAAGAAAATGACATTACAAACAAATCTGAGGGTCCAACTTCAAGGAGATCCAAATGCTCAACCTTTTGCAGAGAGGCTCCTTCAAATCGGTGAAGGTACTTTCCCCACTGACTTGACATTAGGTGAAATCCACTTTCCAAATGACTTCTGTACCATTGTGACATCAGTTGGTGAACTTATAGATAAAGTGTATCCAAACATTTCAGAAAATTTCAAAAAACACACCTGGTTGTGTGAAAGAGCCATCCTGGCTGCTAAGAATGATGCAGTCAATGAAATCAACAAGCATGTTCAGGACATGATTCCAGGCTCTGTAACAGAATATAAATCCATTGATACTGTAGTGGATGCTGATGAAGCTGTAAATTATCCGACTGAGTTCCTCAACTCCCTTGACCCACCTGGGATGCCATCTCATCGCTTGCCACTTAAAGTGGGATCCCCCATTATGCTGCTTCGAAACCTCGAACCACCAAGGTTATGTAATGGCACAAGACTGTGCATCAAAACACTGCTGCCCAACGTCATAGAAGCTACAATATTGACTGGGAAGGGGAAGGGTGATGATGTATTCATTCCTCGCATTCCACTTATTCCATCAGATCTGCCATTTCGTTTTAAGAGATTGCAATTCCCAGTAAGGCTGGCATTTGGGATAACCATCAACAAGGCACAGGGACAGTCAATAAAATACTGTGGTATTAACTTGAAGTCACCATGTTTTTCCCATGGACAGTTATATGTTGCATGTTCAAGGGTAGGTTCTCCAAATAATTTGTTTGTTTATACTCCAGGTGGAAAAACAAAAAATGTTGTTTATAAACAGGTTTTACAATGAACTCATTATTCTGCCATGTTGACATTTTTCAAAAAGTATTTTTATTGTTCCTGAAGTTTTCAATAACAACAATAAATTACAATATTAATTGAGCAACAACTGCGCCTGTACCTTGAAATGCCAGACTTGGCCATGGTTACATCCCACTTAGCTTACTGTAATGGGCTGCCCCTGAAAAGTGTCTGGAAACTTCAATTAGCCCAAAGAGCTGCCTCCAGGTGCTGGAACCAGAGAGTGGTCTACCCCTCCTGGTACAGCACCTGCACTGGCTGCAAATTCGTTTCCAAGCCCAATTCAAGGTACTGGCTTTGACCTAACGGACTGGAACAAATTGCAATATGAGCTGCCATGATGCCACAAGAATATGAATATATATTATTGTTATATTTAAACTGTTTATTTTATGATGTTTTATACTTACTATTGATGTATTTGAATTGTTGTTTACAGTATTTAAATATGTTGTACGCTGTTTTGGGTCCCGTGAGGGAGCAAAGCAGGATATAAATAAAGATTTATTATAATAATAATATAAAAAGAAAGTCTAAACAATAAAATGGTTTTTTTCACCTCTCTCATTGACTAATTTCTACAGCTGTAAATTGGAAAAAATATTATATATACCATTAGAAAATGCATTACTTGGTAAGTAGATAAGTAAGTTGGTCTTGCACTGATAGAAGTTGCATCACATCAGTTGTCCAAATTTATAAACGGCTCTATTTATACAGTTATGCATTTTCTAATAGGTCTATTTTTAAAATCCAAAATCTAACAATGACTATTTCTAATATTTATCCTTACCAAATTAACCTGAGCAACATCGGGTACCTAAGCAACATGATGGAGTTTTCATAAAAAACAAAATGGGAGCATTCATAAAAAAAAACAAAAAACAAAGACAGAGTTTTTTTCTAAGACACAGCATAATATAATACAAAAAATGATATTACCTAACATCCAAAAACAAACAATACCCTTTTAAAATAACCCGGGCAGCACCGGGTACCCAAGCTAGTAAATAAATAAATGTTGTTAAAGTAGCGTTAAGCGGCATTCATCCAACAACACCCTGGCACTATGCTATGGGGTCTTGTAGATTGGCCCCTTTGGGCAGAAAAGGCCCTGCGAAACTACAACTCCCAGGATGCCATAGCCATGTGCCTTGGCGGTGAACGCGGTCCCAAAGTGGCTCCACGCCCCAGTGCCAAAGAGGCCCAGGTGAGGCCTTCTTCCCTTTCCTGCCATGTTGGGTTGCTCCTTCCTTCGCGCGGTCAAGGAAGGAGAAGCCACATAGCGATTGCGGGGAAGGAGAGGCTTCTGGATCCCCGTCCCTTCCCCGTGGCACCTGATCCGTCCTGGAGGCCGCCTCCGCTGCCACTTCCGCGCCTCATGACAACGAAAAGAGCCGCTCTCGCTCGGGAAACAGGCCCCGCGCAGCGCCAACGCCAGAAACCGGGCCAAGGCGGGGCCAAGGAGAGGAAAGGGAGGAGCGAGCTCAGAAGGCGCCCCATTGGCTGCCTAACGGTCACACGGGGCGGAGCTTGGTCCAAGCCGCGCGGCGATTGGTCCGGCCGCCGAGGGCGGGAAGAAAACGAGGAAGGGTGGGCGTGTGAGGCCTGCTTCCGGCCCAGGAACGCCCCCCTTCACTTCATTACCTTCTTTATCCGCCATGGTGCCGAATCTCTTGGTCGTCGTCGCGGCTTCTTAGCTTCTTCCCCTCAGCGTTGCGGCTTTCCTTCTCTTTTTTGTCTTCCCTCCGCTTGGCGCGCGGTTCCTTTTCCAGAAAAGGGACGCGGCACGCGCGGGGATGGGTTCGCGCCAACGCGGCCCAATCGCCGCCGGCGCCGCCGTCTGGAGCCGCTCGGCGAATCAGAAGCGCGTGCGCAGTGGGAGGAGGGGAGGGGCGGGGCCGCCGGTGGGATGCCCGCGCAGGCCTAGTGGCACTCTTGTCCCTCGCCTAGTAGAGGTTTATTGTGAGGTTTGTTGGAAACTAGGCAATCAAACAGGTCCAGCTAAAACCTCCCAACAAAGGATCCCCAGGCAGCAATCAGCCAGGCTTTCAAGCTGCAAGGTCATTCAGTGCTAATCAAGGTGGCAAATTGCAACATTCACACTTGCCTCAAACACACAAAACGGTCTTTCTCCCACCCTGGACATTCCACAGATATATAAACTCAATTTTCCTAGCTTCCAATAGACCTCTGAGAATGTCTGTCATAGATGTGTCATCAAACATTAAAACCCCTGACTTCAAATTGGTCTGACCGCAGCAGAGAGTTCCACAGTTCCCAGGAGTATGAATTTTCCAAGTATCTACAAGACAGTGGCATCAGCAATAGCTACACGAAACTCTCTCCCTTTCAGATTCCCCTGGCCACTTTGTAACAATCCCCCAATAAAAAGGATCCTTTTTCCGATGCAGGTGAAACATCAGGAGAGAATGCTTCTGGAACATGACCATGTTTATTCGTTCAGTCACTTCCGACTCTTTGTGATCTCCTGGACGAGCCCATGCCAGAATTCCCTGTTGGCCGTCACCACCCCCAGCTCCTTCAGAGTCAACCCAGTCACTTCAAGGATACCATCCATCTATCTTGCCCTTGGTCGGCCCCTCTTTTACCTTCCATTTTCCTCGGTATCATCTCATCTGCAAGCTTTCCTGCCTTCTCATGATGTGGCTAAAGTACATCTTTGCCTCTACTATCCTTCCCTCCAATGAGCAGTCGGGCTTTATTTCCTGAAGTATGGACTGGTTGGATTTCCTCACCGTCCAAGGCACTCTAAATTTTTTCCTCCAAAGCCACAGTTCTAAAGCATCTATCTTCCTTCGCTCAGCCTTCCCTATGGTCCAGCTCTCACATCCATAGGTTACTATGGGGAATGCCATTGCTTTAACTATGTGGATCTTCGTTGCCAGTGTGATGTCTCTACTCTTGACTATTTTATTAAGACTAGCTGTGCCCTGCCACGCGTTGCTGTGGCCTATAGTATGAATTTTTGAAGTAGAGGTAGATATCTGAACGATTATGAAAGAGAGGTACGTACCTATTCCTTACCCCTTTTTCTTCCCCTTCCCCTTTCTCTCCTTTCTTCCTTCTCTACCTCTTTCTTTCATTCCTTCTTTCGCTCTTTGGTTTCATCCTTCCTTCTCTCTTTCCTTCCTTCCTTCCCTCCCTCCCCTTCTCTATTTCTTTGTCTCCTTTCTTCCCTCCCTGTTTCCTTCCTTCTTTCCCTTTTTATTTCCTTGTCTCCTTCCTTCCTTCTTTATCTCTTTCCTGCTTTTCCTTTCCTTTTTCTTTCCTATTTTCTCTTTTTCCTTCTTTTGGTACCTCTTTTCTTCCTTTCTTCCTTCCTTCTCTCCTTCCTTCCCTCCTTCCTTCCTGTCTGTTCTCCCCTAATACCATAGTAGAGTCCCTTCTAACTCTATTTTGAGTCTATTTAATATAGTAATATATAGTAGCAACATTATGTTATATAGTAGTAGATATAAAATATATATATATATATATATATATATATATATATATATCCCCATACTAAGAAAGGGAAATACGAAAGTATGCTCAAACTTCCGTACAGTGACCCTTATTTCTCATGCCAGTAAGGTAATGCTCAAGATCCTGCAAGGGAGACTCCAGCAATAGATCGGGCGAGAGTTGCCAGATGTTCATGCTGGGTTTAGAAAAGGCAGAGGAATGAGAGACCAGATTGCCAATATCTGCTGGATAATAGAGAAAGGCAGGGAGTTTAAAAAAAAAAACATATATTTCTGCTTCATTGACTATTCTAAAGCCTTTGACTGTGTGGATCATAATAAATTGTGGCAAGTTCTTGGTGGGATGGACATACCAAGCCACCTTGTCTCTCTCCTGAGGAATCTGTACAAGGACCAAGTAGCAACAGTAAGAACTGACCACAGAACAACAGGCTGATTCAAGATTGGGAAAGGTGTACGGCAAGGCTGCATACTCTCACCCAACCTCTTTAACTTGTATGCAGAACACATCATGCGATGTGCGGGGCTTGATGAATGCAAAGCTGGGGTGAAAATTGCTGGAAGAAACATTAACAACCTCAGATATGCAGATGACACCACTCTGATGGCCGAAAGCGAGGAGGTGCTGAGGAGCCTTCTAATCAAGGTGAAAGAAGAAAGCGCAAAAGCTGGGTTGCAGCTAAATATATAAAAAAAACAAGATTATGGCAACAAGAATGATTGACAACTGGAAAATTGAGGGAGAAAATGTGGAGACCGTGACAGGCTTTGTATTTCTAGGTGCAAAGTTTACTGCAGATGCAGACTGTGGCCAGGAAATCAGAAGACGCTTACTTCTTGGGAGGAGAGCAATGTCCAATCTCGATAAATAGTAAAGAGTAGAGATATCACACTAGCAACAAAGATCCGCATAGTCAAAGCCATGGTATTTCCTGTAGTAACCTACGGATGTGAGAGCTGGACCTTAGGGAAGGCTGAGCAAAGGAAGATAGATGCTTTTGAACTCTGGTGCTGGAGGAAAGTCCTGAGGGTGCCTTGGACTGCGAGGAGATCCAACCAGTCCATCCTCCAGGAAATAAAGCCTGACTGCTCATTGGAGGGAAGGATACTAGAGACAAAGTTGAAGTACTTTGGCCACATCATGAGGAGACAGCAAAGCCTAGAGAAGACAATGATGCTGGGGAAAGTGGAAGGTAAAGGAAGAGTGGCCGACCAAGGGCAAGATGGATGGATAGCATCCTTGAAGTGACTGGACTGACCTTGAAGGCGCTGGTGGTGACGGCCGACAGGGAACTCTGGCGTGGGCTGGTCCATGAGGTCACGGAGAGTCAGAGACGACTGAACGAATGAACAACAACAAACATATATGTATTATATAGAAATACTAGCTGTACCCGCCACGCGTTGCTGTGGCCAACCTTCCTCCCTCTTTCTCTCCTTTTTTCCTATCTTTCCTTCCCTCCCTCTTTCATTCCTTCCCTCTTTTTCTCTTTTTTCTTTCCCTTCTTCTTTCTTCCTTCTCTACATGTTTCTTTTCTCATTTCTTTTGCTCTTTGGTTCCACCCTTACTTGTCTCTTTCCTTCCTTTCCTCCCTCTTTCTCTCTTTCGTCCCTTCTCTCCTTCCTCTCCTCTTTCACTTTTTTATTTCATTCTCTCCCTCCTTCCTTCTCTACTCTTCTTTCTTTCCTTCTTTATCTCCTTCCCTCCTTCTTTCCCTCCTCTCCTTCCTTCCTCCTCTGCCTCCTTCTCTCCTTCCTTCCTTCTGTTCCCTGCTTTTTTCTTTCCTTCTCTCCTCTCCTTTCCCTTCTTCTCTCACACTTTCTATCCTTCCTTCTCTCCTTCCTTCCTTCTTTGCCTTTCTTTCTTTCCTTCTTTCTCTCCTTCCCTCCTTCTTTCCCTTCTTCTCTCCCTCCTTCTCTCCTTCCTTCTGTGGGGGGTGTGGGCAGGGGAAGAAGAAGGAGGGGGAGGAGGGATTGATTTGGACAAGGTGGGAAGGGGCAGGGCGCGGTTTGGAGTGGGCGTTGCTTCCTTGGAGGGGGCATGGGAGGGGCAAGAAGAAGGAGGGGGAGGAGGGATGGATTTGGACAGGGCAGGAAGGGGCGGGGTTTTGAGGGGGCGTGGCTTCCTTGCAGGGGACGTGGGCAGGGGAAGAAGGAGGAGGGATGGATTTGGACAGGGCGGGTAGGGGCGGGAAGGGGTTTTGAGAGGGCGTGGCTTCCTTGGAGGGGCGTGGGTGGGGGGAAAAAGGAGGGGGAGGATGGATGGATTTGGACAGGGCGGGAAGGGGCAGGGCGGCGTTTTGAGGGGGCGTGGCTTCCTTGGAGGGGGCGCGGGCAGGGGAAGAAGAAGGAGGGGGAGGAGGGATGGATTTGGACAAGGCAGGAAGGAGCGGGAAGGGGTTTTGAGGGGGCGTGGCTTCCTTGGAGGGTCGTGGGTGGGGGGAAAAAGGAGGGGGAGGATGGATGGATTTGGACAGGCTGGGAAGGGGCAGGGCGGGGTTTTGAGGGGGCATGGCTTCCTTGGAGGGGGCGCGGGCAGGGGAAGAAGAAGGAGGGGGAGGAGGGATGGATTTGGACAGGGCGGGAAGCAGCGGGGCAGGGTTTGGAGGGGGCGTGGCTTTCTTGGAGGGGGCGTGGGAGGGGCAAGAAGAAGGAGGAGGAAGAGAGATGGATTTGGACAGGGCGGGAAGGGGCAGGGTGGGGTTTAGGTGGCGTGGCTTCCTTGGAGGGGGTGTGGGCAGGGGTGCGTTGGCCGGCTGGCCATGTGCGCGTGGCGGGGCACCATTGCACATGCTCAGTTTTGTCTAATTGTGAGTGTGTTTTAATGTTGTTTAGTATTTTGAATCGATTTGTGCATACTTTGTGGGTTGAGGTATGTGCATGGGAAATTTGGTAAATTTACGTCGGGGTTTTTTTGAGTTTTGCTGTCCCATTGGACGCCCTTTCTCTTTTTATATATATAGATATATAATATTAATATATGACATATTTTATATGTGTGTGTGTGTGTGTGTGTGTATCACCAACCAGTGATCCAACATCCATCCATATGTGTGTGTGTGTGTGCATGCGCACGTGCGTGTGTGCGCATGTGTCTACACTGACTTATAATCGAGTCCTAAGTAGAAGAGTTGACTTTGGGTGCATCTACACTGTAGATTTAATAAAGGAGAATGAAGCTGGTGAGGGGAGGAGAAAATCTATTTTCTGTCGTTTTGAAAGTGGTTTTTGGCATACGTAAGCATGAGTCCCCTTTCAGAGGGAGAAGGGCAGGGTATAAATATAGGAAATAATAAATCTATATACATAAAAATGTAATGTTCGTTTGTGGAATTAACAGAACTCAAAACCACTGGACACCTAACAACCCAATGTATGTCCTTCACTAAAAAAAAATATGATTTTGTCATTTAGGAGTTTTAGTTGCTGGGATTTGTAGTTTACCTATAATCAAAGAACATTCTGACTCCCACCAATGATGGAATTGGACCAAGCTGGGCACACAGTTTTCCCATGGCCAACAGAAAATACTGGGTTTGGTGGGCAGTGTCCTTTGGTTTTAGAGTTGTTTCTTTGGGTTTTTTTTTTTTGAGTGGAGGACATAAATTGGACTGTTAAGTGTCTTGTATCCAAATTTGGTGTCAATTCCCCCAGTGGTTTTTGAGTTCTGATGGTAGCACAAACGAACATTACATTTTTATTTATATAGATTGGTCATTGTTCTCCTCCCAAGAAGGAAACGTCTTCTTATTTCCTGGCTGCAGTCTACGTCTGCAATAATCTTTGCATCTAGAAATACAAAGTATGTCACTGCCTCCACATTTTCTCCTTCTATTTGCCAGTTATCAATCAGTCCGGTTGTCGGACTGTTTTTTTTTTTTAGGTTTAACTGCGACCCAGCTTTTGCGCTTTCTTCTTTCACCTTGGTTAGAAGGCTCCTCGGCTCCTCCTCGCTTTCAGCCATTAAAGTGGTATCATCTGTATATCTGAGGTTGTCAATGTATCCTCCAGCAATTTTTACCCCAGCCTTGCATTTGTCAAGTCATGCACATCACAATTTTTTGCGTAATTACTATGGGAACATGATCATACAGCCCGAAAAACTTACAGCAATCCAAATTTCAGAACATTTTATTTATCCAAAATTTTGCCAGATTTTTAAAGTTTTTATAAACAATGTGTTTTTTTAATAATAAAGGAAATTTGTTCCTAATTTCAAAGTGTTATTTCCTGTTTGATTGTGTAGTCCTTACTTTGAAAGTCGTCGGTCTACTCCAGAAACTGTTTTTGTGGGAGAAAGTTCACTCAATTGGAGGAGACGCAACAAAGCAGAATGTGTTATAGGGTGATGGCCCTTGGGCAAAATTTTTACAGTGTAATACACTTTTGTCATGTTTTTATGAATGAACCAATTATGAACTGACATTTATAACTCAGGGACAAAAATTATAGTACAGACCCCATCAGGGCCATCCATTTAGTTCATTTTTTTCCAGCCCAGCACAGAGATTGGCTTACTTATTAGAGAGAGAGATATCACCCAGTCCTCCTCTTTGTAGATTCTGGCTTCTGTAAGGGAGGGACGGACCTCTCTCTCCACTGTCCTGATTTGTGCTCTCTAATGCTGATGCAGTCTGGGAAATGTAGTTTAGGGCAGGCATATAGCTTCCGAAACTACATTTTTGCATAATTACTATGGGGAAACGTCATTGGCTCCTATCTCCCACATTTTTAAAGCTACTGGGTATATCTTGCTACAATGGTAGAACACATTTACCACTGTCAACCCACCAAATTTCAGAACGTTTCACTTACTGATTTTTGTTGAATTTTCAAAGTTTTTGGGAGGGACTGACAGTTGGGTGAGTGGTCTTATTAATAAAAAACCCTCCTCATAAATGTATAGCAGAGTAACCTATCAGCAGCAGTGTGACTCATCACCAGTAGCCAAAGTGATGAAAAGAACAAAAACACACAGACCAATGTTATCTCTTTATAGCAAAATTATATGGTTGCACTATTTACAAAAATAAGGTTTCCATAACACAAATAAACAAATAACAGAGTAGCTTTACACATAGCAGCCTTCACACTGGAGATTTCTTACATGAGGCATCACACACACAGAGGTTTACCTCACATTGCTCAGGACAACCCTAGCTTTGGCCCACTGACTCTAACAGGCTTCAACCTATTAATTCTTTCAATGCTTGATTTGCACTTTTGTAATAAAAAATGCCCAGTTCATTTTTAATATTTCTGACATAGACCTCTCTTTCCACTATCCCGATTGGTGCTTTCTGATGCTGGTGCAGTCTGAGAAGTGTGGTTTAGGGCAGGGCCTTTTGAATTCTGTGGAATAGGGCTTCTCCCTTCCTAAACAACATTTCTCTGTGCTGTTCCCACAATGTGCTACTCCCGCTTTTGCCTGCTGCCAATGCTGAGAGTGCATTAATTTTACAGAGGAATGGCAAGGCACTAAGTCAGCCATTGGCTTTCCTTCCTTGCCTTGCATTGAATATGAAACTGACTTTGGGAATCTTTCGAGATTTACTGAACTAAAACAAAGTATGGGGTAGGCTTCGATTCTAAAATATTTGGTGTGGGCCACGCAAACACTTCGACGATGGCTTCTGAATTACAAAACTTCTGCTTTTTTTTTACAATTTCCAACTTTTCCAAATTTTTTGCATGTGCCTTCTATTTATCTCTAAATACTTATGCATCGCCCAAGTTTGCCCATGCCTGACCTAGAGATTCCTAGAGAGACTGTTTTCAATCAATTCCTAATACATAGTTGCAAATAGGGATGAATAGGCGCTCAACCCAGCAGCCTTGAAAATAGCTTTCTCTCTCTCTGTGTGTGTGTGTGTGTGTGTGTGTGTGTATGCATGTAGTCATATATATATACACACACACACACACACACTTTTATACCTACACACCCACACACACTTTTATAGCTATATATATTTATATAAAAATATATACTTTTAGGGCTATATATATGTATGTGTGTATATATATATATATACTAGCTTGGGGACCCGGCGTTGCCCGGGTTATTAGAGAAAGTGGGTAATGGCGGTTCTGTATGCCAAGTTTGGTCTTTATTGGTCTTTGGATTACGGCTGCATTATTTTCAGGAAGTGAGTGAAGGTACTTGAAGTCCCATCATCCATGGCCCATCCTCCTACAAACAGCAGCAGGATATAGAGTGGGTCATGGGGGCTCTGTGTGCCAAGTTTGGTCTTTATCAGTTATTAGATGAGGGTGGCAGTGGTGTCAGTAAGTGAGTGAAGGTACTGCAAGTCCCATCATCCAAAGTCCATCCCCTTTCAAACTGCAGCAGGATGTAGAGTGGATCATGGGGGTTCTGTGTGCCAAGTGTGGTCTTGATTGGTCATTAGAAGAGGGTTGCAGCAATTTTTGGAAGGGAGTGGAGGTACTTGAAGTCCCATCATCCATGGTCTGTCCTCCTCCAAACTGCAGCAAGATGTAGAATGGGTCATTGGAGCTCCATGTGCCAAGTTTAGTCTTGAGTAGTCATTGGCGAGGGTCTCAGTGGTCTCAGGAAGTGAGCAAAGGTACTGCAAGTCCCATCATCCATCTCCATTTTTTTCCAAACAACACCAGGACGTAAAGTGGGTCATGAGAGGTCTATGTGCCAAGTTTGGTCTTGATCCGTCATTGGATGAGGTTTGCAGAGGTCTCAGAATGTGAGTGAAGGTACTGGAAGTTCCATCATCCATGGTCCACCCTTCTCCAAAACTGCAGCAGGATGTAGAGTGGGTCATGGGGGCTCTGTGTGCCAACGTTGGTCTTGATTGGCCATTAGATGAGTTTTGCAGCAGTCTTGGGTAGTGGAGGTGCTTGAAGTCCCATCATCCATGGTCTGTCGTCCCCCAAACTGCTCCAGGATGTAGAGTGGGTCATTGAAGCTCCATGTGCCAAGTTTAGTCTTGATGAGTCATTGGCGAGGGTCTCAGTGGTCTCAGGAAGTGAGTGAAGTGACTGCAAGTCCCATCATCCACTGTCAAATTCTTCCAAACCGCACCAGGATGTAGAGTGAGTTATGCAGGCTCTCTGTGTAAATTGTGGTCCTGATCCATCATCGTTGGCAGTTGTAATGGTCTTAGGAAGGGAGTGCAGGTATTGGAAGTCCCATTGTCCATGGTGCATCCTCCTTCAAACTGCACTTGGATGTAGAATGCGTCATGGAGACTCAGTGTGCCAAGTTTGGTATTTATTGGTAATTGGATGAGGGTTGCAGTGGTCTGAAGAATTGAGCAATGGTACTGCAAGTCCCATAATCCACGGTCCATTCCCGGCCAAACCACACCAGGATGTAAAGTGGGTCATGAGTGGTCTATGTGCGAAGTTTGGCCCTGATCAGTCATTGGATAAGGTTAACAGGGGTCTCAGAATGTGAGTGGTGGTACTGCAAGTCCCATCATCCATGGTTCATAGTCCTCCAAACTGCAGTAGGATGTAGAGTGGGTGATGGGGGCTCTCTGTGCCTAGTTCGGTCTGTATTGGGAGTGTTCTGACCCAGTCCCCGGCCTTTCCTTTCCTCTCTTTCTCATCTCGGAATGTTGGATTTGAGGCTGGCCAATCAGAGACCATATGCAAATTTCCTTCTGTCATGCCCCGTTTCTGCCATGAACCCTCTTCTCCACCAGGGGCTCCTACTGAAGCTGGCCAATCAGAGACCATATGCAAATAGCACCACAGCGGCAGCCAATCAGAACGCTGGCACATACACCGCCCTCCACAATTTCTCTGTCCGATACAAACACTCTTCTTTATTATATACTAGCTTGGGGACCCGGCGCTGCCCGGGTTATTAGAGAAAGTGGGTAATGGCGCTTCTGTATGCCAAGTTTGGTCTTTATTGGTCATTGGATGACGGTGGCATTGTTTTCAGGAAGTGAGTGAAGGTACTTGAAGTCCCATCATCCATGGGGGCTCTGTGTGCTAAGTTTGGTCTTTATCAGTCATTGGATTAGGGTCGCAGTGGTTTCAGTAAATGAGTAAAGGTACTGCAAGTCCCATAATCCATGGTCAACCTTCCTCCAAACAGCATCAAGATGTAGAGTGGGTCATGGGGGCTCTGTGTGCCAAGTTTGGTCTTGATCGGACATTAAATGAAGGTTGCAGCAGTCTTGGGAAGGGAGTGGAGGTACTTGAAGTCCCATCATCCATGGTCTGTCCTCCTTGAAAGTGCACCAGGACGTAGAGTGCATCATGGGAACTCTGTGTGCCAAATTTGGTCTTGATCGGTCATTGGTGAGGGTCTTGGTGGTCTCAGGAAGTGAGTGAAGTGACTGCAAGTCCCATCATCCATTTCCATTTTTTTCCAAACCACACCAGGATGTAGAGTGGGTCATGCGGGCTCTCTGTGCGAATTGTGATCCTGATCCATCACTGTTGGCAGTTGTAATGGTCTCAGGAAGGGAGTGCAGGTATTGCAAGTCCCATCGTCCATGGTGCATCCTCCCCCAAACCGCACCAGGATGTAGAGTGCATCATGGAGACTCAGTGTGCCAAGTTTGGTCTTTATCGGTAATTGGATGAGGATTGCAGGAATTGAGCAAAGGTACTGCAAGTCCCATAATCCATGGTCCATCCCTGGCCAAAACACACCAGGACGTAAAGTGGGTCATGAGAGGTCTATGTGCCAAGTTTGGTCCTGATCAGTCATTGGATGAGGTTAACAGCAGTCTCAGAATGTGAGTGATGGGACTGTAAGTCCCATCATCCATGGTTCATCCTCCTCCAAACTGCAGTAGGATGTCGAGTGGGTCTTGTGGGCTCTGTATTGGTAATTTTCTGACCCAGCCTCCCCGGGCCTTTTCCTTTCCTCTTTGTCATCTCGGAACCTTGGAATTGAGGTTGGCCAATCAGAGACCATATGCAAATTTCCTTCTGTCATGTCCCTGTTTCTGTCATGAACCCTTTTCTCCACCAGGGGCTCCTGTTGAAGCAGGCCAATCAGAGACCAAATGCAAATTTCCTTCTGTCATGTCCCCATTCCTGTCATGAACCCTTTTCTCCACCAGGGGCTCCTGTTGAAGCAGGCCAATCAGGGACCATATGCAAATAGCACCACAGCAGCAGCCAATCAGAATCGTGGAACTTTCAGGCTGGCCAATCAGAAAGCCGGCACATACACCGCCACACATCCGCCGCATACAAGTTTTGACTTTTATTATATACTAGCTTGGGGACCCGGCGTTGCCCGGGTCATTAGAGAAAGTGGGTAATGGCGGTTCTGTATGCCAAGTTTGGTCTTTGTTGGTCATTGGATAACGGCTGCATTGTTTTCAGGAAGTGAGTGAAGGTACTTGAAGTCCCATCATCTATGGTCCACCTGATATCGAGCTCTTTTGGGGGGCCCTCCCAGGAAGGGAGATCCCTAAAGACCGCTAATGGGGTCTTTTGACCTCGGTGAGCAGCCAGCGAAAGCCAATCCAAAGCGCAAAATATTAAGAATTAATCCCACCAGAGGCTGAAGAGGTATCCAGTGACCGAAGCGTTTATTTCTGCGATTCAGCTGAAAAGGATGCGATTGTAGTGATAGTTCACATACAAGCATACATTCATAGAAGTTACAGGCATTTTTATATTGTCAGAACAAAGGAAAAAAACAGTTGAAACTCCCGCCCGCCCTCCCTCAGCTGGCTTCGCCCTGATTGGCTGGCCCTGGAACAGCTGGGAGGAGGCTTGGCTGCATGTCCCGCCTCTCAGCCAACCAGCGGGCGCTGCTGCCTCCAAGGGGCCAATTGGAGCCTTCCTAGCGCCTCCGAAGATGGTCCAATCAGCAGCCAGGAGGACTCAGCTTGACAGCTCAGGGGAGGCGGGACGCCCAGGAGGCGTCCGCCAGCTGATTGCTGAGCCTTTGTTTGCCAGCGGGGTGACAGACAGAAGAAACAAAAGAGTTTCCTGGCCTGTTGATGAGATCTGGAGGAAATATGAAAAGGGGCTGATGATGGTATTTGGATCTCAAAACTCTGTAAACAGGGGGACCCTGAAGACAAAGGAGCTGCACAAATTCCATGGGTTGAGTTAATCAGTCCTTTTTTCCGGGTTTTGGTTGACTTATCTCTCAGCCCATTGTCTGAACTCTGAAAATGAGCCCTGAGATAGGATCAACCCCGGCCCATGCAAATGTTAATATGAATGGATTTGTTTTGAGGAAATAGGATTTCCCCCAACAGTAACCTCAGGTCACATTCCTTTTCTGGGGCAAAGTTCAGGAGGGAAAAAGGTGGGGAAGAGAGCAAGGGTACATTTCATATGATAGACTTCCATTATATACATTTCATCATGCTTCATATCCTTCATACATTCCATAAATGAATCCCCATCCCCAACCCAGCAAAGTTTATTAAAGACAACAATAATAAATGTATTTCATTCTTGTTGGAATCATAGTCTCCTTGGTGAAGGCGGCTGTAGGCTGAGGCGGCTTGTCCCTCCAAGCTAGCCTGGTCTGAGGTTTGTGTCCAAAAGTGTGGCTGGAAACAGTCCGGGATGTGGAGCAGAAAGTCAATAGGAGAGGGCAAGCAAGAGAGTTCAAAGGGGGGGGGGCTTCTGGGTTGCAATCTGTGAAGCAGTGTCCTTTGGGAAACTACATTTCCCTGATCAGGGGCCAGGGTCCAGTACACAAGCCAGAGAATTCACAGAGAGGAAACAGGAACCCAGTTATGTGTGCTGGGTCAGGAAGCAACAGAATCCATTGTCCGGCCCTTGGCGAACTACAAATACTTGGGGGGGAAAGATGCTCCGCATCAAATCCTCCCTTCGAGGCTGGAAAATGGTCACACTCATTTTCCCAAGCCTCGACAATTCTTTAGCACCCAGGGCCTCTTTCTAGACTGATTAGATTGTATTCTGTTGATTATTCTGGGGCCCAACTTAAGCAACAACAGCAGGACCCAGCAGGGTGGGAGAGACCAGTGGCAGAGTGTCCTTTGGGTTGGAGAAAAAAAAGACTGAAGTAAGAAGGTGAAGATGGTGGAGGCAGGGGATGATGGAGCCTGTGATGGCAGTCAGCATGGAGCACTCAGGGGTCCCGAGTGAGTCCCCAATGGAGAAGGTTGGCACATGGTGGAATTCTCCCATCTGGCAGTGGTCCTCAGGCCTCCTGGGGGCGCTGGCTCCTCCCTTGGCACTTGGGGGAGGGAGAAGATGGGGCACAGCCTTGCTACTCCTTCTGGCGTGGCGCCTCCTGGTGACCGCAGACAGGTCTGGCTCTCCATCATCACAGAGACTCAGGGGTAGTGTCTAGGAAAGTCAGAAAGAAGGTTTACAGCCCCCTCCCACTCCCCTTTTCCCAGCCCAAGGGTAGTTAGTGGGGAAACAAAGGGAAAAAACTTTCATACCTAGTGGGGACGTCAGTGGTCTCCTTTGGGCCACTCCTCTGCACAGCCTCTGGAACGGGCAGGGCCTCCTTCCTTCATGGCAGTTGCTGTGGGATCCTGGTTGCTCCTCCTGCGATGGCATTCCCCCGTGGGGGCTCAGATCAGCCTCTAGGAGGGGCTGTCTCTTCTGGGCGGCATGGGGTCTGGTCCTGCTCTCCTAGGATCTTCCTGTGCCATCTGGGTTCCACACAGGAAAGTCCACAGACCTCCCATTGTTCACCTCACCCAGGTAGTTGTCCTCAGCGGCAGGAGTGGATTATGGGTCCCACAGTTCAATCTGATGTCCGGTGGTCTCTTCACTGTGCAGAGGGGACCCCTGGACCTCGACGCCCCCCTCATATTTAAGGCAGTTAATGGGATAATTTAGACATACACATACATGCGCTCAGGGAGAGGGGAGGGAGGAAGGGCCAGGAAGGAAAAAAAAGCATCAGAGGGACTGTGTATGTAAGAGAGAGACTTAACCATAGATGTGGGTGAAATGTCTGGAGGGAATGCTTCTGGAACATCTCTTCCTTTGGTTTGAGAAGAAGGAGGTAAGAGGGAGCAGCAGGATTTCTCTGGGAGATAGAGGAAAGAATTTACAGAATACTGGCTTCTTAGAAGATGGGAGGGGAGGGAGAAGAGAGAGAGAGAGAGAGAGAGAGAGACCCAGCAAACTTTATTTGGCAAAAGGAAACAGGAACAGAAAAAAGGTCCCCCCCTACACCTCCCTTTGTTTGCAAGAGGAGAGAGGGAGGAGGGGTTTGAAAGCAAAAAAAGGGGGAGTTGGAGAGTAAAGAGAAAACAAAGGAAAGGCAGGGACATTGGTGACTGCCCCTGAAAAATGGGTTTTGTAGTTGCACAGAAGAGAAGGGGAGAAGAAGAGAGCTCTTGGGTCAGGGAAACCAGGCGAGAGAGAGACTTTTGCAAGGCAGCTGAGTCACATCAGTGGCAGAGTCTCTCCTGGTGAGGAGAAACACTGTTTATTATAAATAAACAGGCACTGAAGATTCAGCTTTAGAAAGAAAGGGATTTGTAGTAGCTTGGTGAAGAAGGGAATGAGCAATGCCTCCGTTTCCCATCTGAAGGAAGGAAAAAGGTGGCACAGGAGAAAGCAGGAGAGGAGGAGAGCAAAGAATTTCCCTAGTGCGTTTCCTCAAGGAGCAGAGAAGGAGAAGAAAAATTGAAGGGGCATATAAATGCAGACATATCATAAATAGGGAATAGGGAAATGGAGGGGTTGGGAAGGGAAGGAAGGAGTCAGGGAGATTGGGTAAAGGGAAATGGGAATGGGATGGTAGGGGAACAAGCAATTTTTTTCAAGGAGAGGGAAAAGGGTCTGGAGGGGGTTTCCTGGGGGTTGGGGCTTTGTTACCTTCCCCTTGCATGGTAGGAGTTGGCCACAACTACCCCCCTTCCACCTCCCTCCGGCACATGGCAAAAAGCATGAGGCATAGGCGAGTTCGGTCCACTTGGCCCTCTCACAGCGATCCGACTGCCATGAGGGGCCACGAAACTCCACCTGCTGAGGGCCTGGTGGGCCACCTCTCCATGCGATTTTTACCCTACTGGCCTGCGTCGGCGACGCAACCCTGTCCCATTCCGCCAGTATTCTTCCTAAAGGTGTATCCGATGAGACAGGACGTTTGATCCTGGAAGAACAGGCGCCCATCTCTCAGCTACCAGCTCCACAGACCAGTGGTTAATCAGGGAAGCCCCCCCCCCCCAACCGCAAGGCAGGCCAGAACCTGAAAAGTTCCTGGATAGGAGAGCTCGGGGCGATCAGCACTTGGCAGCTAGGCAGTCCAAAAGGGGAGGACTCCCTTTCCCACGTAGCTCCCGCCAAGTCAGCAAAAAGCGAGCTGAATTGCAATTCCGGGCCTCAAACGCCTAGGTGTTCGCTACCCCCAGTCAGGAATTTGTTACCGAGATCTAAGGACTTCCCTCCCCAGTGGACGACTCCGAAGCTGGTTCGGAAAGCCTAGAATCTCCTCCCACCTGACGACCACCGGGGCAGCCCACGGTTGCTTTTTCTTACCCGTCCGGACGTTTTCCTTTCCCCCTTCTGCGTCGGTCACTCCTCTTCCAGGAAGTCCTTGGATCAAGGCTTCCCTGGCACTCCTTTGTGCCGAAACTCCAGGTCAGAGCTTGGGAGGAAGTGGCTGCGGGAGAATTTGTAGTTTTGTCAAGAAGGAGAGTCCAAATTAAGAGAGGCGCCTCTTTTCCCAAGCCGTTCCTCCTTCGCTGCTGGCCCAAAGAATCAGACCAAGGTGCCTGCTTGAAAATTTAGGCTATAATTTAGTCTGGACTTCAAGCAGGAGTCCCTTCGTGGTAAGCCAAATGATATCGAGCTCTTTTGGGGGGCCCTCCCAGGAAGGGAGATCCCTAAAGACCGCTAATGGGGTCTTTTGACCTCGGTGAGCAGCCAGCGAAAGCCAATCCAAAGCGCAAAATATTAAGAATTAATCCCACCAGAGGCTGAAGAGGTATCCAGTGACCGAAGCGTTTATTTCTGCGATTCAGCTGAAAAGGATGCGATTGTAGTGATAGTTCACATACAAGCATACATTCATAGAAGTTACAGGCATTTTTATATTGTCAGAACAAAGGAAAAAAACAGTTGAAACTCCCGCCCGCCCTCCCTCAGCTGGCTTCGCCCTGATTGGCTGGCCCTGGAACAGCTGGGAGGAGGCTTGGCTGCATGTCCCGCCTCTCAGCCAACCAGCGGGCACTGCTGCCTCCAAGGGGCCAATTGGAGCCTTCCTAGTGCCTCCGAAGATGGTCCAATCAGCAGCCAGGAGGACTCAGCTTGACAGCTATGGGGAGGCGGGACGCCCAGGAGGCGTCCGCCAGCTGATTGCTGAGCCTTTGTTTGCCAGCGGGGTGACAAACAGAAGAAACAAAAGAGTTTCCTGGCCTGTTGATGAGATCTGGAGGAAGTATGAAAAGGGGCTGATGATGGTATTTGGATCTCAAAATTCTGTAAACAAGGGGACCCTGAAGACAAAGGAGCTGCACAAATACCATGGGTTGAGTTAATCAGTCCTTTTTTCCGGGTTTTGGTTGACTTATCTCTCAGCCCATTGTCTGAACTCTGAAAATGAGCTCTGAGATAGGATCAACCCCGGCCCATGCAAATGTTAATATGAATGGATTTGTTTTGAGGAAATAGGATTTCCCCCAACAGTAACCTCACACCCTCCTACAAATAGCAGCAGGATATAGAGTGGGTCATGGGGGCTCTGTGTGCCAAGTTTGGTCTTTATCAGTCATTAGATGAGGGTGTCAGTGGTGTCAGTAAGTGAGTGAAGGTACTGCAAGTCCCATCATCCAAAGTCCATCCTCTTTCAAACTGCACCAGGATGTAGAGTGAGTCATTGGAGTTCCATGTGCCAAGTTTAGTCTTGATTAGTCATTGGCGAGGGTCTCAGTGGTCTCAGGAAGTGAGCAAAGGTACTTCAAGTCCCATCATCCATCTCCAATTTTTTCCAAACAACACCAGGACGTAAAGTGGGTAATGGTGGTTCTGTATGCCAAGTTTGGTCTTTATTGGTCTTTGGATAAAAGCTGCATTATTTTCAGGAAGTGAGTGATGGTACTTGAAGTCCCATCATCCATGGGCCATCCTCCTACAAACAGCAGCAGGATATAGAGTGGGTCATGGGGGCTCTGTGTGCCGAGTTTAGTCTTTATCAGTCATTAGATGAGGGTGTCAGTGGTGTCAGTAAGTGAGTGAAGGTACTGCAAGTTCCATCATCCAAAGTCCATCTCCTTTCAAACTGCAGCAGGATATAGAGTTGATCATGGGGGCTCTGTGTGCCAAGTGTGGTCTTGATTGGTCATTAGAAGAGGGTTGCAGCAATCTTCGGAAGGGAGTGGAGGTACTTGAAGTCCCATCATCCATGGTCAGTCCTCCTCCAAACTGCACCAGGATGGAGCTCCATATTCCAAGTGTAGTCTTGATTAGTCATTGGCGAGGGTCTCAGTGGTCTCAGGCAGTGAGCAAAGGTACTGCAAGTCCCATCATCCATCTCCATTTTTTTCCAAACAACACCAGGACGTAACGTGTGTCATGAGAGGTCTATGTGTCAAGTTTGGTCTTGATCCGTCATTGGATGATGTTTGCAGAGGTCTCAGAATGTGAGTGAAGGTACTGGAAGTTCCATCATCCATGGTCCACCCTTCTCCAAAACTGCAGCAGGATGTAGAGTGGGTCATGGGGGCTCTGTGTGCCAACCTTGGTCTTGATTGGTCATTAGATGAGTTTTGCAGCAGTCTTGGGTAGTGGAGGTACTTGAAGTCCCATCATCCATGGTCTGTCGTCCTCCAAACTTCTCCAGGATGTAGAGTGGGTCATTGAAGCTCCATGTGCCAAGTTTAGTCTTGATGAGTCATTGGCGAGGGTCTCAGTGGTCTCAGGAAGTGAGTGAAGTGACTGCAAGTCCCATCATCCATTGTTAAATTCTTCCAAACCGCACCAGGATGTAGAGTGGGTCATGCTGGGTCTCTGTGTAAATTGTGGTCCTGATCCATCATCGTTGGCAGTTGTAATGGTCTTAGGAAGGGAGTGCAGGTATTGCAAGTCCCATCGTCCATGGTGCATCCTCCTTCAAACTGCACTTGGATGTAGAATGCGTCATGGAGACTCAGTGTGCCAAGTTTGGTATTTATTGGTAATTGGATGAGGGTTGCAGTGGTATGAAGAATTGAGCAATGGTACTGCAAGTCCCATAATCCACGGTCCGTCCCCGGCCAAACCACAGCAGGATGTAAAGTAGGTCAATGTGTAAAGAGGTCTATGTGCGAAGTTTGGTCCTGATCAGTCATTGGATAAGGTTAACAGGGGTCTCAGAATGTGAGTGGTGGTACTGCAAGTCCCATCATCCATGGTTCATCCTCCTCCAAACTGCAGTAGGATGTCGAGTGGGTCTTGTGTGTTCTGTGTGCCAAGTCTGGTCTGTATTGGTAATTGTCTGACTCAGCCCCCTCTGGCCTTTTCCTTTCCTCTCTTTGCCATCTCAGAATCTTGGAATTGAGGCTGGCCAATCAGAGACCATATGCAAATTTTCTTCTCATGTCCCCGTTTCTGCCATGAACTCTTTTCTCCACCAGGGGCTCCTATTGAAGCTGGCCAATCAGAGACCATATGCAAATAGCACCACAGCGGCAGCCAATCAAAATGCTGGCACATACTCCTCCCGCCACACTTTTGTCCTCCACATACAAGTTTTGACTTTTATTATATACATAGATATAGATATAGATATAGATATAGATATAGATATAGATATAGATAGCTACTGTCCCCTGTCACGCGTTGCTGTGGCCCAGTCTGTTGATCTGGAAAATAAAGTAATGAGAAAGTGTTGGTTTCTAATATAGGTAATGTCTTTATGCTTGTAGGTAAACAGTATTTCTTGTGGAGATAGTCTGGTTTGCCCACCCTGGAACATGCAAGGTATCATTGTCCTTCTTTAAATCTATGATACTATATTTGTGTGTGTGAATCATATCTATCTATCTATCTATCTATCTATCTATCTATCTATCTATCTATCTATCTGTGTCTATTCCTGGATGGGTCTTTGTCAGGAGGACTTTGATTACCTTTTCTTTCCCTGATGAAGGGAGTTGGATTGGATGGCCTTAAGTATTTTCTGTTGGTCATGGGGGTTCAGTGTGGGAAGTTTGCCCTGATTCCGTTGTTCCTGGGGTTCAGAATGCTCTTAGATTGTAGGTGAACTGTCAATCCCAGTGATTACAACTCCCAAATGTCAAGGTCTATTTCCCCCAAACTCCATCTGTGTTCTTATTTGGGCGTATTGAGTGCTTGTGCCAAGTTTGGTCCAGATCCATCATTGTTTGAGTCCACAGTGCTCTCGGGATGTAGGTGAACTGTAACTCCAAAACTCAAGGTCAATGCCCACCAAACCCTTCTAGTGTTTTTTGTTGGTCATGGGAGTTCTGTGTGCCAAGTTTGGTTCAATTCTATCATTGATGGAGTTCAGAATGCTCTGATTGTAGTTGAACTATAAATCCCAACAGCTACAACTCCCAAATGACAAAATCATATTTTTTTTAGTAATGGTCACTCCTTGTGTTGTGAGATATTTTGTTGCCAAATTGGGTGTGATTTCATTCATTGGTTCTTTTGTTTTTAAGGTACTCATTATGCACAGAGCATTTTTTAATATATAGATATATATCATACATATACTTTTATAGCTATATATATACTTTTATAGATCTATATATTAATATAAATATATACTTTTATAACTATATATATCATATAAATATATATACTTTTCTGGCTATATACTATCCTTCCCCTGCCACATGTTGCTGTGGCTCAGCTTGTGTATATGTGCTTTGTGTGTGTGTATACATGTGTGTATATATTTGTGTATATGTGTATATACATGTTTGTGTGTCTGTGTGTCTGTGTGTGTGTGTATGGTTTTGTGCATGCTTTGTAATGTATTATTTTTTGCTTTTAAGTCCCTTCTGCTGTGTTTTTGTATGTTTTTATGAGTGATGGTCGCTCATTGGACTGATAGGTGTATTGTGTCCAAATTTGGTGTCAATTCATCCAGTGGTTTTTGAGTTATGTTAATCCCACAAACAAACATTACATTTATATATATACTACCTGTACCCACCACACATTGCTGTGGCCAACCTTCCTTCCCTCTTTCTGTCTTCTTTTCTTTCTCTCCTTCCTTCCTTCCTTCCTTCCTTCCTTCCTTCCTTCCTTCCTTCCCTTTTTTTCTTTCATTCTCTCTGTTCCTTCTCTTCCTCTTCTCTCCCCCTCCCCCCGACTTTATCTTTCCCTTCCTTTTTCTCCCCTTTCTTCCTTCTCTATGTATTCCTGGACTGCAACTCCCCACAGTCCTCCTGATCAATCTATCTACCTCTCTGTCTATCTCCATCTAATCTATATATCTTGTCTATCTGGAGGATTGCTGGGAGTTGCAGTCCAGGAAGAGCAAATTGGAAATATTATTATTATTATTATTATTAACTTTATTTGTACCCCGCTAGCATCTCCCGGAGGACTCGATGCGGCTTACACAGGCCGAAGCCTCAAACACAATACAGTAGAAAGTATAACATCACAACAACAAGGCAAATCAAACAATAAGCAAAATAACATAACACCATAATACTAAGCAAATCAAGCAATAAGCAGAATAACAACAAAGACAGTACATCAGGACATTATTAAAAACTGGTTCGGCCGGCGCACTGGGGTACAAGGGTTAAAAGTGCTGAATGGCAGGAGGCACGTAGGGTTAAAAGTGCGATGTGCAGTGACAATTTGTTATGCTAAGGTGCTACTAGGACTTGGGGTGGGGATTCCTAGTCTGGGAAGGCACAACGGAACAGCCAAGTTTTTAGGTTCCTTCTGAAGACGGCTAGAGTGGGGGCTTGTCTGAGCTCTTTTGGGAGGGCGTTCCAAAGTAGGGGGGCCGCCACAGAGATATCAGGGATTGGGATGCTCTCAAAGAAATCCAAAGAGAAGAAAGCTTGCATCTTGGAAGCAGTGCATTTGGATTCTCCTCCTCTTCTAAAGGGCCTGGTCTAGGGGATGCTGTGAGCTGTAGTCCGAAAGAGAGTGTGGATATGCTATTGTGTATTTTGTTTGCCAGAGAGAGTCGTTTCTGTGCATGCTCTTCAGCGTCTTTTTGCTTTTTTGGCTTAATAAGTCCCTTCCACTGTGTTGTTTTATAGTGTTTTTATGAGTGATGGTCACTCGTTGGCCTGTCTTCTGTCAAAACAGTCTCTCTAGGATTGTCTTCTGTCAAAATTTGGTGTCAATTCGTCCAGTGGTTTTTGAGTTATTTTAATCCTACAAACGAACACAACATTTTTATTTATATAGATGTATATGCATACACTATCTGTCCCCTGCCATGTATTGCTGTGGCCCACTCTGTGTATATGTGTTTTGTGTGTGTATATATATATATAGATAGATAGATAGATATTTGTGTATATGTGTATATATGTGTGCGTTTAGGTATATATATCTGTGGTTTTGTGAATGCTGTTATTGATTTTTGGCTTTTAAGTCTCTTCTGTTGTATTTTTCAGTGTTTTTATGAGTGAAGGTCACTTGTTGGTCTGTTCAGTGTATTGTGTCCAAATTTGGTGTCAATTTGTCCAGTGGTTTTTGAGTTATTTTAATCCCACAAATGAACATTACATTTTTATTTATATAGATATTCATATTTTTATATTAAAACTTTTATAGCTCTCTCTCTCTATATATATAGATAGAGAGAGAGAGAGAGAGAGAGAGAGAGTCCGGGAGGGCTTTTGCACAATTGAGATCCCTGCGCCAACTGCGACCGTACCTCGCGAAGGCTGATCTGGCCGGGGTGGTCCATGCCTTGGTCACCTCTAGATTGGACTACTGTAATGCGCTCTATGTGGGGCTGCCCTTGAAAACGGCTCGGAAATTCCAACTGGTCCAACGGGCAGCAGCCAGGATGTTAACTGGGGCTCCTTACAGAGAGAGGTCAACCCTCTTGTTCAAGGAGCTCCACTGGCTGCCGTTTATTTTCCGAGCCCAATTAAGGTGCAGGTGCTTACCTACAAAGCCCTAAACGGTTTGGAACCATCCTACCTGCGTGAACGTATCTCTGTTTACGAACACTTTCACTTCTTTCATCCAGAGAGGCTCTGCTCGTGATCCCGCCAGCGTTGCAGGAGCATTTGGTGGGGACGCGAGACAGGGCCTTTTCTGTGGTGGTCCCCCGACTCTGGAACACCCTCCCAAAAGTTCTTAGATAGGCCCCTATATTGGCAGTCTTTAGAAAGAACTTGAAGACCTGGCTGTTCCGATGTGCCTTTCCAGAATAGAAACCTCCAATAACAAGTCCCAGAAGTACTTTATTAGAACTAATAAAGTGTGCACACCGCACACTGCACTTACCCTATAATCCTTACATATCGCCTGTCACATCAGCACTTTTATTCCTGTACCCATTACTCTGGCCCGGCCCAGTTTTATAGTGTCTTGATGTATTGTTTATTGCTTGTTGTTTAATATTGCTTTAATTGTTTTTAATTTGCTTTAGGTGTTGTATTGTTATGTTGTGTTTTGAGGCCTTGGCCTTTGAAAGCCGCATCGAGTCCTTCAGGAGATGCTAACAGGGTACAAATAAAGATAATAATAATAATAATAATAATAATAATAATAATAATAATATATTCATATAAATATAAATATAAACATATTTGTAGGTGGATGCAATTGAAAAAATATGTATATCTATGGACAATCACATTCACAGAGTCACAATGGAGGACCAAAAGATTCCTAGAGAGAAGATTTTTAATCCAAAATACTCAAATCCACAGAGTCCCATTGGAAGACCTGGACAATCCTAGAGAGACTGTTTTCAATCATTCTGGGAATAATGGAATCCAAAGTCTCAATGGAGGACCTGGATATTCCTAGAGAGATTGTTTTCAATCAAATTGGTGAATATTGAAATCCATAGAGTCTCAATGGAGGACCTAAGGGTCCCTAGAGGGAATGCCAGTTGAATCTATATAAATAAAAATGTAATGTTCCTTTGTGGGATTAACATAACTCAAAAACCACTGGGGGAATTGACACCAAATTTGGACACCTTACACCTAACAACCCAATGTATATCCTTTACTTAAAAATGGTTTTGTAATTTGGGAGTTGAAGAGCATTCTGAACCCCACCAAGGATGGAATTGAACCAAATGTGGCTCACAGGACTCCCATGACCAACAGAAAAAGGGTTTGGTGGGTGTTCTGTTGTGCGCTGGGCCTGTAAATAATTGCAGTAAATAATTATAAATAATAGGACGTGCGACTTGAGCCCAGCGGGAAGCCAGGGGGCCCTGAAGAGAAGTTCTCAGAGGTTTTTCACTACAAATAATCTTTAGATGGCTTGTGAAGTATAACAAAGTCCTTTATTAATGAACAATCAAACAGAAACTTTTCTTGTCTTCAGTAAAGCTAAACAAATGATTCCAGGCTTTTATGCAACTGGGGGCTTCCTAAACTTGCCCACGAAGGACAGGCGTCTTCAATAACTGTTTCTTCAAAGGAAAATCCCCTTTTTAACTTCTCCCAGGCTGACTGTAATCTAACCCTTACTGATGTGGGCTCCGCTACCGGGTCAAACTGCGTTTCGAAGCACCGAATGGACCTACCAGTAAGGGCTTGGATATACTCCAGCTGGAGTTCTTTGGTCTTCCAAACTGTTTACCCTCTGAAATTCCTCAAAGCTTTAGGGCTGTTTCTCTGGGAATCTTTGGCTGCTCTTAAGACTGTTCTCCCCTGGAAAGTCTTAAGAGTTCAAGCTTTTGTACAGGAGAAGCTTGCACACGTCCTGTACATTAGCTTTCCTTGCTGAGACTAACTAAAAAAGGGCTCCCTTCCCTTCCCAATTGCCCTGAGCAAGGGCCGGAACCAAAACTTAACAATGATGGACAGGTGACTTGCCCTACGACTGCAACCAAGGGAAGCCACCATTCTGCAGAAACCCTGAAACCCTGGACTGCAAACAAACATTTAATACAAAGCAAATAAAGTTGGAGCTCCTGGTACAGCCGTACCAGCACAGTGGGCATTGATCTTGAGTTTGGTCATTGATCTTGAGCTGTAGTTCACATACATCCAGAGAGAACTGTGGACTCAAACAAAGATGGATCTGGACCAAACTTGGCATGAATACTCCATATGCTTAAATGTGAGTACTGACTGAGTTTGGGGAAAATAGACCTTGACATTTGGGAATTGTAGTTACTGGGATTTATAGTTGACTTACAATCAAAGAGCATTCTGAACCCCACCAATGACAGAATTCCCACACAGAACCCTCATGACCAACAGAAAATACTCAAGGCCATCCAGACCAACTCCCTTCACCAGGGCAAAAAAACGTAATCAGAGCCCTCCTGACAAAGAGTCATCCAGCCATAGATATAGATCAAGGGTCCTCAAACTAAGGCCCAGGGGCCGGATACGACCCTCTGAGGTCATTTACCTGGCCCTCACTCAGGGTCAACCTAAGTCTGAAATGAATTGAAAACACACAATAACAACAATCCTATCTCATCAGCCAAAAGTAGTCCCACACTTCCCATTGAAATACTAATAAGTTTATATTTGTTAAAATTGTTCTTCATTTTAATTACTGTATTGTTTTAAAGGATTTTTTTTGCACTACAAATAAGATATGTGCAGTGTGCATAGGAATTCTAGATAGATAGATAGATAGATAGATTGATATGATTCACGCACATAGTATGATAGATTTGAAAAGGACCCCAAAAAAAGAACAATTATATGTTGCATGTTCCAGAGTAGGCAAATCAGACAAAGAAACAGCAAAAAATACTGTTTACCCACAAGCATAAAAAAATTACATATATTAGAAACCAAAACTTTCTCATTACTTTATTTTCCAGATCACCAGACTGGGCCACTGCAACGCGTGGCAGGGGACGGCTAGTCTGTGAATAATACTCAGACTTGCTAGGTGCCCCCTTGTGCCAAAACCTGCTACTGTCCCTTTAAGAGGCAACCAGAAAGAGGCCCTTCTTTGCCGCCTGGTCCAAAGCTGAGCAGCACGGAGACAGAGAGAGGCTGCCAGCCGTGTCCTCCACCGCTTCCCATTCATTTTTCCTTAACAACCATTGATTTAATTTAATTTTATCTTAGAACTAGCTTTACCCGCCACGCGTTGCTGTAGCCAACCTTCTCTCCCTCTTTCTCCCCTTCTTTCATTTCCTTTTCTTCTTTCCTTTCTTCCTTCTCTACCTGTTTACTTCCTTCCTTAGCTTTTTGCTCCCATCCTTCCTTCTCTTTATTTCTTTCCTTTCCTCCCTCTTTCTCTCCTTCTTTCTCTTCTTCCTTTGCTCCGTCTTTCCTCCCTTCCCTTTTTTCTTTCCTTCTCTCCTCCTTCCTTCTCTTCCTCTTTCCTTCCTCCTCCCTTTTTATTTTCCTTCCTCTTTCTCTCCTTTCTTCCCTCTCTCTTTCCTTCCTTCCTTCGCTCTTGACTTCCAGACTTCCTTTTCTTTCTTTCTTTTCTTCCCTCCCTTTCTCTTCTTCCTTTGCTTTTTTCCTCTCTTCCCCTTCCCAAATTCCCCTTCCTTCCTTCCTTTTGACACTTCCCCTTCCCTTTCTTCTTTTTTCTATCTTTCTTTCCTTTCCTCCTTCCTTCCTTTCTCCCTTCTTTCCCATCCTCCTTCTCTCTCTGTATTCTTTCTTTCCTACCTTTCTTCATTCATATACCTTCTCAACTTCTCCTTCCTTCCTTCATACACCTTCCCTCCCTCCCTCCCTTCCTTTCCTTCCTTCCTTTCTCTGTTCTTTCCCATCCTTCTCTCCCTTTCTTCTTTCTTTCCTTCCTTTCTTCTTTCATATACCTTCTCAACTTCTCCTTCCTTACTTCCTTCATACACCTTCCCTTCTCTCCTTTCTTCTTCCTTCCTTTCTCCCTTCTTTCCCATCCTCCTTCTCTCCCTTTCTTCTTCCTTTTCTTCCTTTCTTGTTTCATATACCTTCTCAACTTCTCCTTCCTTCCTTCCTTCCTACACCTTCCCTTCCCACTTTTCTTCTTTCTTTCCTTCTTTCATTGCTTCCTTGCTATTTACACCCCTTCCCCTCATTTCTGTCCTTCCCTCTCCCGCTTCCTTCCCTCCTTCCCCTTCCTCACCGATGGCGGAGACAGACGGCGGTGTGCGGGGGCGGCCTGGGTCGGGCGTTGCGGTGGCCGATGGGCTGTCCTCGGCAGAGCTGGGCCGCGGCCTCTCCCGGCCGGGCCAGGAAGGTGCGCAGCGGGGGCCTGCCGGGCAGCCTCCGCAGGTCGCGCAGCATCCTGGCCCCCAGCGAGCACATCCGGACGAGCTCCAACTCCCAGGCCAGGGCTTCAGCGTCAGCAGGTAGGCCGCATTCTAGAACTGCAGTTCCCAGAGTGCATTGCGTGTGTACTTCCTCCCCTGGGCACTGCGCATGCTCAGTTGGTTTTTGTAATTGTGAGTTAGTTGAAATGTTGTTTGGAATTTTGATTCTTGTTGTGCATACCTTGTGGGTTGAGGTATGTGCACGGCAAATGTGGTGAGTTTTTGTCGGGGGGGGGGGTTGCATTTTGCTGTTCCGTTGAACGCCCTTTCCCATTTTATATATATAGAAGAAAGATAGAAGATGGCTCTCAGTGAAGCTACGGAGCTGGACAATTACCGGGATTACAATTTAACCGAGGACCAGAAGATCATTAAAGCAAAATATGCGCCTATTTCGAAAAAGTACGAATGTGAGTCTTTCCCTTCGTATTCCCTTGTTCCATTTGAAAAGGGTGTAATTCCTGATTTATTAATTAGGTGCCAAGAAATTCGGGCTGGGTTGATCTACAGTTAAACCTATCTATCTATCTATCTATCTATCTTGCTTTCTCTCAAAGGAGACTCAACGCAGCCAAACACAATCACACAATCACACAATGTTTAAACCCAATTCATAACACTAAAATAGAATTAAATATGGGACTTATTTGAAGCCAGTGAAATCATGAAAACAATTTCTTTAAAACCTGTGAAATATAGACATAACTCCAAGGAAAACAATGGGAAAGTTGGAAATGGTTTGGTGAGAGGCTATTATTATTATTATTATTATTATTTGATACATAACAAGATTAGTACACAGCAGACAAGATCACTATTCTGGCTGTTGTATTGGATCACACATAAGACACTTCCCAAGTGTCTAGGACTGTGATATATCACCGAATAATGTGTGTAGATTCAAGTAGAGTGGCCTTTTGCAGCTGACAGATGGTAATTTTGTCAGCGCTGATTGTTTTTAAGTGCAAGCCAAGGTCTTTAGGCACTGCACCCAGTGTGCCAATCACCACTGGGACCAGCTTGACTGGGTTGTGCCAGTCTTTGTAGTTCTGTCTTTAAATCCTCATATTGTGTCAGCTTTTCCAGTTGCTTCTTGTCAATCCTGGTATTGCCTGGGTTGCAACATTGACAATCCATACTTGTTGTTATTATTATTATTATTAGCAATATTTTTACTTTATTTATTGATTGATTTATATCCCTCTATCTCCCCATATGGAGACTCAAAGCAACTCACAATTACAAACATTACAATACAACTTAAAACATACACATATGCAACAATAAACAGTATTACCATTATATATTATTGTATATTATCAGTACTATTATAATTAATATGTTAGTGTTATTTTAACAGTATTATATATTATTATATTGTATAATTATTATATTGTATTATATATATGGAATTCCCAATGGTGGGAGAAAGATCTCTTGTCTGCTTGAGGCAAGTGTGAATGTTGCAATTTGCCACCTTTATTAGCATTTAATGGCCTTGTAGCTTCAAAGACTGGCTGATTCCTACCTGGAGGAATCCTTTGTTGAAGGTGGTAGCTGCCCTGATTGTTTCATGTCTGGAATTCCTCAGATTTTCTGAGTGTTGCTCTTTATTCACTCTCCTGATTTTAGAGTTTTTTTAAAAATACTGGTAGCCAGATTTTGTTCATTTTCATGGTTTCCTCTTTTCTGTTGAGAATGTCCACATGCTTGTGTATTTCAATGGCTTCTCTTAAAACATCATGAAGATGTTTTGTCTGCCCACTTATTGTTCCTTTTTAAGAAGTCTTTTAAATAATTTCTCGTTTTTGTTCCCCCTGTAGATTTGGATCATACGGCTGATGTACAGTGAGTTTTGACTTATATAATAATAATAATAATCATAATCATAATCATAATAATCATAATCATATGTTGCCTGCCTCTCCTCACCTCTCAAGACAGGGTACAATGTAGTTATAATGTCCAGATATACCATACACCAGTGCTTCCCAGCCAGTGGATCCCCAGGTGTTTTGGCCTACAACTCCCAGAAATCCCAGCCAGTTTACCAGCTGTTAGGATTTCTGGGAGTTAAAAGCCAAAATATCTGGGGACCCACAGGCTGAGAACCACTGCCACAAACTATCATTACAAGAAGAAAGGAAGCAATATTGGTAGGTATTGCATGTTCCCTTCTGCTCCTCTCAAAGCAGAAACTGTGACTCATTCTCTATTCCGTCAATTGTGCTCTGATGGTGAATCACCATTGAGCATAATTTAACTGATAATATGATTCCATCCTAATTCAGCCAACATAGTCTCTGGACATATAGAAAATAAGAATGTATTTTCTGGTAAATCGCAATCAATTTTTAACTCTGCCTATTGTATTTTAATCTTGGTTTCTGTGTATTTTAATATGTGTGTTTTATAGAAATATGTTTTAATATATGCACTTTATTTAATGTATTGGATGATGATGATGACGTATTTTAACTACGTTGTGCCCCACCTCAAACCATAAGGAGAGACAGATAACAAATAAATAATAATAATAATAATAATAATAATAATTATTATTATTATTATTATTATTATTTAAGTGATGATGATAGTAATAACAATCACAATAACAACAATAATATATGGTTTTGCTGCCTGTCTTTTCTCAAGGCAGGGTACAAAACAGTCAAAACACATCAACATAAAATACATGTGTGTGTGTGTGTGTGTGTGTGTCGGAACCCAGAGGCCTTAAAGAGCCAGACACAGGAGTATATCCAAAACAATAGTTTATTAAAGCAAAGTAAACAGGACTCAGAGACACTTGTTTCAGCGCCTCTGGTCAAAACTCAAAGTTTGTCACAATTTCCAGCTTAAAAAATGACTCAGAAAATAAACCAGATTAAACTGGCAAAAAATCCGGATTAAACAAGAGTTCTTGCAAAACGCACCAAAATCACACCGTTCAAAGAAAACAAGCAAACAAAGAGCCATGAAGAGAAGCCGTCATCCAGTAGCAATCCAAAATCGAAGGAATCCCAGTTGAAAGTTCCAAAGTCCAGAAGGCAGTGTCATCTTCAGAAACAGTTCGAAGTCAAGGAGAGGGGAAATCCGCACTTACGGAAATCCAAGCCGGTCGGTACATGAAGCAAACAGCAACCTGCAGATCCAGGACCCAAGTCCAACAGGAAAGCGGCGGCGACAAAACCCAAGGCACGAAACCAACACTTTGCCTACTGCAAAGTTCTGTCATTTAGTGCCTTCATTTATCTTACAGCTCATCATCCGATGATGAGCTGCCCTCCACCCCATCCTCATCACTATCAGCTGGCTTAGCTTCTACAGCTGAATGCCAACGCCCATCCCTCCAACTCTTCCACCTCTTGTCAAGACTTAGGTCTCCCCATGATTCCATAGTATCACCAGATTGCCAATCCCCACCACCTGAAAACCCCGCAAAAGTGTCACTGGACGTTGGTTGAGTACACACATTCTGAACCTCCTGTACCTTGGTTCAATCCAGTAGTTCCTCTTCATCCCCATCATTCCCAGAAAAACCCATTAAATCCTCTTCCTCTGTGGGAGCAGTAAGTATGTCCCGGATCTTCTTTCTCTGACGCTCCTCGTCTGACTCCTGCTCTCGAGTAATCCTCTTAGTGCCTCTATTCCCATCTGTATCTCCTTCCTCCTCCTCACTCATTTCACTCTCAGAGAAACCTCCAAAGGATTCTTCATCAGTGGGTGACATAAGTATCTCCCAAATTCTCTTCCTTTGCTGTTCCTCATCTAACACCTGGGCACCTCATTTCCCTCCTCTACCACTCCTACTACCAGTTGCAGTGTTGCCAACAGACTCTACTACAACAGTGTGTGTGTGTATATATAATGCACCACTATAAGATGTATGTATGTGTATGTGTGTGTATATATATATATACTAGCTGTCCCCTGCCACGCGTTGCTGTGGCCCAGTCTGTTAATCTGGGAAACAAAGTAATGAGAAAGTGTTGGTTTCTAATATATATAATTCTGCTTGTGAGTAAACAGTATTTCTTGCTGTGTCTTTGTCAGTGTTGATGTGGAGAATGTCTGGTTTGCCCACTCTGCAACATGCAACATATCATTGTCCTTCTTTAAGGGTTCCTTTCAAATCTATGATACTATATCTCTCTGTTTATGAATCATATCTATCTGTCTGTCTGTCTATCTATCTATCATCTATCTATCTATCTATCTATCTATCTATCTATATCAATGGCTGGATGGCTCTTTGTCAGGAGGGGTTTGATGACATTTTCTTGTCCTGATGGAGTTGGATTGGATGGTCTTAAGTACTTTCTGTTGGTTGTGGAGGTTCTGAGTGGGAAGTCTGCCCGGATTCTGTCGTTCATGGGGTTCAGAATGCTTGTTCAGAACTGTGAATCCCAGTGACTACAACTCCCAAATGTGAAGGTCTCTTTCCCCCAAACTCCATCTGTGTTTATATTTGGGCATATTGAGTATTCGTGCCAAGTTTGGTCCAGATCCATCATTGCTTGAGTTCACAGTGCTCTCTAGATGTAGGTGAACTACAACTCCCAAACTCAAGGTCAATGCTCAGCAAACCCTTCTAGTGTTTTATGTTGGTCATGGGAGGCCTGTGTGCCAAGTTTGGTTTGATTCCATCGTTGGTAGAGTTCAGAATGCTCTTTGATTGTAGGTGAAATATAAATCCCAGCAACTACAACTCTCAAATGACACATCATAATTTTTGAGTGATCATAGAATTATAGAATCAAAGAGTTGGAAGAGACCTCATGGGCCATCCAGTCCAACCCCCTGCCAAGAAGCAGGAATATTGCATTCAAATCACCCCTGACAGATGGCCATCCAGCCTCTGTTTAAAAGCTTCCAAAGATGGAGCTTCCACCACACTCCGGGGCAGAGAGTTCCACTGCTGAACAGCTCTCACAGTCAGGAAGTTCTTCCTCGTGTTCAGATGGAATCTCCTCTCTTGTAGTTTGAAGCCATTGTTCCGCGTCCTAGTCTCCAAGGAAGCAGAAAACAAGCTTGCTCCCTCCTCCCTGTGGCTTCCTCTCACATATGTATACATGGCTATCCTATCTCCTCTCAGCCTTCTATTCTTCAGGCTAAACATGCCCAGCTCCTTAAGCCGCTCCTCATAGGGCTTGCTCTCCAGACCTTTGATCATTTTAGTCGCCCTCCTCTGGACACATTCCAGCTTGTCAATATCTTTCTTGAATTGTGGTGCCCAGAATTGGACACAATATTCCAGGTGTGGTCTAACCAAAGCGGAATAGAGGCGTAGCATTACTTCCCTGGATCTAGACACTATGCTCCTATTGCTGCAGGCCAAAATCCCATTGGCTTTTTTTGCCGCCACATCACATTGTTGGCTCATGTTTAACTTGTTGTCCACGAGGACTCCAAGATCTTTTTCACACGTACTGCTCTCGAGCCAGGCGTCCCCCATTTTGTATTTTTGCATTTCGTTTTTCCTGCCAAAGTGGAGTATCTTACATTTGTCACTGTTGAACTTCATTTTGTTAGTTTCGGCCCATCTCTCTAATCTGTCAAGATCGTTTTGAATCCTGCTCCTGTCCTCTGGACTATTAGCTATCCCTCCCAATTTGGTGTCATCTGCAAACTTGATGATCATGCCTTCTAGCCCTTCATCTAAGTCATTAATAAAGACGTTGAACAGGACCGGGCCCAGGACGGAACCCTGTGGCACTCCACTTGTCACTTCTTTCCAAGATGAAGAGGAAGCATTGGTGAGTACCTTCTGGGTTCGTCCATTTAACCAATTACAGATCCACCTCACCGTAGTTTTGCCGAGCCCACATTGGACTAGTTTGTTTGCCAGAAGGTCATGGGGGACCTTGTCGAAGACCTTACTGAAATCCAGGTACGCCACGTCCACGGCATTCCCTGCATCTATCCAGCTTGTAACTCTATCGAAAAAAGAGATCAGATTAGTCTGGCATGACTTGTTTTTGATAAATCCATGTTGACTATTAGCGATGACCGCATTTGTTTGTGTTTGCAGATCACTTCCTTAACAATCTTTTCCAGAATCTTGCCTGGTATCGACGTGAGGCTGACCGGACAGTAATTGTTTGGGTCATCCTTTTTTCCCTTCTTGAAGATTGGAACCACATTGGCCCTCCTCCAATCTGCTGGAACTTCTCCCGGTCTCCAAGAACTCTCAAAGATGATTGCCAATGGTTCTGAAATGACTTCCGCTAGTTCCTTCAGTACTCTTGGATGTAGTTGATCTGGCCCTGGGGACTTGAACTCATTCAGAGTGACCAGGTATTCCTGGACAACTTGTTTTCCAATTTGGGGTTGGATGTCTACTCCATCTTGCTGAGCTTGAAGATGACCTTTTTGTGAGAAGACCGAGGCAAAGAAGGCATTAAGTAGTTCTGCCTTTTCCCTACCCCCTGTCAGCATTGCCCCATCTTCTCTTCGAAGAGGCCCTATCGCCTCCTTGTTTTTCCTTTTTCTACTGACATAAGAAAAGAAGCCCCTTTTATTGTTTTTAATGTCCCTGGCAAGCCTGAGCTCGTTTTGTGCTTTAGCCTTGCGGACCTTTTCCCTACAGGTGTTGGCTATTTGTTTGAATTCTTCTTTGGTGATTTCTCCCATTTTCCACTTCTTGTGCATGTCTCTTTCGTGTTTTAGTACAGTTAGAAGTTCTCTGGACATCCATTCTGGCTTCTTTGCACTTGTCCTATTCTCTTTGTTGGCACAGTTTGCAATTGTGCCTTGAGTATTTCACTCTTGAGAAATTCCCATCCATCTGTAATTCCCTTATCTTTTAGTATCTGTGTCCATGGAATGCTGCTCAGCGTTTCCTTCATTTTTTGGAAATCCGCTCTCCTAAAGTCCAAAATTTGGGTTTGACTTGTCTTCGTTTTGGCCTTCCTTTGTACCTCAAATTGCAGGAGCACATGGTCACTTGCCCCTAAGGATCCTACCACTTCAACCGCATCGATCGGGTCCTCCGCATTTGTTAGGATGAGATCAAGAGTAGCCAACCCTCTTGTTGCCTCTTCTACCTTCTGGACCATGAAATTGTCTGCAAGGCAAGCACGGAATTTGTTGTACCTTGTACTCTTGGCCGAGTTTTTTTTCCAGCAAATATCAGGATAGTTGAAATCGCCCATGACTACTACATCTCTTCTCTGTGCCTGTTTGGTCAACTGTTGGCAGAAGACTTCATCCAGTTCTTCCTCCTGGCTTGGAGGTCTGTAGTAGACGCCTACAACGAGATCCTTTTGAGTCCCAGTTCCCTTGATTTTTATCCAGATGCTTTGAAGCTGGTTTCCCAGATTGCTGTCTTGCATCTCTTCTGCAGCATAAGAGTTTTTGAGATATAAGGCTCCTCCGGCTCCTCTCCCCTTTGTTCGGTTTCTGTGAAAGAGGTTATAGCCCTCAATGTCTACATTCCAGCAATAGGAGTCATCCCACCAGGTTTCAGTGATGCCTATGATATCATATTTTTGGTATTGTGCTAAAAGTAGGAGTTTGTCTTGTTTATTTCCCATGCTCTGTGCAGTAGTGTAAAGGCATGTGAACCCCTGAGATCTTCCCTTGATCTGTTTAAATAGGATTATAGTGCTTTTGTTACTTGGTCCTCATGTTTGTGCAGCCCTCCATTTAGCCTTCTGGCGGATCGCTGACATTGTGGGTAAGGTAGTGTTCGCAAGGCTGTTATCCCCCTCACCCGGTAGACCTAGTTTAAAGTGTGCATAATGAGATTTGCGAGTCTGTGAGCAAAAAGGTATTTTCCTACTTGTGTGAGATGTACCCCATCCCTTGCCAGTAGGCCATCCTCCTGGAAAAGCATGCCATGGTCATGGAAGCCAAAGCGTTCCTCCTGACACCATTTCCTAAGCCAGTCATTGACCTGTACTATTTTTCTGGCCCTTGTAGAACTGTGTCTTCCAACTGGGAGGAGGGATGAAAAGACCACCTGTACATTAGATTATTTTAGCTTTGTTGCGAGAGCTCGAAAACATTTATGATCTTTTGAAAAGTATGCCTAGCAATATCATTGGTTCCTACATTAATCAACATGAGAGGAGGACGGTGATGGGGCTTGAGGAGCCTGGTGAGCCTCTGAGTGATATGGTGTATTTTTGCCCCTGGTAGGCAGCATATTTCTCGAGCCATCCCATCTGGTCTGGAAATGACGGCTTCCGTTCCTCTAAGGAGGGAGTCGCCTACTACCAAGACCTGTTTACTTTCAGGATTGACAGGGTCCCTTTTGTGCAATGTACTGTGTAGGTCCCCAGAAAAGTGATCCTGTTGATGTGAATTATGTAGGTGTAAAGTGTTGTTCTCCTCCTCAACATCCCCGGTGCATTCGTCAAGGACATTCCATTGAGATTCGTCCAAGAGCCTATTGTTCTCCTGTATGTGTTCCTGTTGCACCTGGTGTATGGCTGGGGATGGTACACCTGCGTGATTGTGTAAGTGTGAATGTTGTGAAGTGTTGTCCCAGTCAGGGCTATCCCCCGCACACTGATCAAGGATGAGCCACTGTTCAGTATCTAAGCCATTCCGGTCTTCCCCAAAATGCTGTGTTTCTTGGTCAAGTGTTAGTTGTGTGAGAATTTGGAATCTACTGGGCAGAGGTATTCTGAGGAGTCTTCCGGGTCCTATGTTTCTTTCTAAAGGTGACATGCCTCCAAGCTTGAGGGTTGTCCATAACGGAGGTGATCTCCTCTTGAGCCTCCCCATAATGTTGGTGTGATATGGGCTGCGTGTCTAGGACAGTGTGGTGTGTGGTGTCTAAGAACGGCTCAAGTTCCTGAATGTCCTTAAGGGTCTTAATACGGTCCTCAAGTTGTTGGATCCTCTGCTCCATGTGAGTGATCTGTTTACACTTGGGGCAGATGTAATTGAGTAATTGTTGTGTGAAAAAGCTGAACATGCCACAGCTTGTGCATGGGACAGGAAGATGTTGTGTTTGTTCCATCTGCAGGCTGCTAATGACCTTCTCTTGGTGTGTGTTTTATGTTGTTGTCTGTATGCGGGGTGAAAAGTGTAGGTTAGTGATGGCCACTCCTTGTGTTGTGAGATGTTTTGTTGACAAATTTGGTGTGATTTCATTCATTGGTTCTTTTGTTGTTAAGGTACTCATTATGCACAGAGCATGGCTGGAATCACTGGGTTGTTGTAGGTTTTTCAGGTAGGAAGAGACCTCCAAGGGTCATCCAGTCCAGCCCCTTCTGGCAAATGGGAAAAGCACAATCTAACCACTCCTGAGACATGGCTAATTCAATCTCAGAATAATAATAATAATAATAATAATAATAATAATAATAATAAATAAATAAATCCTAGGATAGGAAGAGACCTGCAGGGGACCTGCAGTCCAGCCCCTTTAGGGAAATGGGAGAAGCGCAATCTAACCACTCCTGACAGATGGCCAGCCTCCGTTTAATAATAATAATAATAATAATAATAATAATAATAATAATAATGGAGAGGAAGAGACCTCCAGAGGCCATCTAGTCCAGCCCCCTTTGACATAAGGGAAAAGCACAATCTAAACACTCCTGAGAGATGACCATTCAACCTCATAATAATAATAATAATAATAATAATAATAATGAAAGAATGCTAGCATAGGAAGACACTTGAAGGGGCCATCCAGTCCAGCCCCTTTTGGCAAATGGGAGAAGCACAATCATAGAATCATAGAATCATCATAGAATCAAAGAGTTGGAAGAGACCTCATGGGCCATCCAGTCCAACCCCCTGCCAAGAAGCAGGAATATTGCATTCAAATCACCCCTGACAGATGGACATCCAGCCTCTGTTTAAAAGCTTCCAAAGAAGGAGCCTCCACCACACTCCGGGGCAGAGAGTTCCACTGCTGAACGGCTCTCACAGTCAGGAAGTTCTTCCTAATATTCAGATGGAATCTCCTCTCTTGTAGTTTGAAGCCATTGTTCCGCGTCCTAGTCTCCAAGGAAGCAGAAAACAAGCTTGCTCCCTCCTCCTTGTGGCTTCCTCTCACATATTTATACATGGCTATCATATCTCCTCTCAGCCTTCTCTTCTTCAGGCTAAACATGCCCAGTTCCCTAAGCCGCTCCTCATAGGGCTTGTTCTCCAGACCCATGATCATTTTAGTCGCCCTCCTCTGGACACATTCCAGCTTGTCAATATCTCTCTTGAATTGTGGTGCCCAGAATTGGACACAATATTCCAGATGTGGTCTAACCAAAGCAGAATAGAGGGGTAGCATTACTTCCTTAGATCTAGACACTATGCTCCTATTGATGCAGGCCAAAATCCCATTGGCTTTTTTTGCCGCCACATCACATTGTTGGTTCATGTTTAACTTGTTGTCCATGAGGACTCCAAGATCTTTTTCAGACGTACTGCTCTCGAGCCAGGCGTCCCCCATTCTGTATCTTTGCATTTCATTTTTTCTGCCAAAGTGGAGTATCTTGCATTTGTCACTGTTGAACTTCATTTTGTTAGTTTTGGCCCATCTCTCTAATCTGTCAAGATCCTTTTGAATCCTGCTCCTGTCCTCTGGACTATTGGCTATCCCTCCCTGTAGAGATGTATTTATTATAAAGTGTTATTTATAATGTGTTTAAATCTGTATTTATAATGTTTATTATAAAGTGTTATCTATAATGTGTTTGAATCTGTATTTAGGGATTACATTTGTTGCCAGGGCCTAGCTGAGAGAGATAGGTTGCCATGGTGACAAGACAAGGCAGCAGAGGAGGTGGGCGGAGCTTAAAAAAAAAGGTTTGAAAGTGTCAGTAAATTTCCAGTCAGGAGGAAGAGACCCTGAGGAGAAGAGCAGAGCCAGTTAAGGGCTCTGGGAAATAGCAGAGTCAAGAAAGGACTCTGGGAAAAGTAGTTTAGTCCGGTGGACGAGACCCGGGGAAGAGGTTAAGAGTGTTGTGAAGCTGTGAGAATTCAGTAGTTCTTAGAATTTGTGAATATTTCTTCAGCAAGAGAGCTGAAGGTGTTACCTTGTTAGATTGCTTAGGTTAAAGAATCTAACAGAGGGGGTTTAAAGGATCGCCAGTAAGGAAAGACTGGTGATCAGTGGTTTGTTCCGAGTATAGGGCAAACAGTGTGGATATTCACAATAGGGAACTCTGAAGTAGTATAAGCACTTCACTAAAGAAGGAGTTTGTAGAATTGTAACATCAGAAGCCTGTATGTATCTCAAACCAGCCATTTTGTAACATCAAGCCTTGTGCCAAGTTCAAATTCTCAAAACTGCAACAATTACGTTCTGTTAACAATAAAACTTGTTCTCTTTATATTTCAAACCTGCCTCCTCCATTGCTTTTATGCTTGGTGCATTCTACACTACCAAGGTCACCTCACAACACAACTAAAGATAAACAGAGACATAAACCAGCGTCTCTAAACATATTGGTGGCAGCTTAATTGATATCTAAAAGAAGGTTCCTCACAGAATATTGGTGGCATTAAAGAAGATTAATACTTCCTCACACTCCCAATTTGGTGTCGTCTGCAAACTTGATGATCATGCCTTCTAGCCCTTCATCTAAGTCATTAATAAAGATGTTGAACAGGACCGGGCCCAGGACGGAACCCTGCGGCACTCCACTTGTCACTTCTTTCCAAGATGAAGATGAAGCATTAGTGAGCACTCTCTGTGTTTGTCCACTTAACCAATTACAGATCCACCTCACTGTAGTTTTGCCTAGCCCACATTGGACTAGTTTGTTTGCCAGAAGGTCATGGGGGACCTTGTCGAAGACCTTACTGAAGTCCAGGTACGCTACATCCACGGCATTCCCCGCATCTACCCAGCTTGTAGCTCTATCGAAGAAAGAGATCAGATTAGTCTGGCATGACTTGTTTTTGATAAATCCATGTTGACTATTAGCGATGACTGCATTTGTTTCTAAGTGTTTGCAGACCGCTTCCTTAACAATCTTTTCCAGAATCTTGCCCGGTATCGACGTGAGGCTGACCGGACGGTAGTTGTTTGGGTCATCCTTTTTTCCCTTCTTGAAGATTGGGACCACATTGGCCCTCCTCCAATCTGTTGGAACTTCTCCCGGTCTCCAAGAACTCTCAAAGATGGTTGCCAATGGTTCCGAAATGACTTCCAAAATGACAATCGAACCACTCCTGACAGATGGCCAGCCTCAGTTTAATAATAATAATAATAATAATAATAATAATAATAATAATGGAGAGGAAGAGACCTCCAGGGGCCATCTAGTCCAGCCCCCTTTGGCATAAGGGGAAAGCACAATCTAAACACTCCTGAGAGATGACCATTCAACCTCATAATAATAATAATAATAATGAAAGAATGCTAGCATAGGAAAAGACTTGAAGGGGCCATCCAGTCCAGCCCCTTTTGGCAAATGGGAGAAGCACAATCTAACCACTCCTGACAGATAGCCAGCCTCAAGTTAATAATAATAAATATATATAAACAATAATAATTGTTCCGTCTCCCAGGAGACTGGGTTTATTGTCTTTTTGGGTTGCTTAAATTGGTTGCCCCTTGCCTTTCGCCTAGGCCTCTGCAGCCTCTGCAAAGGCCTAAAAAGTTAGCAGCCAGAGGCAGGAAAGCCAGTTTTCAGGCCCTCTGCAATAATTGGCCAAAGAGTAGCTCTTTGGGCCCGCCCCTGTTTCCAGGATAGAAGCAGCCATTTTGGAGGTCTCCCTGCCCCTTCAGTTTTAGGAAGAATCCATGATGTGCTGTTGGCAGACAGGTACCGCAGAAAATACCATTGTAAAAACAATTGAGTTTAATTTAGTTATAGATAGATTTATTGAGTAATTTAGTATAATAGATTAATTGAGTTTGAGTTTAATTGAGTTTAATTGAGTCATAGATAGGGAACAATTGAATATAGATACAATTTATTAATATAGATGGAGTTTATTACTTATTGATTGTTTTGTAATATTGATAAGCTGAGCCAAGTCTATCAGGACTTCGTGAATAAATACCCTGTTTATTGTTTAAAATTGAAGTGGACTCAGTTATTCCAGAAAGCTTAATCTGCCTAAAGATAGACCCCAGCAGTTTCGCCCAGACATAGATAGCAGCATGTCAAAGTTTTATTTTAAAGCGTCTGGGCGTAACGGCACAGTTTTTACATAGGTAGCGGGGTTTTTTTCCGCCTGAGGCTAGCCGGTTTTGCCATAAAGACTTTAGTTTTAGTTGGTCTGTTGCAGTGAAGCTTGCTGCCAGACTGAAAGAAAGTGAAGGAGCAGGGCTCCATTCTCTCACCCTTCGCTGTCCCCTGCTCTTTGGCTCGCGTGTGCACGCGTGGCCCAGCGGCTGCCTCTGGGTTTGCACAGCTGTGCAGAACCCAGCAACCCTCAGAGCTCTTCGGCGGTAGGCCTTGAATCGCAGAGCTCCAGCGGCAGTTCTTTTGGCTCGCACAGAGGCGTGGAGCCCAGCAGAACCAGGTCAGAATCCGGACGGGCCTGGCAACTCCGCTGCAGGATCTTGGCTGGAATAGTCGGCCAGAGGTGGCTCACCAGGATCTCGGCTGGAATAGTCGGCCAGAGGTGGCTCACCAGGATCTCGGCTGGAATAGTCGGCCAGCGGTGGCTCACCCGGATCTCGGCTGGAATAGTCGGCCAGCGGTGGCTCACCAGGATCTCGGCTGGAATAGTCGGCCAGCGGTGGCTCAACAGGATCTCGGCTAGAATAGTCGGCCAGCGGTGGCTCAACAGGATCTCGGCCGGAATAGTCGCCGGCGGTGGTTTGCCTCTTCGCCCTTCGGTGGTGACCTCCCTTCACAGCGGGGAGAAGGAGTTTCTTCTTTCCTCCCTTCCAGAGCCAGCCTTCGAGCCACGGAGCATGAGGTGTTTGAAAATTTGGTGAAGCCGCCATCTTAGCAGCTTGCGTCATTCGACCAAAGAAGGTTCCTCCCTCTTAATTTTTGCAAAGTATAGTTTTCAATTGATATATAGTGCTGCGTTAACATGCTGTACTTTGTATTTTATTGCATATTTTATTTGTATTTTATTGCATATTGCATTTGCCTTTGCATAATTCATTGCATTTGCTTTTACTGTAAGTTTAAATTGCTGTGCATTGTGCTATATACTGCATTTGCTTTTGTATAATTTAATTGCTGTAAGGGTTCATAATGTCTGTGCAATCTCAAAAGGGTGCAAGTGAGATGCCTACTGCTGAAGCAGAAAGTAAAAGGCCCCAAAGAGTTAAACACTAGGCCTGGGTAACAACGGAAAAATTTGTTTCTAAAATCGATTCGTTTTTTGGGGATTTTTGCGTTTCGTTATTTAAAATAATTACAAAATTTTCCTTTTTAAAAGTTGGGTATTTACGAAATTTCGTTATTATTAACGAATCGATTCGTTAAGATGGCGGGGGCCCCGCGCATGCGCAAATCACTTCCAAAACTTTGTTATTGAAACGGGGTCGATTCGTTAAGGTAATAACAAATCGATTCGTAAAAATGGCGAAGCGATTGCGCATGCACAAAAACGACCTCCGAAACTTCGTTATTAAAAACGAATCGATTCGTTATTAGGATAATAACGAATCGATTCGTTAAAATGGCGGACGCGATTGCGCAATGCTAAATGCTCTATAAACAAAATAATTTTATAAAATAAATCAAATAAAATAATCAAATCAAATAAATCAAATAAAATAATCAAATAGAACAAGATATTAAGATATTAAATAAAAAAGTAATAAGATAAAGTAGCCAAAACTGAGTCAAATAATATAATGAAATAAACAATAATATAATAATTAAATTTAAATAAATATAAATAAATATAAATAATAATAATAATTTATAAATAATAATAATAAATATTAATAATAAATAATATAAAATTATATAATATATAGTAATATAAAATAAAATAATATAATAATATATTATTATATATATAAATGAAATAAATAATAATATAAAATATAAATATTTAAATAAAATATAATTAAATTTATAAAATATTTATAAAATATAATTATAAATAATAATAAAAATAATATATAAAATTGAATTATAAATTATTAATAATATATAAAAATAATGTTATTATAAAAACTTAGAAAGTAAATATAAGAAATAAATAAAGAAAAAGTAACAGAAAGTAACAGAAATTGCACTTTGAAAAAACTCTGAAAATTATCTGGGAAGTATTGCATACATACTAATTTCTGTAGCAGTATTGCAAGTTAAGTAAGAAGGACCAATTCCCACTGGGTGGGTGGGTGGTTGGTTGGTTGGTTGGTTGGCTTCAAAATCGAAATAATTAAGTATATAATTTAGAAATTAATTTATAAATGCAAAAACATTACATATCAGTCCCCTAGTGAGACAGCCTCTAGGACCTCCTGGGGGGGGGGGGCTTGACCCTGCCCCCCCCCCCCCCAGGGTAGGCTGCCTTTTTGCCTGCTGTGAGAAGGCCAAAACCCTTTCTCGGCCTGCCCCCCCCCCCCCCCCGGGATTGGCTGCCTGCTGCTTGATTGCATGTTGCCTGGGAGATGATGGCTCTCCACCAGCCATCACCTTCCAGGCAACATGCAATCATGCAGTATGGTGGAACTGGAAGGTTTTCGCTGATTTGTTCAGTTCACCTCCTGGCACCATGGTACAATACAATATCCCGAATCACAAAACTTTCTCTCGAACAGTCATTCCCACTTTGTTCGAGGGATGCAAGCAACGTCTCAGAACCCTGTTGAACAAATCACAACTCGTCCATGTACATTTCACCTCAGACATCTGGACGAGCACGGGAGGAGGGCATTCCTATTTGTCCCTGACCGCTCACTGGTGGGAGACGGAGGGTTGCCTAGACTCGGGTCATCATTGGGCACCCTTGTCACTGGAGGTGATCGATACGGATCACAGGGCCGACACCATTTCTGAGTACTTGAGAGACTGGATGCGGCATACTCATTCCGGTGGTACTAACTCGGGATTCATGGTCACAGACGCAGGAAGGAACATGATCTGGGCGGTCGAAAGTGCCGGCTTCTCAAACGTAACATGCATGGCGCACTTGCTGCATAACTGCGTAAAAGATGGCTTCAAGGGGCCCGATGAGAACAGCGCCACCACCGTCACTCAACTCATTGACCGCTGCCGCAGAATCGCGGGCTTCTTCCACCGTAGCTCTAAGTCCGCAAAACTGGAGTGCCTGCCACAACACCGGTTACTGCAGGATGTCTCAACCCGCTGGAACTCCACCTACATCGTGTTGGAGCGCATGGTGGAGCAACAGAGGGCAGTCCACGCTGTCTCACTATCAATTGCGGCTCCGATAAACAAGCTGGTCCCCAACAACCAGGAGTGGATGACCATCAGTCAGGTGGTCGAGATCCTAGAACCATTCAAATTAGCCACCGAAAATCTTTCGGCACAGAAAGCACTACTCAGCCATGTGGTCCCTGTCGTCCTGCATTTGAAGAGGCATTTGGAGTCGCTGGGTGGACAAAGTACATTGCAATCGTCACCCTCCAACGTAACTCGCTCGACCCCCTTGCTGTGGAAAAGCTGGTCTTCTTGAAGGCCAACTTGCCAGTTTTGGGCTATCCTCAGATTGATTTTGATAGCACGGACCCGTAGATCACTACAGCTTTTTTTTTTTAAAGTCGCTGGGTGGGCTAAGTACATTGCAATCCATGGCTGGGCCCCTGTTGACTCCACAGGCTCAGGAGGTGGTCAGAAAGTTGACTTTCGCCATCCGTAAACGTCTTCACATTTGTCTTTGGTGAAACAAAAGCTGTTTCACCCAGTTGTTGTGTGTCCTGTGGCTGTTTTTGCCCCACTACAGGGCAAGCATTTTGATAATTTTCTTTTTTAAAACTTATTCTGCTAAATATTTCTTTTATTCTTAAAAAAAAATTAAAAATATTTTTTTAAAAAGAAAACACTGCTGCACATTTGCCTTTGGTGAAACAAAAGCTGTTTCACCCAGTTGTTGTGTGCCCTGTGGCAGTTTCGCTCCACAACAGGGCAAGCATTTCATTTGTGTAGTTCCAACCAGTGCGGCCCTTCTGCTGCGACCCCCAGTTGAAGACTTAAAGCCAATTGACACACATATTAACCACAATGACCCGGTTTATGTTCTTGCAAGATTTGGGGGAGGACAGACAATGGCTTAAGGGAAGTTTACTAGGGCTGGGCGGTTTCGTTCGTTAAAATTGTATTTCGTAATTTTTTGGGGGTTTTTTTAATAAAGAATTGATTTTGGTTTTTCTTTTAACCAGGAAGTGTGTCTTAAATTTCAAAGCAGCATCCACCATCTTTGAAACGACTTCCGCCAGTTTCGGAAGTGACGTTACAGATGGTAGGATGCTGGGAGCGCTGGTAGCCAATACGGGGTTAGTAAGGGCGGCCATTGCCCTTTAAAAGCGGCTGCGCGTCCGTGTGGCAGCAATGTAGCTGGGGAAGCGAGGGTGGACGGAGGGCTTTTTCTTGCGCAAGTGGTGGGGCTTTGGCGTGCATGGGGCTGGGGACAGGGAGCTTGTAGCTGTCTGCCTCCCAGTCCCTGACTGTGGCTTGTGCTGGCCTTTTTTTGGGAGGGGAAGCATTGGGTTAAATTGATCTTTTATTATTATTGTTTTTATTTGTAATATTTATTAACAATTATTAATTACTTTTAATTCATTATAACGAAATAATTTCTTTTCTTTTTTTTCTGAAACTGGTGGAAGTTGTTTCAAAGATGGCGGATGCCGTTCCTCTTTTTTGGTGCCAAGGGGATTTCTCCCTGGTAATAAGTGTGTTTTGGAAATCCCGTGTTCTTTGCTTTTCTGTTAACTCAAAAGTAGTTACTTACAACCAGTGACTGTCTGCGGCCTTTGTGGCCCATTTTGGTCCAGCCCTTTTTGAAATATAATTGCCAGATAATTTGCAAGATAATTTGGCCATCATTTAATATCTTCATAGTTTGTTTCAACAGGAGCAGGGAGGGAACAACTGGGGAAAGGGTGTATGAAAGGGAGTTGCGGGGGGAAGCATACACAGGAGTAGAGGAGTGCCTCTTTTCCGGGCACTCCAGAGGCGATGCCCAACAAACAGTTAAGGAGTCAAAGGCCAATAATACCCTTCCCAGCCTTAACCAAGTCCTCCCAGGGGGGGTCATTGACCCCCCGGTAGTGTCTCTCTACAGTCATCTTTCACAGCATATCAGTCGCGCTCCAGTGAGACTGCCTGCAAGGGGCGGCCGGTAACGACTGGGGAAAGGGTGTATGAAAGGGAGTTGGGGGGGGGGAAGTGTACACTGAGGTACAGGAGTGCCTCTTTTCCGGGCACTCCAGAGGCGATGCCCAACAGGCTGAAAGGGGAAAAAGGAAAAAAAAACAGGGGCACAGAGAGATTGAAGCCAAGAATACAGTGACCATGCTCTAGGTATGCTGCAGCATTCGATCGGAGGAGAAAACCAACACTGTTTGGGATGTCAAAGAGAAGAGGAAGAAACCAGGTGCCAGCTATGCGTAGAAAATGTCATCCAAAGACAAAGGAAACTTCTGAGAACATCACTGTGTGGCAACACAAAGCAAAGTAAACTTGATTTTCAATGTTCCCACATTGATTTTCCCGAATTGATTTTCAAGAAGGGCAGGAAAACAGTGGGGCACTGTATTACAAAATGATACACTGCAATAAGTAAATAAAGTAAGTAAAAAAGTAGTTTCCAAAAAGCACTGATTGCCAGGGATAAATCCCCTTGGCAACCAAAACAAAGGATCAACACTACACTACTAAAGTACTAACTATTTATTTATAATTATTTGTAATTTTTATTTGTAATTTTTTTTATTTTTTTGGTAATTTTTAAAAAAAAATTATAATATTTTTAATTATATAATAATATTATATAACGCTAAAATAAATTGTTAAAAATAAAAATCAACTAAATGCTTGCCCTCCCAAGATTCAGTAAGGCAAGCAACAGCCACTGCCAGGGACTGGGACTTCTCCGTGTCCCCAGCCCCAAGCAATCAGTGCTACCAGTTGAAGGAAAAAAGAACCCAAAAAGGCAGTCACAAAGGCAATGTTGTTCCCACATACAGCAGGCAATAGTAATTTTAGGCAACACAAAGCAAAGTAGACTTGATTTTCAATGTTCCAATGTTCCAAAATAATGCGTGGGGCTCTCCATCAAACTTCATAGGAACGTTCGTAAATTTCATTAAGTTCTGGGTGGGATGGGCATACCAAGCTGCCTTGGCTATCTCCCAGGGAGGAAAAAAAATAAAGAGTACTGAAAAAATGTAGCAGCTCTGTTCTCTGATAAATAATACATGCAAGTCCCTTCATTTCTAATGGGTTTTTTCATTTTTTGTTTGTTTTTTGGGTGGTTTTTTTGTGGTTTTTTGTGGGTTCTTTTGTGGGTTTTTTTCTGGTTTTCTTGTGGGGTTTTTTTGTTTTTTTGTTTTGTTTTTTGGGGGATTTATTTCTTGTTTTTTGTGGGGTTATTTCTGTTTTTGTTTTTTTAAAATTAAATAAATATATAAATAAATAATAGCAGCAGTTTTTTGTGAGTTTCTTTGTTTTCCTTTTTAAATAATTAAATAAATTAAAAATACATAAATAATAGCAGCTGTTCTCTAATAAATACTAAAATAACAATATACATGCAAGTCCCTTCATTTTTAATGGGTTTTTCCTAAGTTTTTTTGTGGTTTTTTTTGGGGGGGGGGTTGTTTTTTTGGGGGGGGTTGTGGTTTTTTTCAGGTTTTCTTGTGGTTTTTTTGTGGATTTATTTCTTGTTTTATGTGGTTTTTTGTTTTGTTTTTTTTTTTAAAATTAAATAAATATATAAATAAATAATAGCAGCAGTTTTTTGGTGAGTTTCTTTGTTTTCCTTTTTTTATTTATTTATTATTTATTTATTTGATGCACTTATTAACCGCCATTCTCAGCCCATAAGGGTGACTCATGGTGGTGTACAGTACACATAAAGACACTTACAAAAGCCAGTTTCAACAACATATAAACAATACAACAAATTACAAACTACACTAAAAATCCGCTTCGTCTCTTAGTGGAATCATAGCCAGTCTCATATTCCTTGTTCCATTCCAGTTCTCATTACCGTATTGTTTTGTTGTTTAGCACTTAATTAAATGCCCTCTCGAACAGCCATGTCTTAAGGCTTTTTCGAAAGGACATGAGGGAGGGCGCCTGTCTGATGTATGCAGGGAGAGTGTTCCACAGCCGGGGGGCCAGCACCGAGAAGGCCCTCTCCCTCGTCCCCGCCAGCCGTGCCTGTGATGCAGGCGGGATCGAGAGAAGGGCCTCCCCAGACGATCTCAAGGTCCTCGTGGGCTCGTAGGCCAAGATGCGGTCGGAAAGGTATTTTGGGCCGGAACCGTTTAGGGCTTTGTAGGCCAAAACCAGCACCTTGAATTGGGTCCGGTAGCAAATCGGCAGCCAGTGGAGCTGGGACAACAAGGGCGTTGTGTGCTCCCTGCCACCCGCTCCAGTTAGTAACATGGCTGCCGCTGATCTCTAATAAATATTAAAATAAAAATATACATGCAAGTCCCTTCATTTTTAATGGGTTTTCATAAGTTTTTTTGTGGTTTTTTGTGGGGGGTTTTCTTGGTTTTTTTGGGGGGAGGGTTTGTGGGTTTTTTCAGGTTTTCTTGTGGTGTTTTGTTTTTTTGTGGATTTATTTCTTGTTTTATGTGGTTTTTTGTTTTGTTTTTTTTAAAAAAATTAAATAAATATATAAATAAATAATAGCAGCAGTTTTTTGGTGAGTTTCTTTGTTTTCCTTTTTTAAATAATTAAATAAATAAATAATAGCCGCTGTTCTCTAATAAATATTAAAATAAAAATATACATGCAAGTCCCTTCATTTTTAATGTGTTTTTCATTAGGTTTTTTGTGTGTGGTTTTTTTGTGGTTTTGTTATGAGGTAGGTAGTTTATGGCTAAGGGAGTTGGGGGGAAAGTGTACACAGGAGTAGAGGAGTGCCTCTTTTCCGGGCACTCCAGAGGCAATGCCCAACAGGCTGAAAGGGGACCGGCAGGGAATGACTGGGGAAAGGGTGTATGAAAGGGAGTTTGGGGGGGGGGGGGAGGGTTCCAGAGTAATTGCAGTGCTTGTATTTGGATAGATCCAACTGATCCAGACTCACATTTTTCTTCACTCTATTACAAAATGGATCTGTATTTGATTGTAAAATAATTTAATTTCAAATCATTAACGAAATACAAAATTATCGAACGAAAACGGCCAAGCCTACTAAGTCTTTCAAGGTACCCAAATGGGTACCGTGGTTGGATCTTGCGATCGAGCTGGCGGTCTGCCGCGAGGCAAGCTACCGCCAGTCCCAGCCCCTGCCTCTCGGCGCTCCCCCCGTGCTCTTAAATGAGTGTCTCTGTAGTCCGAAGCGTTTACTTTGAAAAAATTAGTGTGTTCAAAGCAGGCCACTCGCATTAATCAAGAAGGAAAGTCGGAGATTTTTGTTTTTTTGTGTATTTATTTCTTGTTTTTTGTGGTTATGCATATTTTCTATTTAGAGGTGCCTGTGGAGAGGTCCAGCTTGCTTTCGAAAGAGAAACTTGCCTAAAAGTCGCCATTAAAATCATCAATAAAAAGAAGTGCTTCCACGAAAATGTAGAGAGGACGGCGCTCCCCCGATGCTCTTAAATGAGTGTCCCTGTGGTCCGAAGCGTTTACTTTGAAAAAATTAGTGAAAGCTAAGGGCATGCAAACACTGGTTGAAACTGACAGCAGGCAATACTTATATTAGAAAAGCCCTATGCCTGTCCCTCTTTTCTGGGCACCCCAGAGAAAGTAGGCTGAGAAGTGCACCCCAGAGGTGATGCCCAACAGCTGCCTTTTTGCCTGCTGTGAGAAGGTCAAAACCTTCCTGGTCTTCTCCATGCCCTCCCGGGGGGGGGGGGGATAGGACATTCACAGCATCTTTCACTGCATCTTTCACAGCATCTCAGCCGTCCCCCAGTGAGACAGGCTGTAAGTCCTCCCGGGGGGGCTGGGGCTCTTGACCCTGCCCTCGGGATTGGTTGCCTTTTTGCCTGCAGTGAGAAGGCCGAAACCTTCCCAGCAAATTCCATGTCCTCCCGGGGGGGGGGGGCATTGGACATTCAAATCCCCCCCCCCAGAGTGTCATGCTGTGTACTTATCTTTCACAGCATCTAATCCCAGCCGTCCCCCAGTGAGACCAACTGTACGACCTCCCGGGGGGGAGCTTGACTCTGCCCCCCTGGGAATGGCTGGCTGCCTGCTTTGTGAAGGCCAATTCCTTTCCCAGCATTCTCCAAATCCTTTCAGGGGGTGGCCTTGACCCTGCCCCCTCCCCCCGGGATTGGCTGCCTTTTTGTCTGCTGTGGGAAGGCCAAGACCCTTCCCGGCCTTCTCCCATGCCCTCCCGGGGGGACATTGGTCAGTGCCCCCCCGGGAGTGTCATGGTGTGCACTTATCTTTCACAGCATATCAGCCGTCCCCCAGTGAGGCAGTGAGACAGTGAGACAGACTGTAAGCACATGCTTACGTTGCATCTGAATGACCGCTCCTCTGCAGTGATGGTGCCTGGTTTCTTCCTCTTCTCTTTGTCAACCAATGCTGTGTTGACACCCCAAAGAATCTCTGGCTGTACAGGAGGTCAGGGTATGAATATGCCCATGACGTAATCGGGCTGGGCGGTTTCGTTCGTTATTTTCGTATTTAGGTTTTTTGATAATGATAACACAACGATATCGATGTTTTTTTCAAACGCAGAAGTGTATTTTCTAAATCGAAGCATCATCCGCCATCTAACAGGGAGCTTGTAGCTGTCTGCCTCCCGGTCCCTGGCTGTGGATGCGGCTTGTGCCACCTTTTTCTTTGGGAGGGGAAGCATTGGGTTAAATTGATATTTTATTATTATTGTTTTTATTTTTAATATTTATAAACAATTACAAATTACTTTTAAATCATTACAACGAAATAATTTCTTTTCTTTTTTTCCGAAACTGGTGGAAGTCGTTTCAAAGATGGCGGATGCTGTTCCACTTTTTTGGTGCCAAGGGGATTTCACCCTGGCAATAAGTGTGTTTTGGAAATCCTGTGTTCTTTGCTTTTCTGTTAACTCAAGGTAGTTACATCCAGTGACTGCGACCTCTGTGGCCCATTTTGGTCCAGCCCTTTTTGAAAATCCACTGTTCTTTGCAGTGGCAGAGCAAGATCGAACTTGGTGCACAGAGCCAACATAACCCACTCTACATTCAGGGGACGAGTGGAGAAGGATTAACCATGCATAATGGGATTTGATTTGCAGTACCTTCACGAACTGAAAACCGATAAAGAACACCTTTGTAACATTATGCCTTTCTCAAGTAATCCTGCTTGCGCCATGTCCCCAATGTAGTTTGTAATAAATGTCAATTTGTAACACCACGAACGAGGAAGACAAGGAATCCTTTAAGTGAATTTATGCAGCACTTCTTATATCGGGTAACACACAAAAAAAAGACAAAAAGGTAACTCATCAAGGAATGTCGAACAGAGCACAGATTCATAGAGTGCAATCAGTTTGCAAACTGTGAGCAAGTAAGAACCACTAACACCCTTCAAGCAGAGGATGATGGTTATTCAGGAGGCAAATCTGGGATGAAACATGATTTTCTTCACCAAGGATCTTATGACTCTTATTCATTAGAGAAACGTGATGGTTGTACCATCAAGGTACATCCTCCGCCAATAGATCCAACCGATTCACAACCGATCCACACTCATCCAGTAATCAAGCAGTAGTTGCCCGGAGACAAAGGTGGTAAAGAGGGAAGTTTGTTATGGGTGGATAGCAGACAGATTGGAGTTCCAGGAGCAGGGAGGGAACAACTGGGGAAAGGTTGTAGGAAAGGGAGTTGGGGGGGGGTTCCAGAGTAATTGCAGTGCTTGTATTTGGGATGGCAATTTGCATCGCATCGCATTGCATTGCATTGCATTGTATCACAGGATGAAGTACTGGCCTACACACAGCAGCCAAGAAGACATTTCAAATCAGAGAATTTGTACATTTTCCGAAACGGCAAGAGAAGACTCACAGAACTGCCCTGCAAGAAATTGTGCTTGAGAAGAAGAATCGACGACTAATTGCAGAAAGCCTCCCAAATCCACCTAGAACTCTTGCAGGCTAAGGGAAAGCACATTGGTTCCACCACGGAGGAGTGCACTAATAAAGCAGTAAAGCAGACACACGACCACCACGACACAGCAGACATACTGAGAACCCTCAAGGAGAGGAAACCTACGGTAAGCTCCAGAGGTTAGAGAGTATGCAACTGAAGCAGACTCTTGAAAACCTTGGAAGGCTCAGAACAAGCAAGAAGCATTGAGCATAGGATACTGTATTCCAGTTGAAACTCTGCGAAAAAAGAACTTGCCTACACAAAGCAGCCAGGCAGACACAACCCTCTGGGTACCATACTACTAAAGCGTTAAGAAAACTAGTTTCTTAGGAGTACTCCTTTTTTATAAACAAAAAGAAATTAGGAGGCCACCCAGGAATTGCACACATAAGGTGATGTGAGGCAATCAGAGTAATTCCGGATGACAGCGCACGTAACACAGAACTTTGTAATGCATCGGAAGATGGGAAAGACGATTACAGATTTCCGAACTAACGATCACGTAATGGTCCAGGAGGGAAGAGAAACGGAGATTGTAACACTTGCACCAGACATACAAAAAAGTTACAAAACAATTACAAAAATTGCAGTCATTAATTTGATTCTTCATTGTTCCTCACACTATTACAAAATGGCTCTATATTCGATTGTAAAATAATTTAAATACAAATCATTAACGAAATACAAAAGTATCGAACGAAACTGGCCAAGCCTAGTAAGTCTTTTGAGGAAACAGAAAGCAAAGTAAAATTGATTTTCAATAAGTGCTGGACTCCAAAGGGCTAATGTCCCCGCAATAAGTGCTGGGATTTATTAAAAGTGCGGCCAATGTCCCCGCATGCAGCAGGTGTGTGTGTGTCTGTGTAACTCATTTGAGGTTAAACTAAAGCAAAACAAAATTGATTTTCAATAAGTGCTGGACCCCAAAGGGCCAATGTCCCCACAGACAGCAGGTGTGTATGTGTGGGCAGGGGCTGTGGGAAGGGGCTCCGGGAATGCCTGCCTGCTTGCCTGTGGTGAAAGCTAAATGGATCTTGGGATCGAGCTGGCGGTCCGCCGCAAGGCGAGCTACCGCCTGTCCCAGCCCCTGCCTCTCAGCACTCCCCCATGCTCCTAAATGAGTGTCCCTGTGGTCTGAAGCGTTTACTTTGAAAAAATTAGTGTGTTCAAAGCAGGCCGCTCTCATTAATCAAGAACGAAAGTCGGAAGTTTGAAGACTATCAGATACCGTTCCGACCACAAACGATGCCGACTAGCGATCCACCACAAAATGCTTGCCCTGTAGTGGGGCAAAAACAGCCACAACAGCTTGTGTTTCACCACCAAAGAGAAATGTGGGTTTTTTCTCTTTTTTTGAATATTTTTTGAATTTTTTTAAATAATAAAATAAATATTTAGCAGAAAAAGAAAATTAACAAAATGCTAGCCCTGAAGTGGGGCAAAAACATCCACAACAACTGGGTGAAACAGCTTGTGTTTCACCAGCAAAGAGAAATGGGTTTTTTTCTCTTTTTTTTGAAATATTTTTTTAATTTTTTTAATAATAAAAATAACAGGACAGACAACAACTGTGCAAATGTGCAGTGTATTCCTTTTTTTCAGTATTTTTTAATTTTTTTTAAGAATAAAAGAAGTATTTAGCAGGAAAAGTTTTAAAAATTTTAATCCCACGTGCTTCCTGCCATTTCAGCACTTTTAACCCTTGTACCCCAGTGCGCCGGCCGAACCAGTTTTAATAATGTCTTGATGTACTGTCATTGTTGTTATTTTGCTTATTGTTTGATTTGCTTAGCTATTGTGGTGTTATGCTATTTTGTTTATTGCTGATTTGCTTGCTATTGTGATGTTATGTTCTCTATTGTATTGTTGTTTTGAGGCTTCGGCCTGTGTAAGCTGCATCGAGTCCTTCAGGAGATGCTAGCGGGGTACAAATAAAGTTAATAATAATAATAATAATAATAATAATAATAATAATAAAAAGAAAATAGTCAAAATGCTTGCCCTGTAGCGGGGCAAAAACAGCCACAGGACACACAACAACTGTGCAAATGTGCAGTGTTTTCTTTTTTTTTTTTTGAAATATTTTTTTTTAAGAATAAAAGAAGTATTTAGCAGGAAGTTTTAAAAAAGAAAATAGTCAAAATGCTTGCCCTGTAGCGGGGCAAAAACAGCCACAGGACACACAACAACTGTGCAAATGTGCAGTGTATTCCTTTTTTTTACAGTATTTTTTAATTTTTTTTAAGAATAAAAGAAGTATTTAGCAGGAAAAGTTTTAAAAAAGAAAATAGTCAAAATGCTTGCCCTGTAGCGGGGCAAAAACAGCCACAGGACACACAACAACTGTGCAAATGTGCAGTGTTTTCTTTTTTTGAAATATTTTTTAATTTTTTTAAAGAATAAAAGGAATATTTATCAGAAAATTATCTAAATGCTTTAAGGCAACATAAAGCAAAGTACACATCAGGACAATGTTCCCGGATTCAGCAGGCAGTAGTAATTTAAGGCAACACAAAGCAAAGTACACATCAGGACAATGTTCCCGCATTCAGCAGGGAGTAGTAATTTAAGGCAACACAAAGCAAAGAACACATCAGGACAATGTTCCCGCATTCAGCAGGCAGTAGTAATTTAAGGCAACACAAAGCAAAGTACACATCAGGACAATGTTCCCGCATTCAGCAGGGAGTAGTAATTTAAGGCAACACAAAGCAAAGTACACATGGTGATCAATAAGGGCAGTGTTCCCTCATTCAGCAGGCAATATACCGATCTACGGGACAGAGCAAGGGTTAGGGTTAGGGTAAGGTAAGGGTTTCAAAGTAATTCAAATCGGGTTTTTGAAAACAGGAGGCTACTAAGGTGATCTACGGCACGGAGCAAGGGTTGCTGTCGAAATCAATCTCAGGGTAGCCCAAAAGTGGCAAGTTAGCCTTTAAGAAGACCAGCTTTTCCACCGCAAGGGTGTCGAGCGAGGTACGTTGGAGGGTGACAACATCTTCTGCCAGGCTGAAGACCCTCTCACTCTGCACGCTAGTTGGTGGGCAGCTGAGATACTTGCGTGCAACGGTTGAGAGGTCAGGCCATGTATTGCTTCGGGAGGACCAGTACGCCAATGGATCGCTGGGTCCTTGATGCAAGGGTCGCAGAGTGCTGCCAAAACATGAGTCTTAATCTCCGTCAACGGTAGAAGATGTTTATGGAGGGCGAAATTCAACTTTCTGACCACCTCCTGGGCCTGTGGAGTCAGGGGCCCAGCCATAGACTGCAATGTACTTTGTCCACCCAGCAACTCCAAATGGCTCTTCAAACGCAAGATGACTGGGACCACATGGCTGAGTAGTGCTTTCTGTGTTGAAAGTTGTTCGGTGGCCAGTTTGAATGGTTCTAGGATCTCAACCAGCTGAGTGATGGTCATCCACTCCTGGTTGTTGGGGACCAGCTTGTTTATCGGAGCCGCAATTGATAGTGAGACAGCATGGACTGCCCTCTGTTACTCCACCATGCGCTCCAACATGATGTAGGTGGAGTTCCAGCGGGTGGGGACATCCTGCAGTAACCGGTGTTGTGGGAGGCACTCCAGGATCTGCCTGTCACGCAGCAGTTTTGCGGACTTAGAGCTATGGTGGAAGAAGCCCGCGATTCTGCGGCAGCGCTCAATGAGTTGAGTGACGGCGGTGGCACTGTTCTCATTGGGCCCCTTGAAGCCATCTTTTACACAATTATGCAGAAAGTGCACCATGCATGTTACGTTTGAGAAGCCGGCATTTTTGACCGCCCGGATCATGTTCCTTCCTGCGTCTGTGACCATGAATCCCGAGTTAGTACCACCGGAATGAGTATGCCGCATCCAGTCTCTCATCATCTCTCGCAAGTACTCAGAAATGGTGTCGGCCCTGTGATCCGTATCTATCACCTCAAGGGACAGGAGTGCCCAACGATGACCCGAGTCTAGGCAACCCTCCGTCTCCCACCAGTGAGCGGTCAGGGACAAATAAGAATGCCCTCTTCCCGTGCTCGTCCAAATTTCCGAGGTGAAATGTACATGGACGGGTTGTGATTTGTTCAACAGGGTTCTGAGACGTTGCTTGCATCCCTCGAACAAAGCGGGAATGACCGTTCGAGAGAAAGTTCTGCGACTTGGGATATTGTACCATGGTGCCAGGAGGTGAACAAATCGGCGGAAACCTTCCCGTTCCACCATACGGAAGGGCTGGTGGTCCAGAGCCATCATCTCTCCCAGGCGACATGTTACTGATGGCGGCTTAAATCCAGATCTCACCCTTGTAACTTGGACGCCCCAAGCATCGATGGTTTTCTGCATGGGGCCTGTTGGTGTGGTTGGAGTGCTCTTTGTACTGCTGCATCTGCTGGCAACTTCAACTGTGTCCAACTTCACATTTGGGTGGTGTCTCTTAATGTGCATCCTTAGCCCTGTTGTGACAAGATGCCTCATATCTTTTCCTCTGCTGACGCTCACACCGCAATGCCTGCAAACTGCCAAAGTGGCCCTCTGATTATGGACGTCGTAATGATCCCATAGGAGCGATCTCGGCCTACCCCTACTACGCACTTCAGGTGTACTCATGCTCGTGTTTGGACTGTCAGTGTTTGTGGAAGAGAGTATAATTGTTGGTTGTTTCCGTAGCTCGCCCTCCAGCAGCATGCAGTCCTCTTGATCACTAATTCCTGTGATGGAAGCAGATTCCATATTGTCTTCCTCCCATACGTCCGCCTCCTTGCCCTCCTCTTCATAACAAGTAGTATCAGAGATACTTGGAAGGACATCAGGATCTGAATGTAGAGTCTTTTGAACTGATGAAGAAGAAGGTTCTGCCATCTCACAGCTGGTTGAAGCATCTGTGGGTGTTTTAATAACCATCTCGTTGGTTGAATGTTCCCTTCTTGTCAATGTGTTCATCTTCAGTCCCCTACCTTTCTTAGGTATTCGCGATAGCACTTGGCCCTTGCGACTAGAAAAGCCAGGAAGGAAGCGTTTCATCACACTGATTGGAACTACACAAATAAGGAAGGAGCACTGTATTATAGCACTTTGTGTTGGCAAAAGGACCGCGCTGGTTGGAACTACACAAATAATGAGCACTGTATTATAGCACTTTGTGTTAGCAAAAGGACTGCACTGGAACTACACAAATAAGGAAGGAGCAATGTATTATAGCACTTTGTGTTGGCAAAAGGACTGCACTGGAACTACACAAATAAGGAAGGGCAATGTATTATAGCACTTTGAGGTGGCTAATGCGCAGCAGTGGTTGGAACTACACAAATAAGGAAGGAGCACTGTATTATAGCACTTTGTGTTGGCAAAAGGACTGCACTGGACCTACACAAAAAAGGAAGGAGCAATGTATTATAGCACTTTTAGGTGGCTAATGAGCCGCAGTGGTTGGAACTACACAAATAAGGAAGGAACACTGTATTATAGCACTTTGAGGTGGCTAATGCGCCGCAGTGGTTGGAACTACACAAATAAGGAAGGAGCACTGTATTATAGCACTTTGTGTTGGCAAAAGGACTGCACTGGAACTACACAAATAAGGAAGGAGCAATGTATTATAGCACTTTGAGGTGGCTAATGCGCTGCAGTGGTTGGAACTACACAAATAAGGAAGGAGCACTGTATTATAGCACTTTGAGGTGGCTAATGCGCCGCAGTGGTTGGAACTACACAAATAAGGAAGGAGCACTGTATTATAGCACTTTGTGTTGGCAAAAGGACTGCACTGGAACTACACAAATAAGGAAGGAGCAATGTATTATAGCACTTTGAGGTGGCTAATGCGCCGCAGTGGTTGGAACTACACAAATAAGGAAGGAGCCATGTATTATAGCACTTTGAGGTGGCTAATGCGCCGCAGTGGTTGGAACTACACAAATAATGAAGGAGCACTGTATTATAGCACTTTGAGGTGGCTAATGCGCCGCAGTGGTTGGAACTACACAAATAATGAGCGAGAACTGTTGTGGAGCGAAGAAAGCCACAACAACTGCGTGAAACAGGGACGAACACACACACAGGCACACAAGTTTTTTTTCCTTTTTTTGGAATATTTTTTGTATTTTTTTAAGAATAAAAGAAATATTTAGCAGAAATAATTAAAAATAGAAAATTAACAAAATGATTGCCCTGTTGTGGAGCGAAAACACCCACAGGACAGCCACAACAACTGGGTGAAACACAGCTTTTGTTTCACCAAAAGAAATGGTTTTTTTCCTTTTTTTTGGAATATTTTTTGTATTTTTTTTTAAGAATAGAAGAAATATTTAGCAGAAATATTTAAAAATAGAAATTTAACAAAATGATTGCCCTGTTGTGGAGCGAAAACACAAACTACACAAATAAGGAAGGAGCACTGTATTGTAGCACTTTGAGGTGGCTAATGCGCCGCAATGGTTGGAACTACACAAATAATGAGCGAGAACTGTTGTGGAGCGAAGACAGCCACAACAACTGGGTGAAACAGGGACGAACACACACACAGGCACACAAGTTTTTTTTTCCTTTTTTGGGAATATTTTTTGTATTTTTTTAAGAATAAAAGAAATATTTAGCAGAAATATTTAAAAATAAAAAATTAACAAAATGATTGCCCTGTTGTGGAGCGAAAACAGCCACAGGACAGCCACAACAACTGGGTGAAACACAGCTTTTGTTTCACCAAAGAGAAATGTTTTTTTTTCCTTATTTGGAATATTTTTTGTATTTTTTTAAGAATAAAAGAAATATTTAGCAGAAATAATTAAAAATAGAAAATTAACAAAATGATTGCCCTGTTGTGGAGCGAAAACACCCACAGGACAGCCACAACAACTGGGTGAAAAACAGCTTTTGTTTCACCAAAGAGAAATGCTTTTTTTCCCTTTTTTTAAAGAATATTTTTTGTATTTTTTTAAGAATAAAAGAAATATTTAGCAGAAATATTTAAAAATAGAAAATTAACAAAATGATTGCCCTGTTGTGGAGCGAAAACAGCCGCAGGACAGCCACAACAACTGGGTGAAACAGGGACAAACACATACACAGGCACACAAGTTTTTTCCCTTTTTTTAAGAATATTTTTTGTATTTTTTTAAGAATAAAAGAAATATTTAGCAGAAATATTTAAAAATAGAAAATTAACAAAATGATTGCCCTGTTGTGGAGCGAAAACAGCCACAGGACAGCCACAACAACTGGGTGAAACAGGGACAAACACACACAAGCACACAAGTTTTTTCCTTTTTTTAAGAATATTTTTTGATTTTTTTTAAGAATAAAAGAAATATTTAGCAGAAATATTTAAAAATAGAAAATTAACAAAATGATTGCCCTGTTGTGGAGCGAAAACAGCCACAGGACAGCCACAACAACTGGGTGAAACAGGGACAAACACACACACAGGCACACAAGTTTTTTCCCTTTTTTTAAGAATATTTTTTGTATTTTTTTAAGAATAAAAGAAATATTTAGCAAAAATATTTAAAAATAGAAAATTAACAAAATGATTGCCCTGCCCTGTTGTGGGGCGAAAACAGCCACAACAACTGGGTGAAACAGGGACAAACACACAGGCAGAGCAGCAGGCAAAGCCTCCTCACTGCTCCCAGCTCCTTAAACCGCCCTTGCTCTCCCAACAGACACTGAATGAATGCAAGCAAGCAGCCAACCAAGCCTCCCTCCCGAACCTCCCGTCTCCTCGCCTTCCCCAGCAATGAGCAATGTGGCCACGTGGAGCCGCTTTTAAAGGGCAGCCCGCCCAATGAGCCACGGTGCTTGGGAGCGCCGGATTGGCTCCCGGCGCACCCAGCATCCTCCATCCCAAAACGTCATTTCCGAAATGGGCGGAAGCTCGTAAAAAAGATGGAGGATGCCGTTTCGATATTTAAAAACACTTCCGGGTTTGAAAATCATTTTGTAATTGTTAAAAATAACGAATAATTAACGAATTACAAAATTAACGAACGAAACCGCCCAGCCCTATTAAACACCCTTCAGCCAAGTTACTAGCCCAACTTGAGGAAGAAAAGGAATCCCTCCATGCGAAGTTAAGTTCAGCATGGGAGCGCATCACAATATTGATAGCCAGAGTAGAAAGCTTAGGTATTACAAAGGTGCCATCCATTTTAAAGTCAGACCTTGAAAAAACTTTTGGTCTTTGGAAAGGTTTGGTGACAAAGGTAATTCAAGTTGTTGAACGCATAAATGCAGAGGGCTCAGAGTCAGAAATAGTGGGTCTCTTAGCCGACACTGAGGAGAAAGAAGATAGGGTGAGGGCTACTTTAGATGCCCTAGAATCCAATTCCCCATCTGTTCAACCAAGGCCTGTGCCTAAAGAAAGACAGTCTCCCTCATGTAGCTTTAAGTCCAGCCCTTCTAGCCAGGCATCTAGAATAAGGGAGCATGCTTTGTCTAAGCACAGCCACAAGTCTTCCACTGCTGGAAGCGCCATCTCCTCACTAGCGGCATTGCACATTAAAGAAACTGCGCGTCATGAATTACAAAGTAAGATAGCAAAGGCAGAAGCTGACGCCAAGATAGCTGACCACACCCTCCACTTTAAAGCAGAAGAGCAGCGACTCCAAATTGAACAGGCCCAAAGACAAAGTGAAATACAATTAGAACAGGCCCAAAAACAAAGTCAATTAGAGATGCTTAAACTAAAAATGGATGCTGCTGCCAAAAGGATAAAGGCTGAGACTTTGGCTAAGGTCCTGGGTGGACAACTCACAGAAGAAAATGTAAGTCAGTTGCCAACACAGGACCCTTCTTCCAAAGTGCTTGCGCACCTCAACAACATCAACAGCCAGCTTTCGGATGAGGAACAGGAAGACTTCTATCCTCGGCCAGGCCAGGCCCCTAAAGTTGCCTTCGAGGTCCCTGAAGAGCAGAGTGTCATAGCGGGGAGCTCATCCTTGCTCGTGTTGCCTGTGCCTCCCATTAAGATCCCAGGACAGCCAACCAGGGCATCAAGGCCTAGCACCAATTGGGCCCTACAGACAACTTCACAGGGAACCATCGGTCCATCTGCAGGCAATGTCATCCCTCCAAAGAGCCAACAGTCGATGCAAGGCGCATGTCAAGATTTCACCCCGCAACAGCCAACACCTCACTTGTTCCCATCGACACCAGAATCCCAGCTTGTCTCCATCCTTAGGAGCCCCAAAAGGGACCTTAAAGACAAGGGAGTCGAAAAGTTTTCGGACAAGGTCACCTTCCAGAGAGCAATCAGAGACTTCATGTTGCTGCCTGAGGAAGAATTGACTCTTTTGGCTGCGTGGTTGGGGCCAAATTCATCTTCACAAGTTAAGAAGATCTACGCAGCCCATGTAGCCAATCCTGACAAAGCCTTGGAAAAGGCCTGGGCCAGGTTGGAGCAGCTTCAAGCTCTTGTGGAACCTCAGCGACCTCCTGGCAGAGCTAGAGTTGGCCAAGGAGAATCCAGAGCTGCCTGGTCTCAAGTGCCTCGATCAGTACCTGTCTCAGCGGCAGATCCTGAGTAAGCTTCCCTTCACCCTCCAAGAATCCTGGGGGAAGGAAGTTTTCAACTACAAGGAGGCCCATTCTCAGGCTTACCCTCCATTCTCCCATCTGGTCCAGTTCATCACCAGAGCAGCCAGAGAAAGGAACGATCCACAGACGGGCCTTCCCACCTTGTACCAAGGGATCAATCCAGAGAAGGCACCTAAAGTGGATGAGAAACCACCTAGAGAGGCCAAAAGACCAGTCAGTGTAAAGGCGGTTGAAACTCAACACGACGAACCTAGGTCGGAGGTGAAAGAGGTGCTCTGTCCCATTCATTAGAAGCCCCACAGTTTGGCCAACTGCCGGGAATTTGGCAAGAAGCCATATAAAGAAAGACAACAGTTAGTCCAAAAGCAGGGCATCTGTTTTAGGTGCTGTGGAGCAATTCCACATTTCGCGTCCCAGTGCAAAGAAAGCATCAAGTGCGAAAGGTGCAACAGCCCCAAGCATTGCACTGCAATGCACAACTCCAACGCTGTCTCCCACACCAAAGGGGACACGTCTGCAAAGGAAACGCCACCTACTGAAGCCACCAATAAGCAGAGTGCACTACCGATGCAGGAAGATGTTCCAACAGTCGCCTGCACTGAGCTGTGCTCTGACGCGCATCAGTCTGCCATCCCATCTGCCTGGCAGATGTGTATCCAGCCAAAAGCCCTTTGCTGAAAAAGAGACTTTATGTGGCTTTGGATTCACAGAGCAACGCTTCCCTGGCTAGTCCAGAGTTCTTCCAAATGTTCGACCTAAAAACGAAGACGGTCGACTACACTATGTCAACGTGTGTAGGAAGGAAGAAGTTGCAGGGTCGCGTAGCTTCCGGTTTTGTTGTTTTCTCTTGCTACCAAAAGAAACAGTTCAAGTTGCCAGACCTCATTGAGTGTTCCTCCATCCCTCGGAACAAAAAGCAGATTGTTACCCGAGAAGTTGTGGAGGCCCATCCTCATCTGCGAAGGCTGAAGAATGCCATACCAGCTTTTCTGCCAGATGTTGACATTGCCCTTTTGCTTGGTTTGGACTGCCCGAGCTTGTTCTGCATGAACGACCAAGTTAAGGGACCTCCAGGTGTGCCTATTGCACAACTACTGCCATTGGGCTGGACAGTTATAGGAAATTGGATAGCCCCTCTGCCTTTTAAGTCAAATAGGACCATTTTGCCAAACAACGGGCATGTGGCAGAGAAAAGACTCTGGTCCCTAAAGAAGAAGAGTGTGATGGTAGCTGAAGTAACAGTCCCTATCTTCAAACAGTTCCACAAGAACATTATTGGGAAGGGAGGCGCCAACATCAAAAAGATTCAAGAGGAAACCAATACCAAGATTGACCTCCCCATAGAAAATAGCAACTCGGAGGTAATCCTGAAAATTAGGAAGGTCAATTGCAAAGGTGCCCGGGACCACATCCTGGCCATCCAGAGGGAGCTGGCTAACATAAAAGAAGTGGACGTCTCCATTCCAGCCAAACTGCACAATTCCCTGGTTGGGGCCAGAGCCAGTCTTTTAGGGAGGGTATTTTGGGAGTGGGAGGAAGGTTAGCTAAGGCTAAACTTAAGATGTGTGTAAGAAACCCCATTATCATACCCCCCAATAGTCGCATTGTATTGTTGCTCGTTCGTTATTACCATGAAAGGACAAAGACTTGCCCCGCCATGCTTGGCCCATGGGCATCATACTAAAGACCTTTCCTTGCCCTGACGGTGAGGTCAGGAAAGTTCAATTAAAGACTTACAACAAGGACAAAATGTCTGTCCTGGACAGACCAATCAGTGTTCTTGTTTTGCTTGTTGAGAGTGTTTAATGTTTTTACTGTTTTGGTGTTTTGTATACAAAGGAGTTTGTATATGTTTAGCGGTAAATTCTAGGGCTGGGCAGTTTTGTTCGTTAATTTTGTAATTCGTTAATTATTCGTTATTTTTATTATTTACAAAATGATTTCAAAACTTATTTTCAAACCCGGAAGTGTTTTTTAATAGCGAAACAGCATCCTCCATCTTTTTTACGAGCTTCCGCCCGTTTTGGAAATGACGTTTAAGGATGGAGGATGCTGGGTGCGCCGGGAGCCAATCCGGCGCTCCCAAGCACCGTGTCTCATTCTGATTGGGCGGGATGCCCTTTAAAAGCGGCTCCGCGTGGCCGCATTGCTCATTGCTGGGTGGGAAGGCGAGGAGACGGGAGGTGCGGGAGGCTTGCTATTGCTTCAATCGCTGTTGGGACTCGGGAGAGCATTTTGGGTGGGAGGGAGCAGGAGGCATTGCTTGCTGCTCTTGTGTGTGTGTGTGTGTTTCACCCAGTTGTTGTGTGCCTGTGGCTGTTTTTGCCCCACTACAGGGCTAGCAGGAGGCATTGCTTGCTGCTCTTGTGTGTTTGACTGTTTGCTAAATATTTCTTTTATTATTAAAAAATATTTAAAAAATATTCCAAAAAAAAGAAAAAAAACATTTCTCTTTGGTGAAACAAAAGCTGTTTCACCCAGTTGTTGTGGCTGTTTTTGCCCCACTACAGGGCTAGCATTTTGTTAATTTTCTATTTTTAAACTTCTTCTGCTAAATATTTCTTTTATTATTTAGAAAAAGTAAAAAAAATATTCAAAAAAAAGAAAAAACACATTTCTCTTTGGTGAAACAAAAGCTGTTTCACCCAGTTGTTGTGTGTCCTGTGGCTGTTTTCGCTCCAGAACAGGGCAAGCATTTCATTTGTGTAGTTCCAACCAGTGCGGCCCTTTTGCCAACACAAAGTGCTATAATACAGTGCTCATTATTTGTGTGTAGTTCCAACCAGTGCTAACACAACGTGCTATAATACAGTGCTCTTTCCTTATTTGTGTAGTTCCAACCAGTGCGGCCCTTTTGCCAACACAAAGTGCTATAATACAGTGCTCCTTCCTTATTTGTGTAGTTCCAGTGCGGTCCTTTTGCCAACACAAAGTACTATAATACAGTGCTCCCTCCTTATTTGTGTAGTTCCAACCACTGCGGCGCATTAGCCACCTCAAAGTGCTATAATACAGTGCTCCTTCCTTATTTGTGTAGTTCCAACCAGTGCAGCCCTTTTGCCAACACAAAGTGCTATAATACTAGGATGCGGAACAATGGCTTCAAACTACAAGAGAGGAGATTCCATCTGAACATTAGGAAGAACTTCGTGACTGTGAGAGCCGTTCAGCAGTGGAACTCTCTGCCCCGGAGTGTGGTGGAGGCTCCTTCTTTGGAAGCTTTTAAGCAGAGGCTGGATGGCCATTTGTCAGGAGTGATTTGAATGCAATATTCCTGCTTCTTGGCAGGGGTTTGGACTGGATGGCCCATGAGGTCTCTTCCAACTCTTTGATTCTATGATTCTATGAATACAGTGCTCCTTCCTTATTTGTGTAGTTCCAACCAGTGCGGCGCATTAGCCACCACAAAGTGCTATAATACAGTGCTCCTTCCTTATTTGTGTAGTTCCAACCAGTGCGGCGCATTAGCCACCTCAAAGTGCTATAATACCGTGCTCCTTCCTTATTTGTGTAGTTCCAACCAGTGCGGCGCATTAGCCACCACAAAGTGCTATAATACAGTGCTCCTTCCTTATTTGTGTAGTTCCAACCAGTGCGGCCCTTTTGCCAACACAAAGTGCTATAATACAGTGCTCCTTCCTTATTTGTGTAGTTCCAACCAGTGCGGCGCATTAGCCACCTCAAAGTGCTATAATAGAGTGCTCCTTCTTTATTTGTGTAGTTCCAACCACTGCGGCCCTGTTGCCAACACAAAGTGCTATAATACAGTGCTCCTTCCTTATTTGTGTAGTTCCAACCAGTGTGATGAAACGCTTCCTTCCCGGCTTTTCTAGTCGCAAGGGCCAAGTGTTATCGCAAATACCTAAGAAAGGCAGGGGACTGAAGATGAACACATTGACAAGAAGGGAACATTCAACCAACGAGATGGTTATTGAAACACCCACAGATGCTTCAACCAGCTGTGAGATGGCAGAACCTTCTTCATCATTTCAAAAGACTCTACGTTCAGATCCTGATGTCCTTCCAAGTACCTCTGATACTACTTGTTATGAAGAGGAGGGCGAGGAGGTGGACGTGTCAGAGGAATGGGAGGAAGACAATATGGAATCTGATTCCACCACAGGAATTAGTGATCAAGAGGACTGCATGCTGCTGGAGGGCAAGCTACAGAAACAACCAACAATTCTATTCCCTTCCACAAACACCGACAGTCCAAACACGAGCATGAGTAGATCTGAAGTGCGTAGTAGGGGTAGGCCGAGATCGCTCCTATGGGATCATTACGACGTCCATAATCAGAGGGCCACTTTGGCAGTTTGCAGGCATTGCGGTGTGAGCGTCAGCAGAGGAAAAGATATGAGGCATCTTGCCACAACAGGGCTAAGGATGCACATTAAGAGACACCACCCAAATGTGAAGTTGGACACAGTTGAAGTTGCCAGCAGATGCAGCAGTACAAAGAGCACTCCAACCACATCAACAGGCCCCATGCAGAAAACCATCTATGCTTGGGGCGTCCAAGTTACAAGGGTGAGATCTGGATTTAAGCTGCCATCAGTAACATGTCGCCTGGGAGAGATGATGGCTCTGGACCACCAGCCCTTCCGTATGGTGGAACGGGAAGGTTTCCGCCGATTTGTTCACCTCCTGGCACCATGGTACAATATCCCAAGTCGCAGAACTTTCTCTCGAATGGTCATTCCCACTTTGTTCGAGGGAACCCTGTTGAACAAATCACAACCCGTCCATGTACATTTCACCTCAGACATTTGGATGAGCACGGGAGGAGAGCATTCCTATTTGTCCCTGACCGCTCACTGGTGGGAGACGGAGGGTTGCCTATACTCGGGTCATCGTTGGGCATTCCTGTCCCTTGAGGTGATAGATGCGGATCACAGGGCCGACACCATTTCTGAGTACTTGCGAGAGATGATGAGAGACTGGTTGCGGCATACTCATTCCGGTGGTACTAACTCGGGATTCATGGTCACAGACGCAGGAAGGAACATGATCTGGGCGGTCAAAAATGCCGGCTTCTCAAACGTAACATGCATGGCGCACTTGCTGCATAATTGTGTAAAAGATGGCTTCAAGGGGCCCGATGAGAACAGCGCCACTCAACTCATTGAGTGCTGACACAGAATCGCGGGCTTCTTCCACCGTAGCTCTAAGTCCGCAAAACTGCTGCGTGACAGGCAGATCCTGGAGTGCCTCCCACAACACCGGTTACCGCAGGATGTCCCCACCCGCTGGAACTCCACCTACATCATGTTGGACCGCATGGTGGAGCAACAGAGGGCAGTCCATGCTGACTCACTATCAATTGAGGCTCCGATAAACAAGCTGGTCCCCAACAACCAGGAGTGGATGACCATCACTCAGCTGGTTGAGATCCTAGAACCATTCAAACTGGCCACCGAACAACTTTCAGGACAGAAAGCACTACTCAGCCATGTGGTCCCAGTCATCTTGCGTTTGAAGAGCCATTTGGAGTCGCTGGGTGGACACAGTACATTGCAGTCTATGGCTGGGCCCCTGACTCCACAGGCCCAGGAGGTGGTCAGAAAGTTGAATTTCGCCCTCCGTAAACGTCTTCTACCGTTGATGGAGAGTAAGACTCATGTTTTGGCAGCACTCTGCGATCCTTGCATCAAGGACTCTGTCTGCCCCAAAGAACTGCCAAAGTGGAAGGCCGAACTTCTCTCGCTCGTGAAAGAAGAATACTCTCGGAGGGTGGGGGGAACGCTCAGAGCAAATTCCTGCTGCCGTTACTCCCTGAAACACCAGCGGTTACGGCAGCACCGATAACATTAGTCCCACCTTGCCACCTACCAGGGATGAAGGAAGAGCAATGCAGCTGAAAAAGAGGAGAGCAGAGCATTTCATAACCGACAGTATCGTTTTGATGGCAGGGCAAGGAACATCTTTGTCGGCCCAGGCGGCAAAGATTGACTCGGCAGAGTTCTCTGTCAATCGTTACTTTGAGAAGCCTCAGGAGATTGTACCCAGCGATCCATTGGCGTACTGGTCCTCCCGAAGCAATACATGGCCTGACCTCTCAACCGTTGCACGCAAGTATTTCAGCTGCCCACCAACTAGCATGCAGAGTGAGAGGGTCTTCAGCCTGGCAGGAGATGTCGTCACCCTCCAACGTACCTCACTCGACCCCCTTGCAGTGGAAAAGCTGGTCTTCTTAAAGGCCAACTTGCCACTTTTGGGCTACCCTGAGATTGATTTCGACAGCAACCCTTGGTCCGTGCCGTAGATAACCTTAGTAGCCTCCTGTTTTCAAAAACCCGAATTGAATTACTTTGAATACCCTTACCCTTACCCTAACCCTAACCCTTGCTCTGTCCCGTAGATTGGTATATTGCATGCTGAATGAGGGAACATTGCCCTTATTGATCACCATGTGTACTTTGCTTTGTGTTGCCTAATATTACTACTGCCTGCTGAATATAGGAACATTGTCCTGATGTGTACTTTGCTTTGTGTTGCCTTAAATTACTACTGCCTGCTTCATACACCCTTTCCCCAGTTGTTACTGGCCAGTCCCCTTTCAGCCTGTTGGGCATTGCCTCTGGGGTGCCCGGAAAAGAGGCACTCCTCTACTCCTGTGTGTACGCTTCCCGCCCCCAACTTTCCCCAGTCGTTCCCGGCCAGTCCCCTTTCAGCCTGTTGGGCTTCGCCTCTGGAGTGCCCGGAAAAGAGGCAGTCCTATACTCCTGTGTGTACGCTTCCCCCCCCCCAACTCCCTTTCATACATACACCCTTTCCCCAGTCGTTCCTGGCCAGTCCCCTTTCAGCTTGTTGGGCTTCGCCTCTGGAGTGCCCGGAAAAGAGGCAGTCCTATACTCCTGTGTGTACACTTCCCCCCAACTCCCAAGTCCCTTTCATACACCCTTTCCCCAGTTGTTCCCTGCCGGTCCCCTTTCAACCTGTTGTGCATCGCCTCTGGGGTGCCCGGAAAAGAGGCACTCCTCTACTCCTGTGTACACTTCCCCCCAACTTCCTTCCATACACCATTTCCCCAGTCATTCCCAGCCGGTCCCCTTTCAGCCTATTGGGCATTGCCTCTGGAGTGCCCGGAAAAGAGGCACTCCTCTACTCCTGTGTACGCTTCCCCCCAACTCCCTTTCATACACCATTTCCCCAGTCGTTACCGGCCGGTCCCCTTTCAGCCTATTGGGCATTGCCTCTGAGGTGCCCGGAAAACAGGCACTCCTCTACTCCAGTGTACGCTAAAATAACTATTGCCTGCTGTATGCGGGAACATTGCCCTTGTTGATCATCACCATGTGTACTTTTGCTTTTTTAAAAAAAAATTGAAAAAAAAGGAATACACTGCACATTTGTCATGGGTGAAACAAAAGCTGTATCACCCAGTTGTGTGTCCTGTGGCTGTTTTTGCCCCACTACAGGGCAAGCATTTTGATAATTTTCTTTTTTAAAACTTATTCTGCTAAATATTTCTTTTATTATTAAAAAAATTAAAAAAACTTAAAAAAAGAAAAAAACACATTTGTCTTTGGTGAAACAAAAGCTGTATCACCCAGTTGGCCCTTTGGGGTACAGCACTTATTGAAAATCAATTTTACTTTGCTTTACTTTAACCTCAAATGAGTTACAATACACAAACACGCACCTGCTGTCTGTGGGGACATTGGCCGCACTTATAATAACTCCCAGCACTTATTGAAAATCAATTTTACTTTGCTTTACTTTAACCTCAAATGAGTTACAAAAAACACACACCTGCTGTCTGTGGGGACATTGGCCGCACTTATAATAACTCCCAGCACTTATTGAAAATCAATTTTACTTTGCTTTACTTTAACCTCAAATGAGTTACAAAAAACACACACCTGCTGTCTGTGGGGACCTTTGCCGCACTTATAATAACTCCCAGCACTTATTGAAAATCAATTTTACTTTGCTTTACTATAACCACAAATGAGTTACAAAAACAACACACCTGCTGTCTGTGGGGACATTGGCCGCACTTATAAGAAGTCCCAGCACTTTCCTCGTTCGTGGTGTTACATTTATTACAAACTACATTGGGGACATGGTGCAAGCAGGATTACTTGAGAAAGGCATAATGTTACAAAGGTGTTCTTTATCGGTTTTCAGTTCGTGAAGGTACTGCAAATCAAATCCCATTATGCATGGTTAATCCTTCTCCACTCGTCCCCTGAATGTAGAGTGGGTTATGTTGGCTCTGTGCGCCAAGTTCGATCTTGCTCTGCCACTGCAAAGAACAGTGGATTTTCAAAAAGGGCTGGACCAAAATGGGCCACAGAGGCCGCAGTCAGTCACTGGTTGTAACTACTTTGAGTTAACAGAAAAGCAAAGAACACTGGATTTCCAAAACACACTTATTGCCAGGGAGAAATCCCCTTGGCACCAAAAAAAAGGAACAGCATCCGTCATCTTTGAAACGACTTCCACCAGTTTCGGAAAAAAAGGAAAAGAAATTATTTCGTTGTAATGATTTAAAAGTAATTTGTAATTGTTTATAAATATTAAAAATAAAAACAATAATAATAAAATATCAATTTAACCCAATGCTTCCCCTCCCAAAAAAAAAAGGCGGCACAAGCCGCATCCACAGCCAGGGACTGGGAGGCAGACAGCTACAAGCTCCCTGTGAGATGGCAGATGATGCTTCGATTTAGAAAATATACTTCCGGGTTTGAAAAAAACATCGATATCGTTGTGTTATCATTATAAAAAAAAACTAAATACGATTTCGAGAATGCCAGGAAGGGAATTGGCCTTCACAAAGCAGGCAGCCAGCCATTCCCGGGGGGGCAGGGTCAAGCCCCCCCGGGAGGTTGTACAGTCGGTCTCACTGGGGGACGGCTGGGATTAGATGCTGTGAAAGATAAGTGCACAGCATGACACTCTCGGGGGGGGGGTGTGAATGTCCAATGCCCCCCCGGGAGAACTTACAGCCTGTCTCACTGGGGGATGGCTGATATGCTGTGAAAGATAAGTGCATGCACACCATGACACTCCCGGGGGGCACTGACAAATGTCCCCCCGGGAGGGCATGGGAGAAGGCCGGGAAGGGTATTGGTTTGATTACACCCAGTAATCAAACAGCAGGCGGCCAATCCCGGGGGGGGGCAGGGTCAAGACCCCCCCCCCCCGGGAGGACTTACAGCCTGTCTCACTGGGGGATGGCTGGGATTAGATGCTGTGAAAGATAAGTGCACAGCATGACACTCCCGGGGGGGGGGGGTGTGTGTGAATGTCCAATGCCACCCTGGGAGAACTTACAGCCTGTCTCACTGGGGGACAGCTGATATGCTGTGAAAGATAAGTGCATACACACCATGACACTCCCGGGGGGCACTGACCAATGTCCCCCTGGGAGGGCATGGGAGAAGGCCGGGAAGGGTATTGGCCTATACCCAGTAATCAAACAGCAGGCGGCCAATCCCGGGGGGGCCAGGGTCAAGAACCCCCCCCCGGGAGGACTTACAGCCTGTCTCACTGGGGGACGGCTGGGATTAGATGCTATGAAAGATAAGTGCACAGCATGACACTCCCGGGGGGGGGGGTGTGTGTGAATGTCCAATGCCCCCCCTGGGAGAACTTACAGCCTGTCTCACTGGGGGACAGCTGATATGCTGTGAAAGATAAGTGCATGCACACAATGACACTCCCGGGGGGCACTGACCAATGTCCCCCCGGGAGGGCATGGGAGAAGGCTGGGAAGGGTATTGGCCTACACCCAGTAATCAAGCAGCAGGCGGTCAATCCCGGGGGGCCAGGGTCAAGAGCCCCCCCCGGAGGACTTACAGTCTGTCTCACTGGGGGACGGCTGAGATGCTGTGAAAGATGCAGTGAAAGATGCTGTGAATGTCCAATGCCCCCCCCGGGAGGGCATGGAGAAGGCCAGGAAGGTTTTGGCCTCACAGCAGGCAAAAAGGCAGCAGTTGGGCATCGCCTCTGGGGTGCCCGGAGAAGAGGCACTCCTGTACTCCAGTGTACGCTTCCCCCCCCAACTCCCTTTCATATACCCTTTCCCCAGTCGTTCCCTGCCGGTCCCCTTTCTGCCTGTTGGGCATCGCCTCTGGAGTGCCCGGAAAAGAGGCAGTCTCTACTCCTGTGTATGCTTCCCCCCCAACTCCCTTTCATACACCCTTTTCCCAGTCGTTCCCTGCCGGTCCCCTTTCTGCCTGTTGGGCATCGCCTCTGGGGTGCCCAGAGAAGAGGCACTCCTGTACTCCAGTGTACGCTTCCCCCCCCACTCCCTTTCATACACCCTTTCCCCAGTCGTTCCCTGCCGGTCCCCTTTCTGCCTGTTGGGCATCGCCTCTGGAGTGCCCGGAAAAGAGGCACTCCTGTACTCCAGTGTACGTTTCCCCACCAACTCCCTTTCATACACCCTTTCCCCAGTCGTTCCCTGTCGGTCCCATTTCTGCCTGTTGGGCATTGCCTCTGGAGTGCCCGGAAAAGAGGCACTCCTCTACTCCTGTGTATGCTTCCCCCCCCCCGTCCTCTCTACATTTTCGTGGATGCACTTCTTTTTATTGATGATTTTAATGGCGACTTTTAGGCAAGTTTCTCTTTCGAAAGCAAGCTTGACCTCGCCACTCTACTCCTGTGTATGCTCCCCCCCCAACTCCCTTTCATACACCCTTTTCCCAGTCATTCCCTGCCGGTCCCCTTTCTGCCTGTTGGGCATCGCCTCTGGGGTGCTCGGAGAAGAGGCACTCCTCTACTCCTGTGTACGCTTCCCCCCCAACTCCCTTTCATACACCCTTTTCCCAGTCGTTCCCTGCCGGTCTCCTTTCTGCCTGTTGGGCATCATCTCTGGGGTGCCCGGAAAAGAGGCACTCCTCTACTCCTGTGTACGCTTCCCCCCCAACTCTTTCCCCAGTCCTTACCGGCCGCCCTGCGGGTGTCATGAGTGCATTTAGCTTTCACAGCATCTCTGCTATCCCTCTCGCTCGCTCAAATGGAAGTTTGACTTTGCCATTGCATCGAAGGATGACATCTGCAATGAGACAAAAATTCCTCTTTACCTCACTTAACTCCCTTTCATACACACTTTCCCCTCCTCTTTACCTTCCTTAACTCCCTGTCATACACCCTTTCCCCTGTCATTTCCTGCCAGTACCCTTTCAGCCTGTTGGGCATCGCCTCTGGAGTGCCCGGAAAAGAGGCACTCCTCTACTCTTGTGTATGCTTTCCCCCAACTCCCTTACCCATAAACTACCTACCTCATAAAAAACCCCCACAAAAAACCCACAAAAAACACCTAATGAAAAACCCTTTAAAAATGAAGTGACTTGCAAGTATATTTTTATTTTAATATTTATTAGAGAACAGCTGCTATTTTTTATGTATTTATTTATTTATTTAATTTCCAAAAAAAGGAAAACAAAAAACTCACCAAAAAACAGCTGCTAGTATTTATTTATTTATTTAATTAAAAAAACAAAAAAAACCCCAAAAACCCCACAAAAAACTTCTTTTCCCCCCAGCTCCCTTTCATACACCCTTTCCCCAGTCGTTCCCTGCCGGTCCCCTTTCTGCCTGTTGGGCATCGCCTCTGGAGTGCCCGGAAAAGAGGCACTCCTCTACTCCTGTGTAGTGTGTATGCTTTCCCCCAACTTCCTTCCATACACCATTTCCCCAGTCATTCCCAGCCGGTCCCCTTTCTGCCTGTTGGGCATCGCCTCTGGAGTGCCCGGAAAAGAGGCACTCCTCTACTCCTGTGTAGTGTGTATGCTTTCCCCCCAGTCCCTTACCTCCTGTTGTGGCCAAAGTCCACTTCTCAGGCTACATCTCTCTGGGGTGCCCGGAAAAGAGGGCGCCTGCGTAGGGCATTCATAACAAGGGAGCTGTCGTTCCCTACCGCCCCTGGGGTTGTCATTTGTGCACTTCGCGTTCACAGCATCTCTGCCCATCTTTCCCCAGTCATTCCCTGCCGGTCCCCTTTCAGCCTGTTGGTCATCGCCTCTGGGGTGCCCGGAGAAGAGGCACACCTGTACTACAGTGTATGCTCTCCCCCCACCAACTCCCTTTCATACACCCTTTCCCCAGTCGTTCCCTGCCGGTCCCCTTTCAGCCTGTTGGGCATCGCCTCTGGAGTGCCCGGAAAAGAGGCACTCCTCTACTCCTGTGTACGCTTTCCCCCAACTCCCTTACCCATAAACTCATTTAAAAAACCCACAAAAAAACCTAATGAAAAACCCATTAAAAATGAATGGACTTGCATGTATATTTTTATTTTTATATTTATTAGAGAACAGCTGCTATTATGTATGTATGTATTTATTTATTTAATTTACAGGAAAAAAAGGAAAACAAAGAAACTCACCAAAAAACAGCTGCTATATATATATATTTATATATTTATTTAATTTACAAAAAACAAAAAAAACAAAAAACCCACATAAAACAAGAAATAAATCCACAAAAAACAAAAAACCACAAGAAAACCTGAAAAAAACCCACAAAAAACCCCCAAAAAACCAATTATTATTGCTATTATTTATTTATATATTTATTTAATTTTTAAAAAAAACAAAAACAAAAATAACCCCACAAAAAACAAGAAATAAAACCCCCAAAAAACAAAACAAAAAACCCCACAAGAAAACCAGGAAAAAAACCACAAAAGAACCCACAAAAAATTCACAAAAATAACCCTCCCAAAAAACAAACAAAAAATGAAAAAACCCATTAGAAATGAAGGGACTTGCATGTATTATTTATCAGAGAACATAGCTGCTACATTTTTTCAGTACTCTTTATTTTTTTTTCCTCCCTGGGAGATAATCAAGGCGGCTTGGTATGCCCATCCCACCCAGAACTTAATGAAATTTACGAACGTTCCTATGAAGTTTGATGGAGAGCCCCACGCATTATTTTGGAACATTGGAACATTGAAAATCAAGTCTACTTTGCTTTATGTTGCCTACAATTACTATTGCCTGCTGTATGCGGGAACAACATTGCCTTTGTGACTGCCTTTTTGGGTTCTTTTTTCCTTCAACTGGTGGCACTGATTGCTTGGGGCTGGGGACACTGAGAAGTCCCAGTCCCTGGCAGTGGCTGTTGCTTGCCTTACTGAATCTTGGGAGGGCAAGCATTTAGTTGATTTTTTTAACAATTTATTTTAGCGTTATATAATATTTTTATTTAATTAAAAAAGTTACCAAAAAAATAAAAAAAATTACAAATAAAAATTACAAATTATTATAAATAAATAGCTAGTACTTTAGTTGATCCTTTGTTTTGGTCGCCAAGGGGATATATCCCTGGCAATCAGTGCTTTTTGGAAACTACTTTTTTACTTACTTTATTTACTTATTGCAGTGTATCATTTTGTAATACAGTGCCCCACTGTTTTCCTGCCCTTCTTGAAAATCAATTCAGGAAAATCAATGTTGAAAATCAAGTTTACTTTGCTTTGGGTTGTCACACAGTGATGTTCTCAGAAGTTTCCTTGGTCTTTGGATGACATTTTCTATGCATAGCTGGCGCCTGGTTTCTTCCTCTTCTCTTTGACATCCCAAACAGTGTTGGTTTTCTCCTCCGATCGAATGCTGCAGCATACCTAGAGCATGGCCACTGTATTTTTGGCTTCAATCTCTCGGTGCCCGTTTTTTTTCCTTTTTCCCCTTTCAGCCTGTTGGGCATCGCCTCTGGAGTGCCCGGAAAAGAGGCACTCCTGTACTCCAGTGTACGCTTCCCCCCCCCCCCAACTCCCTTTCATACACCCTTCCCCCAGTCGTTACCGGCCGCCCCTTGCAGGCAGTCTCACTGGAGCGCGACTGATATGCTGTGAAAGATGACTGCAGAGAGACACTACTGGGGGGTCAATGACCCCCCCTGGGAGGACTTGGTTAAGGCTGGGAAGGGTATTATTGGCCTTTGACTCCTTAACTGTTGGGCATCGCCTCTGGAGTCCCCGGAAAAGAGGCACTCCTCTACTCCTGTGTACGCTTCCCCCCCCCCCCGCAACTCCCTTTCATACACCCTTTCCCCAGTTGTTCCCTGCCGGTCCCCTGTTGGGCATTGCCTCAAGGGTGCCCGGAAAAGAGGCACTCCTCTACTCCACAACTCTCTGCTCTACGTGTGCAACTGCTATGGCATGCCCATCCCTCCCAGAATTGACTGCAATAAGGGAACGTACTCCTGAAGTTTGACAGAGGGCCTTTGACCCCTCCCTTTTTTTCTCATGCCAGCTGTAAGTCGGTCCCCATCCCTGACCTATACGGTCACCCTCTTTTTTTCCCTGTCCTGGACAAAAATTCCTCTTTACTTCCTTTGTCTACTGCTTGATTACTGGGTGAGTCTGGATTGGTTGGATCTATCCAAATACGAGCACTGCAATTACTCTGGAACCCTCCCCCCCAACTCCCTTTCATACACCCTTTCCCCAGTTGTTCCCTCCCTGCTCCTGTTGAAACAAACTATGAAGATATTAAATGATGGCCAAATTATCTTGCAAATTATCTGGCAATTATACTTCAAAAAGGGCTGGACCAAAATGGGCCACAAAGGCCGCAGACAGTCACTGGTTGTAAGTAACTACTTTTGAGTTAACAGAAAAGCAAAGAACACTGGATTTCCAAAACACACTTATTGCCAGGGAGAAATCCCCTTGGCACCAAAAAAGAGGAACGGCATCCGCCATCTTTGAAACGACTTCCACCAGTTTCAGAAAAAAAGAAAAAAAATATTTCGTTATAATGAATTAAAAGTAATTAATAATTGTTAATAAATATTACAAATAAAAAGAATAGTAATAAAAGATCTATTTAACCCAATGCTTCCCCTCCCAAAAAAAAGCCAGCACAAGCCACAGCCAGGGACTGGGAGGCAGACAGCTACAAGCTCCCTGTCCCCAGCCCCATGCATGCCAAAGCCAGACTCCCCACCACTTGCGCAAGAAAAAGCCCTCCGTACACCCTCGCTTCCCCAGCTACAATGCTGCCACGCGGACACGCAGCCGCTTTTAAAGGGCAATGGCCGCCCTTACTAACCCCGTATTGGCTACCAGCGCTCCCAGCATCCTACCATCTGTAACGTCACTTCCGAAATTGGCGGAAGTCGTTTCAAAGATGGCGGATGCTGCTTTGAAATTTAAGACACACTTCCTGGTTAAAAGAAAAACCAAAATCAATTCTTTATAAAAAAAAACCCGAAAAAATTACGAAATACAATTTTAACGAACGAAACCCCCCAGCCCTAGTAAACTTCCCTTAAGCCATTGTCTGTCCTCCCCCAAATCTTGCAAGAAAATAAACCGGGTCATTGTGGTTTATATGTGTGTCAACTTGGCCTTAAGTCTTCAATTGGGGGTCGCAGCAGAAGGGCCGCACTGGTTGGAACTACACAAATAATGAGCACTGTAAGCACTTTGTGTTGGCTTATGGGCCGCACTGGTTGGAACTACACAAATGAAATGCTTGCCCTGTTGTGGAGCGAAACTGCCACAGGGCACACAACAACTGGGTGAAACAGCTTTTGTTTCACCAAAGACAAATGTGCAGCAGTGTTTTCTTCTTTTTAAATATTTTTATTTTTTTTTAAGAATAAAAGAAATATTTAGCAGTAAAAGTTTAAAAAAAGAAAACTATCAAAATGCTTGCCCTGTAGTGGGGCAAAAACAGCCACAGGACACACAACAACTGGATGAAACAGCTTTTGTTTCACCAAAGACAAATGTGAAGACGTTTACGGATGGCGAAAGTCAACTTTCTGACCACCTCCTGAGCCTGTGGAGTCAACAGGGGCCCAGCCATAGATTGCAATGTACTTTGTCCACCCAGCGATTTACAAAAAAAAAGGCTGTAGTGATCTACGGGTTTGTGCTATCAAAATCAATCTGAGGATACCCCAAAACTGGCAAGTTGGCCTTCAAGAAGACCAGCTTTTCCACAGCAAGGGGGTCGAGCGAGTTACGTTGGAGGGTGACGATTGCAATGTACTTTGTCCACCCAGCGACTCCAAATGCCTCTTCTAATGCAGGACGACAGGGACCACATGGCTGAGTAGTGCTTTCTGTGCCGAAAGATTTTCGGTGGCTAATTTGAATGGTTCTAGGATCTCGACCACCTGACTGATGGTCATCCACTCCTGGTTGTTGGGGACCAGCTTGTTTATCGGAGCCGCAATTGATAGTGAGACAGCGTGGACTGCCCTCTGTTGCTCCACCATGCGCTCCAACATGATGTAGGTGGAGTTCCAGCGGGTTGAGACATCCTGCAGTAACCGGTGTTGTGGGAGGCATTCCAGTTTTGCGGACTTAGAGCTACGGTGGAAGAAGCCCGCGATTCTGCGGCAGCGGTCAATGAGTTGAGTGACGGCGGTGGCGCTGTTCTCATCGGGCCCCTTGAAGCCATCTTTTACGCAGTTATGCAGCAAGTGCGCCATGCATGTTACGTTTGAGAAGCTGGCACTTTCGACCGCCCGGATCATGTTCCTTCCTGCGTCTGTGACCATGAATCCCGAGTTAGTACCACCGGAATGAGTATGCCGCATCCAATCTCTCAAGTACTCAGAAATGGTGTCGGCCCTGTGATCCGTATCGATCACCTCCAGTGACAGGAGTTCCCAACGATGACCCCAGTCTAGGCAACCCTCCGTCTCCCACCAGTGAGCGGTCAGGGACAAATAGGAATGCCCTCCTCCCGTGCTCGTCCAGATGTCTGAGGTGAAATGTACATGGACGGGTTGTGATTTGTTCAACAGGGTTCTGAGACATTGCTTGCATCCCTCGAACAAAGCGGGAATGACTGTTCGAGAGAAAGTTTTCAGGCCCTCTGCAATAATTGGCCAAAGAGTAGCTCTTTGGGCCCGCCCCTGTTTCCAGGATAGAAGCAGCCATTTTGGAGGTCTCCCTGCCCCTTCAGTTTTAGGAAGAATCCATGATGTGCTGTTGGCAGACAGGTACCGCAGAAAATACCATTGTAAAAACAATTGAGTTTAATTTAGTTATAGATAGATTTATTGAGTAATTTAGTATAATAGATTAATTGAGTTTGAGTTTAATTGAGTTTAATTGAGTTTAATTGAGTCATAGATAGGGAACAATTGAATATAGATACAATTTATTAATATAGATGGAGTTTATTACTTATTGATTGTTTTGTAATATTGATAAGCTGAGCCAAGTCTACCAGGACTTCGTGAATAAATACCCTGTTTATTGTTTAAAATTGAAGTGGACTCAGTTATTCCAGAAAGCTTAATCTGCCTAAAGATAGACCCCAGCAGTTTCGCCCAGACATAGATAGCAGCATGTCAAAGTTTTATTTTAAAGCGTCTGGGCGTAACGGCACAGTTTTTACATAGGTAGCGGGGTTTTTTTCCGCCTGAGGCTAGCCTGTTCTGCCATAAAGACTTTAGTTTTAGTTGGTCTGTTGCAGTGAAGCTTGCTGCCAGACTGAAAGAAAGTGAAGGAGCAGGGCTCCATTCTCTCACCCTTCGCTGTCCCCTGCTCTTTGGCTCGCGTGTGCACGCGTGGCCCAGCGGCTGCCTCTGGGTTTGCACAGCTGTGCAGAACCCAGCAACCCTCAGAGCTCTTCGGCGGTAGGCCTTGAATCGCAGAGCTCCAGCGGCAGTTCTTTTGACTCGCACAGAGGCGTGGAGCCCAGCAGAACCAGGTCAGAATCCGGACGGGCCTGGCAACTCCGCTGCAGGATCTTGGCTGGAATAGTCGGCCAGAGGTGGCTCACCCGGATCTCGGCTGGAATAGTCGGCCAGCGGTGGCTCACCCGGATCTCGGCTGGAATAGTCGGCCAGCGGTGGCTCAACAGGATCTCGGCTGGAATAGTCGGCCAGCGGTGGCTCAACAGGATCTCGGCTGGAATAGTCGGCCAGCGGTGGCTCAACAGGATCTCGGCCGGAATAGTCGCCGGCGGTGGTTTGCCTCTTCGCCCTTCGGTGGTGACCTCCCTTCACAGCGGGGAGAAGGAGTTTCTTCTTTCCTCCCTTCCAGAGCCAGCCTTTGAGCCACGGAGCATGAGGTGTTTGAAAATTTGGTGAAGCCGCCATCTTAGTAGCTTGCGTCATTCGACCAAAGAAGGTTCCTCCCTCTTAATTTTTGCAAAGTATAGTTTTCAATTGATATATAGTGCTGCGTTAACATGCTGTACTTTGTATTTTATATTGCATTTGCCTTTGCATAATTCATTGCATTTGCTTTTACTGTAAGTTTAAATTGCTGTGCATTGTGCTATATACTGCATTTGCTTTTGTATAATTTAATTGCTGTAAGGGTTCATAATGTCTGTGCAATCTCAAAAGGGTGCAAGTGAGATGCCTACTGCTGAAGCAGAAAGTAAAAGGCCCCAAAGAGTTAAACACTAGGCCTGGGTAACAACGGAAAAATTTGTTTCTAAAATCGATTCGTTTTTTGGGGATTTTTGCGTTTCGTTATTTAAAATAATTACAAAATTTTCCTTTTTAAAAGTTGGGTATTTACGAAATTTCGTTATTATTAACGAATCGATTTGTTAAGAGGGCGGGGGCCCCGCGCATGGGCAAATCACTTCCAAAACTTTGTTATTGAAACAGGGTCGATTCGTTAAGGTAATAACGAATCGATTCGTAAAAATGGCGAAGCGATTGCTCATGCACAAAAACGACCTCCGAAACTTCGTTATTAAAAACGAATCGATTTGTTATTAGGATAATAACGAATCGATTTGTTATTAGGATAATAACGAATCGATTCGTTAAAATGGCGGACGCGATTACGCAATGCTAAATGCTCTATAAACAAAATCATTTCATAAAATAAATCAAATAAAAAAAATCAAATCAAATAAATCAAATAAAATAATCAAATAGAACAAGATATTAAGATATTAAATAAAAAAGTAATAAGATAAAGTAGCCAAAACTGAGTCAAATAATATAATGAAATAAACAATAATATAATAATTAAATTTAAATAAATATAAATAAATATAAATAATAATAATAATATATAAATAATAATAATAAATATTAATAATAAATAATATAAAATTATATAATATATAGTAATATAAAATAAAATAATATAATAATATATTATTATATATATAAATGAAATAAATAATAATATAAAATATAAATATTTAAATAAAATATAATTAAATTTATAAAATATTTATAAAATATAATTATAAATAATAATAAAAATAATATATAAAATTGAATTATAAATTATTAATAATATATAAAAATAATGTTATTATAAAAACTTAGAAAGTAAATATAAGAAATAAATAAAGAAAAAGTAACAAAAAGTAACAGAAATTGCACTTTGAAAAAACTCTGAAAATTATCTGGGAAGTATTGCATACATACTAATTTCTGTAGCAGTATTGCAAGTTAAGTAAGAAGGACCAATTCCCACTGGGTGGGTGGGTGGTTGGTTGGTTGGTTGGTTGGTTGTTTGGCTTCAAAATCGAAATCATTAAGTATATAATTTAGAAATTAATTTATAAATGAAAAAACATTACATATCCGTCCCCTAGTGAGACAGCCTCTAGGACCTCCCGGGGGGGGGCTTGACCCTGCCCCCCCCCCCAGGGTAGGCTGCCTTATTGCCTGCTGTGAGAAGGCCAAACCCCTTTCTCGGCCTGCCCCCCCCCCCCCCGGGATTGGCTGCCTGCTGCTTGATTGCATGTTGCCTGGGAGATGATGGCTCTCCACCAGCCATCACCTTCCAGGCAACATGCAATCATGCAGTATGGTGGAACTGGAAGGTTTTTGCTGATTTGTTCAGTTCACCTCCTGGCACCATGGTACAATACAATATCCCGAATCGCAAAACTTTCTCTCGAACAGTCATTCCCACTTTGTTCGAGGGATGCAAGCAACGTCTCAGAACCCTGTTGAACAAATCACAACTCGTCCATGTACATTTCACCTCAGACATCTGGACGAGCACGGGAGGAGGGCATTCCTATTTGTCCCTGACCGCTCACTGGTGGGAGACGGAGGGTTGCCTAGACTCGGGTCATCGTTGGGCACCCTTGTCACTGGAGGTGATCGATACGGATCACAGGGCCGACACCATTTCTGAGTACTTGAGAGACTGGATGCGGCATACTCATTCCGGTGGTACTAACTCGGGATTCATGGTCACAGACGCAGGAAGAAACATGATCTGGGCGGTCGAAAGTGCCGGTTTCTCAAACGTAACATGCATGGCGCACTTGCTGCATGTTGTTGTTGTTCGTTCAGTCGTCTCCGACTCTTCGTGACCTCGTGGACCAGCCCACGCCAGCGCTCCCTGTCGGCCGTCACCACCCCCAGCTCCTTCAAGGTCAGTCCAGTCACTTCAAGGATGCCATCCATCCATCTTGCCCTAGGTCGGCCCCTCTTCCCCTTGCCCTCCACCCTCCCCAGCATAATTGTCTTCCCCAGGCTTTGCTGTCTCCTCATGATGTGGCCAAAGTACTTCAACTTTGTCTCCAGTATCCTTCCCTCCAGTGAGCAAAGATGGCTTCAAGGGGCCCAATGAGAACAGCACCACTTCGTGAAGAAATACCCTGTTTATTGTTTAAAATTGAAGTGGACTCAGTTATTCCAGAAAGCTTAATCTGCCTAAAGATAGACCCCAGCAGTTTCGCCCAGACATAGATAGCACGTCAAAGTTTTATTTTAAAGCGTCTGGGTGTAACGGCACAATAATAGTCCACTTACATCCGGAGAGCACTGTGAACCAAAACAAAGATGAATCTGGACCAAACTTGGGAAGAAAGTATGGCAAAATTGGTGCACAGTGGAGTTTGGGGAAGACCTTGACATTTGGGAGTTGCTTGTGGGGGGGGGGGGCGATGGGCCCTTCACTCTTTCACCCCACGTAGGACAGAAGGGGAAAGAAGGGAGGGAGGGAAGGCAGGAAGGAAAGACAGAAGATAAGGGGAAGAATGAAACGAAGGAAGGGAGGAAGGGAAAGGATGGGAAGGAGGGAGGGAGGAAAAACAGAAGGGGAAGAAGGGAAGGAAGAAAAGAAGGCAGAAGATAAGAGAAAGAAGGGAAGAATGGAAAGGAAATGTAGGACAGAAGGGGAAAGAAGGGAAAGAAGGGAAAGGGAGGGAGGGAGGAAAGAACAGAAAATAAAGTAAGTAAGGAAGGAAGGACAGAGGATAAGGGGAAGAAGGGAAGGAAGGAAGGAAATAAAGAAAGGGAAGGGTGGGAAGGAGTTAGGAAAAACAGAAGGGGAAGAAGAAAAGGGAAGGGAAGGGAGGGAGGAAAAACAGAAGATAAGGGAAGGAAGGAAGGATCACAGCACTCTGGCTGCCCCATGGGCTATGGGGAAGCCGGGGGGGGGGGGGGGAGAGATGAAAGAGGTCCGCCTGCCCAGGAAGGCGCCGGGACTCGGGAAGGGAGGCGTGCGGCACTGGAAGGGCGAGTGGGGCTTGCTGCTGGGTCTCTGGGAGACCTCTTGGGGGGAACGGAGGGTGGGAGGGACGGAGGACGCCAGGCCCTGAAACAGCCAGGGAGGAGGGGGAGGAGTCCTCCCTGCCTGCAATTCCTCCTGGGAAAGGCGGGCCAAGCGTCTCCCAGGCACAGTTGCTCTGGAGTGGAGAAGCCGCCTCCTGCTTCTGCTCCCTCGGTTGAGGCTCGAAGAGGCATTGAGGAAGTGAATAGGAAGAGGCCCCTCTGTCTCCGTTGGTCAAGCTGGTGTTTCAGATGGTGAATTTTGGTGGAGCTGTGGCTGGCTCCGGGAGGCCCAGCAGCCGTTGCTGCCACAAGTTCCACCGCGAGACAATGGATGAGCTCTTACATGCACGTGCGCACCCCCCACAGCTGAACGCATGCGCTGTGATGGCTTCTCCTTTTATTAAGGATTTCTAAGTTGTTTTCGATATTTTTCTAATTTTTATTATTGTTGGTCACGCTTTGTATGGTGAGGAGTTTTGTTGGCAAATTTGGTGGGTATTGGCCCAGCGGTTCTTTTGTTTTTAAGCCACTCATTACGACATGAGCATTTATACACACACACACACACACACACACACACACATACATATACATACATACATACACACACACACACATACTAGCTTTACCCGCCACGCATTGCTGTGGTCAACCTTCTCTCCCTCTTTCTCTTTTTCTTTCACTCCTTCATTTCCTTTTCTTCTTTCCTTTCTTCCTTCTCTACCTGTTTACTTCCTTCCTTAGCTTTTTGCTCCCATCCTTCCTTCTCTTTATTTCTTTCCTTCCCTCCCTCTTTCTCTCCTTCTCTCTCTTTTTCCTTTACTCCGTCTTTCCTCCCTTCCCTTTTTTCTTTCCTTCTCTCCTCCTTCCTTTTCTTCCTCTTTCCTTCTCACTTTTTTTCCTTCCTCTCTCTCCTTTCTTCCCTCTCTGTCTCTTTCCTTCCTTCCTTCGCTCTTGACTTCCAGACTTCCTTTTCCTTCTTTCTTTTCTTCCCTCCCTTTCTCTTCTTCCTTCGCTTTTTTCCCTCTCTTCCCCTTCCTTCCTTCCTTTTGACACCTTCCCTTCCCTTTCTTCTTTTTTATCTTTCTTTCCTTTCCTCCTTCCTTCCTTTCTCCCTTCTTTCCCATCCTCCTTCTCTCTCTTTATTCTTTCTTTCCTACCTTTCTTCTTTCATATACCTTCTCAACTTCTTCCTTCCTTCATACACCTTCCCTCCCTCCCTCCCTCCCTTCCTTCCTTCCTTCCTTCCTTTCTCCGTTCTTTCCCATCCTCCTTCTCTCCCTTTCTTCTTTCTTTCCTATCTTTCTTCTTTCATATACCTTCTCAACTTCTCCTTCCTTACTTCCTTCATATATCTTCCCTTCCCTCCTTTCTTCTTCCTTCCTTCCTTCCTTCCTTCCTTCCTTTTCTCCCTTCTTTCCCATCCTCCTTCTCTCCCTTTCTTCTTTCTTTTCTTCCTTTCTTGTTCCATTTACCTTCTCAACTTCTCCTTCCTTCCTTCCTGTTTAGGGGCGGGGCGGGGGAGGGTGGGGGCGGGGTTTGAACGTGGGGACGTGGCGTGAAGTTGGGGGGCATGGCCGAGGGAAGTAGAAGGAGGGGGAGGAGGTAAGGTTGGGGTATGGGTGTTTAGGGGCAGGGTGCAAGGGAAATGTATAGTTAGGAACAATTACTGTGAAAGGAAGAAAAGAAGGAAGGAGCTGTTTAATCTTTTTTCCTCATTTTTAAGGTGGGGAGAAGAGTTCTCACTGTCTAAACATCTCCAGGTAAGTCATGATGATGATGATGATGATGATGATGATGATGATGATGTTTATTTATATCCCACTTTTTCTCTCCACAGGAACGCATAATAAATGCTGTTAGCACTCTTTAGGCCTTGAGATCGAGAAAGCCAACCATTAGATTGATTTAACTAAGCCTCTTTCCTTTCATGACTGAAACTCTAACCTCATTCTTAATCACTAGTCCATAGTCCAAAGTCATTAAGTATAAGTACTCACATTAAGTATAAGTACTTTTTAAAGCAAACATATAGCAAACCGTTCCTGCATAAGTCTAAATGGCATCTGTTTTCATTGAAGTCCATAATAATAATAATAATAATAATAATAATAATAATAATAATAATGTGAAACACAACGAGATGAGACCACAGCAGACACTCTGCTGGCTGTTGAATTGGATCATGTGTCAGGCACTTCCCAAGTGTCTAAGACTATGTGATGTATCGGCGAATAATGCGTGCAGATCCCAGTAAGGTGGCCTTCTGTAGCTGGCAGATGGTAATTTTGTCAGCGCCGATTGTGTTTAAGTGCAGGCCAAGGTCTTTAGGCACTGCACCCAGTGTGCCGATCACTACTGGGACCACCTTTGCTGGTTTGTGCCAGAGTCTTTACAGTTCGATTTTTAAATCCTCATATTGTGTCAGCTTTTCCAATTGTTTCTCTTCGATCCTGCAGTCACCTGGGATTGCGACATCGACGATCCATGCTTTGTTTCTTAACACGATTGTGAGGTCAGGAGTATTGTGCACCAAAACTCTTGTCTGTCTGAATCCGAAAGTCCCAGAGGAGTTTGACGTGTTCATTTTCTGTAACTTTTTCCGGCTTGTGATCCCACCAGTTCTTTGTCACAGGCAGATGGTATTTGTGGCACAAGTTCCAATGAATCATCTGAGCAATGGTGTTGTGCCTCTCCTTGTAGTCTGTCTGCACGATTTTCTTGCAGCAGCTGAGGATGTGATCTATTGTTTCATCTGCTTCCTTGCAGAGTCTACACTTGGGATCTGTTGTCAACTTTTCAATTCTGGCTTTGATGGCATTGGTTCTAATGTCTTGTTCTTGGGCTGCCAGAACAAGCCTTATTATTATTATTATTATTATTATTATTATTATTATGTATTGTCGAAAGTTTTCATGGCCAGAATCACTGGGTTGTTATAGGTTTTTTGGGCTGTATGGCCATGTTCTAAAAGCATTTTATCCTGATGTTTATATAATATAATAAATAGTAAATAATAATGTTATTGTTTATATAATAATAATAATAATAATAATAATAATAATAATTCTTTATTTGTATACCGCTCTGTCTCCCCGGGGGGACTCGGGGCGGTTTCCAGGATAGATAAAGCATAGCAATTACCAACACAAAAATATACAAAATAATCATTGTAAAACATAGACATTATAGTATATAACAGTGATAGATAAGGTAAAGTTTTCCCTTGACATTAAGTTTAGTCGTGTTTGACTCTGGGAGTTGGTGCTCATTTCCATTTCTAAATCAAAGAGCCAGCATTGTCTGTAGACACCTCCAAGGTCATGTGGCCAGCATGACTGCATGGAGCACCATTACTTTCCTGCCAGAGCGGTACCTATTGATCTACTCACATTTGCATGTTTTTCTAACTGCTAGCTTGGCAGAAGCTGGGGCTAACAGTGAGAGCTTACGCCGCTCCCCGGATTCAAACCTGCGACCTTTCGGTCAGCAAGTTCAGCAGCTCAGTGGTTTAACCTGCTGCACCACCAAGGGGCCCAATAATAATAATAATAATAATAATAATAATAATACCTAATTATTAACCCACTTCACCACCAGGGGTTCCACAACAGTTGTACATATTTAAAATTAAAAGCCAGTTCAGTACTAATTTCCTTCGGGCAGGTTCAGTTACCAGTAGCCAGAATTCCAGAGTGGACCTTGACTATGAGAGCACTGGGCTAGTATAACAAGGTAGACTAAGGTTAAGTGCAGGGCTGATCCTGCCTGATGGCCAGGGTGGGACCTGGAGCTATTTATTTCCAAGACTTGCTGCATAGCTATAAGAGGGCGGGACCAACAGGGACACATATGGCCAGAGAAGTGGATAAAGTGTAAAACAGGGCCCTAACTCATGGCCAGAGTAGTGCCTGAGGCTATTCATTTCCAGGGCCTGCTGAATAGCTATAATAGGGCTAGACCAGGGCTAGTACAATGAGGTAGCAAATGGCAGGGGAAATGGGTAGAGTGCAGAGCGGGGATCTAACTAATAATAGGGTAGGGCTTGGGGCTAATCATTTCCAAAGCCTGCTGGAACTACCAGGCTTTCAGGCCCTTGTGGAAGGAGGCTAATGACAAGGCTTGTCTTATCTCTATGGGGAACGCGTTCCAAAGGCAGGGAGCCACCACCAAGAAGGCACTCTCCCTTGTCCCCACCAACTGCACTTGAGACGGTGGTGGGAGCAAGAGAAGGGCCTCCCCGGTAGATCTGTGCCAGTTCATAGGGGGAGATACAATCGTGGAGATAGGGCCTAAACCAAAAGCATACCCTATCCACCTCCACTAAGATCGAAAGCAAACTGTTAACATTGAATTCCAAAAACATACTGATAACAAATTGGAGTCTTGAGTCTGAATGTGCTCAGTACAATAACATGTCTGGTGCCCCTCCCACACTAAAGAGGTTACTCAAATTGGTATAAATGAACAAATAGTGAAGGCTTGGAAGGTTGCTATTTCCAACATTCTGGGAGTTGAAGTCCAAAAGACTTGGAAAGCCAAAGTTTTCCCCTGTCTGCTCTATATATGTCCCCAGAATCCCTACGTTCCCTCTCCAAAATAATGAATGAAATGGCAAATAATTACTATTAACAAGACTGACTTAATTATTATTATTTTATTATACTACATTTATACCCCACCCTTCTCATCCCAGTGGGGGACTCAGGGTGGCTTACAATCTATAGCATACAATGCCACATTACACATATAATAATAAACATAACATGAATTTAAACAATGAACATATCAATTTAAACACACAATAATAAACATGAGATAATAATTCGAATATAAATACAATAACAAGCTTAGAAGTAATTCAAATAGAAATACAATAAAAAGCTTAAAAGTAAACATACCATAATTCAAATATAAATATAAAAAAGAGCTTAAAAAGAGCTTAAGTACAAGTGTTGGGAGCCCTGGTCAAGAGGTTGATGGAGGAGAAGTTCGGTCCATTACAGTATTTGGTTCTTTCACTTGTCTTTCTCAAATTGTGCTGTTTCCCAATCCTTAGGCCATCAAAAGTAGCAGATATATTGTGTTTTTCCTTGCCTTTCCCAGGGCACCAAGGTCAAGGCAATCACCTATTCAGCCATGCAGATCCATGAGGAGAAGAAGTCCGAGGTCTTTGTCATCATTGACATCTAAACCAAGGAAGCAAAGGGCATTGCTCACATTTCCTGGCAGAAATATCACACAGGAAGGGGATTTCCCACTTTGGAATGACTTGGGAGCTAGTTCGATGAATGGCGATGGTAGAAAGATCAATATGAAGGTGGCAGTGACCCTTTAGGAATATCTGGATGATGCATCATACAAGAAACAATTTCCATTTGTATGTATGGAAATATTAACCAAGGACCATCCTGATGGTACTGCCTGTATTGTTATCAATGGAGTTGGGGAAATTAAATGTCCTTCTTTGGAGATTAAAAATGCGTTAGAACTTGAACACTATATTCTGATCGTAATAAAACTACCTCTTGGTTCTTCAAATATCACATAAACTCAATGTGATAAAGTTTGCACAAAAAAGGAACTGGATCTTGAATCTGTATTATACCAAATATATGGCAGTCCAGTCTTAGGAAGGGCTTTTATTATACTACGTTTTGGCAATATTTCTTATTTGTTTTTATTTCTATTTGTATCCTGCTTTGGTTCTCGAAAAACGAAACGCAAAGCGGCTCAGCTGAAACCAAGACCATATAATTTGAGACCTAGTTATAGGAAAACATTAAAATAGAATATAAACATGGAACAGTTTTAATAATAAACAATTAAAATGTGTTGTCAAAGGCTTTCATGGCTGGAATCCCTGGATTGCTGTGAGTTTTCCCGGGCTGCATGGCCATGTTTCAGAAGCATTCTTTCCTGATGTTTCCCTCACATCTGTAGCAGGCATCCTCAGTGGTTGTGAGATCTTTTGGAAACTAGGCAAGTGATGTTTATATATCTGTGGAATGTCCAGGGTGGGAGAAATAACTTTTGTCTGCTTGGGGCAAGTGTGAATGTTGCAATTGGCCACCTTGATTAGTCTTGCAGCATCAAAGCCTGAATGATTGTTGCCTGGTGGGATCCTTTGTTGAGAGGTTTTAGCTGGACCTGCTTGATTGCCTAGGGAAATCAAGGGAGGGAAAGAAGGACAAGGTGTATAAGAAAAAGGGAAGAAGGAAAGAAAAGGGAAAGAAGAGAAGTGAAGAAAGAAAGGAAAGGTAGAGGAAGAGGGGAAGGAGAGGTAAATATGTATGATGGAAGCAAGGGAAGGAAAGAAATAAGAACAAGGTGCATGAGGTAAAGTGAGGAAGGAAATAAAAATAAGGGAAAGGAAGGACGAAAGGAAAGGTAGGAGGAGGAAGGAGAGGCAAAGGTGTATGAGAGAAAGCAAGGGATGGAAGGAAAGAAGGACAAGGTGCATGAGGGGAAAAGGAAGGAAAGAAAAAAACAGAAGAAAAGGAAGAGAAGAAAGGTAGGAGAGGAAGAAGGAAAGAGGAAGGTGTATGAGGGAAAGCTAGGGAGTATGAGAGAAAGTATCAGGGGAAGCTAGGGAAGGAAGGAAAGAAGGACAAGGTGCATGAGGGAAAAGAAGGAAAGGAGGAAGGGTAGAAAGAAAAAGGAAGAGAAGGAAAATGTATGAAGAGAGGGAAGAAAAAAGAGGAGAAGGGAAGGTGTCTGAGGGAAAAGAAAGATGGAAGGGGCTGCAAAAAGAGTGAGAACATTGCCATGAAGACATTGTAAGGGAGGCCTCAGAGCCAGAGAAGGGAGAAAGCAGACAAGTATTACCGGTTATATGTATATTCACCTGACCAACAATAAACAAAGTCCACTTTTTATTACTACAAAGACTTCTGGGAACAAATAGCCAGCAGTCATTGAGCTCTGGCACTCTCTGTGAAGGAGTTCTGGTCGAAGAGGTGCTCCCCCAGGCCGTTGTCGGGCACTTCCAGGCGCCACAGGTTGGAAATGTAGCCCCCTAGCTCCTTGACAGCTGCCACCTGGTCTTCCAAGAAGGACTTTAGGAAATCGCACATCTGCAGAGAGGGAAAGTAGGAAGGCTGAAAGAGTGAAAACTTTTTACAAGTTGCATGTGTCTGGGTACTTTTGGGTGTATACTCAGTCCCATCCTTCTTGTTCACTTATGTGCGGAACCCCTTTCTGCAGAGCGAGATGGTGCAAATTCAGGAGAGCTTGGTTCAGGATGCCCTCCAGCCTCAAGGCACTCTCAAAGAACAAGGTGCATGAGGTAAAGTGAGGAAGGAAATAAAAATAAGGGAAAGGAAGGACGAAAGGAAAGGTAGGAGGAGGAAGGAGAGGCAAAGGTGTATGTTCTCCCATTCATCCTTTTCTGGTTTCTGAGAAGAAGAGGCCAAGCAGCAATGAAGAAAATCCACAACAGCCAAGTAGAGAAGTGTGTGTTTGCATCAGCAGAGTTATACAGTTTTAGATTTCAGTAAGATATATGCTTAACAACTCAATTGGATTATGGAGTATTGATTCGAAAGAAGATGCCCTCGAAAGAAGATGAAGGAGATGTAGTTTTATAAGATTTTATAAACGCTATATAGGACTGGAGGTCCCATCTGTAAAGTGTATACAGACAAAGATATAGCTTTTTAAAAGAGCTGTTTACAGTATTTACATTCCTCCCAATGATATCGAGCTGCTTTTAGGAGGGTCTCCCCAGCCGTGGAGATCCCTGAGGACCGCACCAAAGAGAGTCCTGGAACCTTGGTGAGGCCAGCGGAAGCCAATTTCAGTGATTAAAATATTAAAAATAATAAATCCTCACCAAAGCGGAAGAAGTTTCAGCAACTGAGGTGTTTTATTAGTGATTCAGATGCAATTGGATGCAAAAGTTGGGATAATTCCTCTACAAGCATGACGCTAAAGAATTTTACAGGCATTTTATAGAGAAAGTACAGCAAAACCTTTTGAATTTCCCACCCGGCCCTCTCCGCCCGGCTTCGCGCTGATTGCTTGACAGCCTAACAGCTGGGAGGAGGCCTGGCGGCCCGCCTTGCTTCTGGGCCAATCAGCGATGTTCTCCGCCTCTGGAGAGCCAGTCGGCACATTCCTCTCACTCCCGAAGATCGACCAATCAGGAGTGAGAAGGCGGGATGATCGCAAACAATGGGGGAAATGATAGGATTATAGATTGCCAGCCAGCAGGAATGTGAGGCTTTGTGTCAGGAGCCGGTTTCCAGGCCTTGAGTTTTGGCGCTAAAAACCAGGATCCTGACATGTAATGCTGATAAGAATGTGCAGCTGGTGACCTCGGGGGAAGCAGTTGGCATTTGGCGGGGAATATTGCGTGGGACTTTCGGTTGGCGGGAAAGGGGAGTTCAATTGTGAGGGAGGGTATATAAGGGTTGACCTGCGTCTGCCGGTCAATCCTGGTTTTCTTCGTGTATGAATGTCCAGCAGTAAAAGTTCCTGATTGATTACGGATTGGCATCCTGTGTCGTTATTGGGAGCGGCTGCTGTGAGCTTACATTAAGCCAAGATTTATCAGTACCATCCTGCGGCTGCGGTGAGGTATCTTTATGGAACAAGAGGAGAATCCAGCGGCAGAGGGAGAGCCAGACTCCCCTTTCGAGAATGCGGAGGAGGAACTGGAGAGAGTGGTTGCCTTGGCTTCATCGACTGCTTATGCCCGGCCCAACGGAGTGACCCAGAGGCGAGCGAAGGGGGCAGAGGCAGCAGCGAGAGAAAGCAGTGGGCTAGACTTCTCCTCCCCACAGAGGATGGAGTACCTAGAGGAAAAGGTAGCAGCCATGGAGACCACCCTTGCAGTGATGTCAAGATTGATGGAGCGTCTGGCCCCCTTGGTAGAGGAACCACGACCCCGGGGGGAATCGGTGTGGAGTGCGGAGGAGAGGAGCGACCGGAGACTCGGGGCATGGCCTAAGATGCAGGTGAGTTAGAGGACTGGGGCAGAGAGTGACGAGGAGGAAAGACAACCACGGGGCCTAACGCTAACATCCCAGCAGACGCTTCTAGTGCCCCCGGCCGGAGCCAGGCGCCGCACAGGGCGGCACGGGCTGCCCCCGGAGCAGCACGGGCTCCAGGGAGGGCCACCGCAAGCGGAGAGCCAGGAGGTGCAGCCCCTTTTCCACCACCAGAGAAGGGAGGAACTGAGAGTCGAGTTTGGAGGTGAAGCCGGGAGCCTCGATTATTTTCTAACCATGGTGAGGAGCTATCTAGAGTACAACGCACTCACCTTCAGATCGGAGGCCAGCAGAGTGCGGGCAGTGGGCGCAGCACTGAGAAGAGGAGCGGCAGAGTGGTATGTCCAGCTCCATGCCAGGCAAGACCCATGCTTGGGATCCACGAGGCGATTCCTAGCAGCGATTCCTTCCAGGACCCGCTTGAGAGAGTCAGAGCGAGAGAGAAGTTGCAAACCATAACCCAAGGCCAGCGTTCCGTGTCCGAATACATAGAAGAATTTCAGTTGCGGGCAGAAAAAGTGCCAGAGTGGTCTGGTACCACTAAGGACCAGATATTTAAGAAAGGCCTGCAGAAGGAAATCTTAGCTTGGGTGCTCCATTGCGATGATCCGGAGGAGATAGGTGGATGGATGGAGCTGGCTGGCCGCATCGAGACGACCCTGGCTCGGGTCAGGAGGCATCGAGGGGCGGCGCCGCAGCAAACGAGAGCCAAGGAGGAAAGTTGGAGAACGAAGAGAGGCCCGATCAGGAAAGGACCAGCCAGAGGATCCAAGGAGCAGAAAAGCGGTTGTTTTGTATGTGGCCGTTTGGGGCATAGGGCTGCCAGTTGTTGGCAGTGAAAAGGGGGGATCCCCCTCAGCCAAAGCCTAAACCGGCTGCGGGGAAGAGAGCGGAAGAGAGCCTCCCTCACAGGGCCCCAGTGGGGGATCTGGTGAGTCACAACTCAGGAATGCTAGTGTTCCCCATAAGGCTAGAAGGGGAGGGTAAGTGGGCCAGTTGCAAAGCCCTCATGGATTGTGGATGCTCCAGGAACATTATAACCCCTGATTTGGCAGACGAACTGAATTGTGGGAAGGCCATCTTGCCAGCCCCTATAGCATTTTCCCAACTGGATGGGTCAGTGGCGGCTGGAGCTCCGGCGCGATTCAAGGTGGGGAAAGTGCAGTGCAAGATAGGGAATTGGGAAGGCGGCATAACATTTGTGGTGTCCCCTATGGCAACTTATAATGTAATATTGGGAATGCCGTGGTTGAGGGAGGCAAACCCACAGATCAATTGGAGGAAGGGCAGCATGATCTTCCAAGAGGAAGAAAAGGGGGAGTGTTGTAAGGGGGAGGGATCACGATAGACTGGGTGCAGGAAATCCCCCCGAATATAGAGACTTTGAGGACGTGTTTGACGAGAAGGAAGGAGATCAGCTCCCTCCCCCGAGAAGGGTCGAGGTGAAAATTGAACTCAACAAAGACGCTAAGCTACCTAGGAGTAGGTTATACCACATGTCGGCAAGAGAAATGGAGGAACTGAGGAAGTACATTGATAAGAACTTGGCCCGAAGGTTCATAGTACCATCTGAATCCCCATTGGGGGCCCCAGTGCTATTTAGGTACAAAAAGGATGGCTCATTGAGGTTGTGTGTGGACTATAGGGGGCTGAATGCAGTGAGCACGACCAACAATTACCCGTTGCCTCTAACCAAGGACTTACTATCAAGACTGTCGGAGGCACGGGTGTTTACGAAAATTGACTTAATTGAGGCCTATCATAAGTTGTGGATACGGCCTGAGGACAGATGGAAAATGGCCTTCTCATATGCATTGGGCCATTTTGAATATTCTGTGTGTCCGTTCGGTCTAAAAGGCTCGGGAGGGGCATTTATGCAAATGATTAATGAGGTGCTGCATCCGTTACTGTACCGGGGGGGGGGGTGTACTGTTTTGTGGATGATGTGATAATATTCAGCCGCAATAGGCAATCCCACATTCAATTGGTGAGGGAGGTACTCCAAAAATTGAGGGAAGCAAAGCTGTTTGCAAAGCTGCCAAAGTGCGAGTTTAATAAGGAACAAATAGATTTCCTCGGATACAGGATCTCCCAGGGAGGGGTGGCGATGGACCCTTCAAAGGTAGAGGATGTCAGGGAATGGGGACCTCCCAAAACACACAAGCAGTTACAATCCTTCCTAGGGTTTGCGAACTTTTATCGAGTGTTCATAAAAGACTTTGCCCAGGTGGTGCTACCCCTCACTGAATTGCTGAAGACAAAAGGGAGACGGAGACGGTAAGGGTGCGATCCCCGGGGGCAAAGTTAAATTGGTCAGCAGAATGCCAGAGGGCTTTCGAGGAACTGAAACGCAGGTTCACAGAAGAACCTGTCCTAATCCACCCCGACCTGACTAAGCAGTTTGTAATCCATTGTGATGCGTCAGATTGGGCCTATGGGGCAGCGTTGACCCGGAGGGGAGGTTGAAGCCGTGTGGGTTCATTTCAAAAAAAATTCAGCGAAGCTGAGCGAAACTGGCTGGTGTGGGAGAAGGAGGCCCTGTCAATCTTAAGAGCTCTGGAGACATGGAGGCACCTATTAGAGGGAAGCGGCATACCCTTTGAGGTATGGACTGACTATAAAAACCTACAATATATCACTTCGCCCCGGAAATTATCGGCAAAACAAATAAGATGGGGGCAGTTTTTCAGCAGATTCGATTTTCAGCTGAAGTTCCACAAGGGGAGACAAAATGTTGTGGCAGACACGTTGTCACGCATGCCAGAGGATGAAGGAAGGGGGCAAGACCAAAAGGAGAGTATTTTCTCGGAACGGCAGTGGGGCATGGCGGTGCAGACCAGGGTGTCAGGACTCGGTTTCCTGGCCTTGGATGGTGGCACAAAAAAACCAGATTCCTGACATGGAGAACCGATAAGGATTTGCAGCTGGTGGCCTTGGGAAGGGCAGTTGGTGGTTTGGCGGGGAATATTGAGCGGGATCCTCTGTCGGCGGGAAGAGGGGATTCGAATGTGGGGGAGGGTATATAAGGGTTGACTTGCGTCTGTGTGCCAATCCTGGCTTTCATTGTGTATTCGTGTCCAGTAGTAAAAGTTTCCTGATTGATTACGGATTGGCGTCCTGTGTCTTTTCTGGGAGCGGCTGCTGTGAGCTTATGATAAGCCAGGATTCCTTGGTGCCATCCCACGGCTGTGGTGAGGTACCCCTATGCAACGAGAGGAAGATCCAACGGAGGGGGGAGAACCAGCCCCCCCCTTTTGAGAATGCGGAAGAGGAGCTGGAGAGAGTGAATGCCTTGGCTTCATCGACTGCGTACGCCCAGCCCAACGGAGTCACACAGAGGCGAGTGAAGGGGGCAGGGGCAGCAGCGAGAGAAAGCAGCGGGCTAGGCATCCCCTTCCCGCAGAGGTTGGATTACTTGGAGGAAAAGTTGGCGTCCATGGAGACCACCCTCGCGATGATGTCGAAGGTGATGGAGCGGCTGGCCCCCTTGTTAGAGGAACCACAACCCCGAGGGGAGTCGATGTGGAGCGCGGAGGAGAGGAGTGACCGGGGACCCGGGGCACGTCCTAAAACGCAGATGAGTTGGAGGACCGCTGCGGAGAGCGATGAGGAGGAGGGACAACCCCGGGGACTAGCGCCCCAGCAGACGTTCCTGGTGCCCTCGGCCGGAGCCGGGCGTGGCACAGGGCGTCAGGAAATGCCCCCGGAGCAGCGAGGGCTCCAGGGAGGGCCACCACGAGCGGAGAGCCGGGAGAGGCAGCCCCTTCTCTACCAACCCAGAAGGGAGGAGCTGAGGATCGAATTCGGAGGAGAAGCCGGGAGCCTCGCATACTTCCTGACCATGGTGAGAGGATATCTAGAGGATAACGCCCTTACCTTCGGATCGGAGGCAAGCAGGGTGCGAGCAGTGGGCGCAGCGCTGAGAGGGGGAGCAGCGGAGTGGTACGTCCAGCTCCACGCCAGGCGTGATCCATGTTTGGGATCTACGAGGCGGTTCCTGGCTGCGATGGAGGCACACTTCAGGGATCCGCTCGAAAGGGTCCGGGCGAGGGAAAGGCTGCAAACGATAACGCAAGGCCATCGCTCTGTATCCGAATACGTCGAGGAGTTCCGATTGAGAGCAGAAAAGGTGCCGGAGTGGTCCAATACCACTAAGGTACAGATATTCAAGGAGGGCCTGTGGAAGGAGATCTTAACCTGGGCACTTCATTGCGATGATCTGGAGGAGATGGGCGGATGGATCAAGCTGGCTGGCCGTGTCGAGACGACGTTGGCCCAGGTTAAGTGACACCAAGGAGCGGCGCCGCAGCAGACAAGAGCAAAGGAGGAGAGTTGGAGGACGGAGAGAGGCACGATCGGGAAAGCCCCAACCGGAGGGTCCAAGGAGCAGAGGGGCGGCTGCTTTGTATGCGGTCGCCTTGGCCATCGGGCTGCCGAATGTCGACAAAGGAAAGGGGGAGATTCCCATTTCCCAAAGTTCAAACCGGCCGCAGGGAAGAGAGCGGAGGAGAGCCCCCCTTCTAGGGCCCCAGTGGGAGATCTGGTGAGTCACAGCCCAGGAATGCTAGTGTTCCCGATCAGGCTAGAAGGGGAGGGGAAGTGGGCCAGCTGCAAAGCCCTCATGGATTGCGGCTGCTCAAGAAACATTATGACCCCAGAATTAGCAAACGAACTGAAATGTGAGAAAACCCCCTTGCAAAGCCCCATAGCATTCTCGCAGCTGGATGGCTCAGTGGCGGCTGGAGCCCCGGCACGATTTGAAGTGGGAGAAGTGAGATGTAAAGTGGGGAGCTGGGAAGGCGGCATAACCTTCGTAGTATCCCCTATGGCTACTTACAATGTAATACTGGGGATGCCATGGTTAAAGGAAGCTAACCCACGGATCAATTGGAGGGAAGGCAGCATAGCCTTCCAGAGCGAAGAAGGGGGGGAATGTTGCAAGGGGGAAGAAAGCATGACAGGCGGAGCGCAGGAGATTCCCCCTGAATACAGAGACTTTGAGGATGTATTTGACGAAAAGGAAGCAGATCAGCTTCCCCCTCCTAGGAGGGTCGAAGGTAGGATTGAACTCAATGAGGACGCTAAGTTGCCCAGGAGTAGATTATACCCCATGTCGGTCAAGGAGATGGAGGAACTGAGGAAATATATTGATAAAAACTTGGCCCGAGGGTTTATAAGGCCATCCGAATCACCCTTGGGGCCCCCAGTGCTGTTTAGGCACAAAAAGGACGGATCGTTGAGGCTGTGTGTGGACTATAGGGGGCTGAACGCAGTGAGCACCACCAACAACTACCCCATGCCACTAACTAAGGACTTGCTATCGAGACTGTCAGAAGCAAGGGTGTTCACGAAAATTGACTTGATCGAGGCTTATCATAAGCTGCGCATAAGGCCCGAGGACAGGTGGAAAACGGCGTTCATCTGTGCGCTCGGCCATTTTGAATTTTCCGTCTGTCCCTTCAGGCTCAAAGGCTCAGGATCAGCATTTATGCAAATGATTAATGAGGTGTTACACCCATTATTGTATCGCGGGGTGTTTTGCTATGTGGATGATGTAATTGTGTTTACCCGGGATAGACGATCGCATGTCAAATTGGTGAGAGAGGTGCTCCAGAAATTGAGGGAGGCAAAATTGTTTGCAAAGCTGCCAAAATGTGAGTTCAATAGGGAGCAGATAGATTTCCTGGGATACCGAATCTCCAAGGGAGGGATAGCAATGGATCCGGCAAAGGTGGAGGATGTCAGGGGGTGGAGCCCTCCCCAAACGCGCAAACAGTTGCAATCGTTCCTCGGGTTTGCAAATTTCTATCGGGGTTTCATAGAGGACTTTGCTCAGGCGACTCTACCCTTAACTGAACTGCTGAAGACGAAGGGAAAGGGGGAAACGGTAAAGGTACGATCCCCGGGAGCAAAGTTAAATTGGTCAACAGAGTGCCAAAGGGCTTTTGAAGAACTGAAACGCAGATTCACTGAAGGACCAGTCTTGGTCCACCCTGATTTGACCAGGCCGTTCGTGATCCATTGTGACGCATCAGATTGGGCTTACGGGGCGGCCCTGATGCAAAGGGATCCAGAAGGGAGGTTGAAACCCTGCGGGTTCATCTCAAAAAAGTTCAGCGAAACTGAACGGAACTGGCCGGTGTGGGAAAAGGAGGCTCTGTCAGTCGTGAGGGCTCTAGAAACATGGAGGCACTTATTAGAGGGAAGTGGCATCCCCTTTGAAGTGTGGACCGACCATAAGAACTTACAATACCTCACCTCACCCAGGCAATTGTCAGCAAAGCAAATAAGGTGGGGGCAGTATTTCAGCAGATTTGATTTTAAGCTGCGGTTCCACAAGGGAAAACAAAATGTGGTCGCAGACACGTTGTCAAGAATGCCGGAGAATGGAGGGAGGGGGCAAGGCCCAAAGGGGAGCATATTCTCAGAACGGCAGTGGGGCATGGCAGTACAAACCCGAGCACAAACGGAGCGCAGTCAAAAGCTGGTGGGGGTTGAGAGCAAGGACGGGGGATGGGAGGAGGAGATAAGGCAAGCATGCAAGGAGGATAAGTGGCTGGAAAGAAACAAGGAAAAGGTGGAATGGAAAGACGGATTGGGATTTGTAAACAGGAAGTTATACATCCCAGGCAACCTAAGGGAAAAAATGATGGTTAGGTGCCATGGCAACAAGGGAGCAGGACACTGGGGAGTAACAAAAACCCTGAAAATGTTGGCACGTCAGTGTTGGTGGCCCGGGATGAGAGGTGACACCAAACTGTATGTATCCCGATGTAATGCGTGTGCACAAAGTAAGGCAACCACACAAAAGCCAACGGGGTTATTGCAAAAGGTGGCAGAGCCATCAAAACCTTGGAGGGTAATTGCTATGGACTTTGTGGGCGAACTCCCAATTAGCCGAGGTCAACGCTACATATGGACAGTGATGGATTTATTCTCAAAACAAGCACATTTCATAGCGCTGCCTAAATTGCCATCTGCAGAAAAATTGGCTGAGCTGTTTATCAAACATATCTACCGGTTGCATGGCTGCCCAGACCAGGTGATCAGTGATCGAGGGGTGCAATTTACGGCCCGATTCTGGGAAGGGTTCATGCAGTTGATGGGAGTGGAAAGGACCCTGAGTTCAGCGTTCCATCCCATGACCAATGGGGGGGTTGAGCGCACACAACAGACTTTGGGGCTGTTCCTAAGGACATACACAAACCGGTGCCAGACCGATTGGGCTGATTTACTCCCGTTTGCAGAAATCGCATACAATGGGGCCTGTCACGCATCCACAGGGAAATCCCCTTTTGAGATAGTATACGGCATGGAAGTAACCCATTTACCAAAGCTGCCGAGTTGGGGGGAAGAGCTGTGGGGAAAGGAAGGGTGGCCAGACAAAGTGAAAGCGAATTGGGAAGAAGTGGCGAAATCACTCCAAGAAGCCCAACGAAGGTATAAGTTGTTTGCGGACCGGAAAAGGAGGAAGGGAGATAGATTGGAAGAAGGGGAATTAGTGTGGCTGAGCACCAAAAACCTCAAGCTAAATACCCCCTCTCGGAAATTGTCTCCTAAATACATTGGTCCTTTCAGGATTTCTGACAAGATAAATGAGGTGACATATACATTGAAACTGCCAAAGGTTTTGGGGAAGGTACACCCAACATTCCATTGTAGTCTGTTGAAAAAATACCAAGGTCCGCTAGACAAAGAAGGGACATGATGGTGATGTATGTTTCCCTTCCAGGAAGAAGAGGAGGAGGAGGGGGACGTTATGTCAGGACTCGGTTTCCTGGCCTTGGATGGTGGCGCAAAAAACCAGATTCCTGACATGGAGAACCGATAAGGATTTGCAGCTGGTGGCCTTGGGAAGGGCAGTTGGTGGTTTGGCGGGGAATATTGAGCGGGATCCTCAATCGGCGGGAAGAGGGGATTCGAATGTGGGGGAGGGTATATAAGGGTTGACTTGCGTCTGTGTGCCAATCCTGGCTTTCATTGTGTATTCGTGTCCAGTAGTAAAAGTTTCCTGATTGATTACGGATTGGCGTCCTGTGTCTTTTCTGGGAGCGGCTGCTGTGAGCTTACACCAGGGCACAAGCGGAACACAGCCAAAGGCTTGTGGGGGTAGAGAGCAAAGACAGGGGATGGGAAGAGGAGATAAGACAGGCATGCAAGGAGGATGAGTGGCTGGAGAGAAACAAGGAAAAGGTGGAATGGAAGGGTGGATTGGGGTTTGTGAACAAGAAGGTGTACATCCCAGTCAGCCTGCGGGGGAAAATGATGATAAGATGCCATGACAATAAGGGGGCAGGACACTTGGGGGTCACCAAAACCCTGAAATTACTGGCGCGCCAATGTTGGTGGCCCGGGATGAGGAGTGACACAAAATTATATGTATCCCGATGTGACACATGTACAAGAAACAAAGTACCCACACAAAAGCTAACAGGGTTGTTGCAGAGGGTAGCAGAGCCATCAAAGCCATGGAGTGTGATCGCCATGGATTTTGTAGGCGAACTTCCAAATAGCCGAGGTCAGCGCTACATATGGACAGTGATGGATTTATTCTCGAAGTAGGCGCATTTCGTGGCGCTGCCCAAATTGCCATCTGCGGAAAAGTTGGCTGAGCTGTTTATCAAACACATATATTAGTTACATGGGTGTCCTGATTAGGTCATTAGCGATCGAGGAGTGCAGATTACAGCACGATTCTGGGAGAGGTTCATGCAGCTGCTGGGGGTAGAAAGGACCCTGAGTTCAGCGTTCCATCCCATGACCAATGGGGGGGGGGGATCGAGCGCACTCAGCAGACGTTGGGGTTATTCCTAAGGACATACATCAATCATTGCCAGATCGACTGGGCAGATCTTATCCCATATGCAGAAGTCGCATATAATGGAGCCTGTCACGCATCCACAGGAAAATCCCCCTTTGAAATAGTCTATGGTAGGAAGGTAGCCCCTTTACCGAAACTGCCGAATTGGGAGGAGGAGGAATCGTGGGGAAAGGAGGGGTGGCCAGACAAGGTGAGAGCGAGTTGGGAGGAGGTGGTGAAGTCACTCAGAGAAGCCCAACGGAGGTATAAGTTATTTGCAGATCAAAAAAGGAGGGAAGGAGACAGATTGGAGGAGGGGAATTTGGTATGGTTGAGCACCAAAAATCTCAAGCTGGATACCCCGTCCAGAAAATTATCTCCTAAATACATCGGCCCATTTAGAATCTCCAGTAAAATCAATGATGTCACATATAAATTGCAACTGCCGAAAGTTTTGGGGAAGATACACCCGACGTTTCACTGTAGCTTGTTGAAAAAGTACCAAGGTTCGGTAGATGAAGAAGGAATGTAGTAGTGACATGTATTTCCATTCCAGGAAAGAGAGGAGGAGGAGGAGGACGTCATGTCAGGAGCCGGTTTCCAGGCCTTGAGTTTTGGCGCTAAAAACCAGGATCCTGACATGTAATGCTGATAAGAATGTACAGCTGGTGACCTCGGGGGAAGCAGTTGGCATTTGGCGGGGAATATTGCGCGGGACTTTCGGTTGGTGGGAAAGGGGAGTTCAGTTGTGAGGGAGGGTATATAAGGGTTGACCTGCGGCTGCCGGTCAATCCTGGCTTTCTTCGTGTATGAATGTCCAGCAGTAAAAGTTCCTGATTGATTACGGATTGGCGTCCTGTGTCGTTATTGGGAGCGGCTGCTGTGAGCTTACAGCTTTGTCTTGGCTGGCAAGGTGTGATCGCCGTAAATAAAGGTTTTCCTGTCCATGATGGGTTTTGGGGAAAGAAACAAACAGGATCAGCATGTGGACCTCGGGGTGGATCAACGCTGCCCTTTGTAATTTCAATCATTTTTTATCCACAGTCCCATAGACTTCCTCATCTCGCCAGACATGCTCAGAAAACGAGATAAAGAAATAATAAATGGCTATTGTTTCATGCAGATGTGTCAATCAAAAGATGAGTTTCGAGAGAGGCAGGGATTCTCCCTCGAGCATTGCAACAGTTCCTGGTCACTTTTTTTGTAGGGCAAAAGTCAAAGGAAAAGCAGGAAACAGACTACATTTCATACAATTTTTTCTTATACAAAGTTCATATAAAAATCCCATACCCAACCCACACCTTGATCATTTTATTAAAATATTGATTTTTATTAGTATGAAGAACTAGAAATCCCAAGCTTCTGGGGACAGTTCGCGGGAGTGGAGGTGGCCTGCAGCCCAGGCCAAACAGCAGAAAGTCACTTTTCCCTGGTAGAAGCTTGCAGATGGGGCTGAGCTGATAGAAACAAAATCCATCGTTCTGTACTTGGGAGACTATAACTCCCTCCCAAGGACCGGGTCTCCTGCCCAGCCCCTCCTGGGGGCAGCTGCAGTGGGTCTCCGGCAACTGGGCTAAGCAGGATCGAACGGCAGCAAGGGAAATGGACTGCTTTTGCAGAGCCGGCGGAGTTTTGACAATCAGCTGTTTTCCGTCAAATTATATTCTTTAAAACAAAACAATTATTTCCCAGGCAGAGGGATCCAAAGTGAGAAAAGCAAGATAGCAGTTAGGCTTAGAGTTAATCATAAAAAATATATAAAATTAAAACGGAGCCGATCCGCCATTTTGTAACTCTCGCGGATATGGGGGTCCAAAATGGCGGTTTCGGTATCCGCGGTTCTGACGGACGCAGATCCAGCATTCCGGGGGCGCCAGAAAAGCATCCCCAGCAGGCTCACGGCTCTCCGGAGCTTGGAAAAGGTTTATTTCATGCAAAGAGGAGCTTCAGGCAAGGAAAGGACACAAAGTAGCAAGTGGAAAAGTTTTAAAGTTGCAAAACTCAAGTACTTTTATTAGGGGCTTGTTACAAAGTAAGGAGAGGGGAAAGTAATAGAAGGCTGAATGCAGTCCTAGTTTTGAGCTGCCTGCAGGGGCACATTTCATCAAGTGGACCCAACTTGGCACCCAGGAACTGCGGAACTCTCCGCTGCAGTTTAGACCAATTTGAAGGCGGGGGTGTCCACCGCTCTCGGGGACACCCTCTCACCCCGCAGGGGACTCACAATGCACATATACACGGCAAACATTCAATGCCATTTAGACATGAAACATATATAGACAGGCAATTTAACATTCCAGCTTTCTGATTTCATGAGGGTATTCTCGATTCCAGCCACAGGGAGAGCTGCCACTTCACTGTCCACTTGTGACACCGAGTCCTTGATGGAGTACTTCCCCATTCTTATGCATGCTGCTGGAAGGTTTTATGATGTCGTACATTAGTTAAATTAGCCTCCCTGCATGAAGCAGCACCTAAATTTCCTACTTGACAGATGCAACTGTCTTTTGGGCTGCATAGGTCAACAGCAAGCTAGACAATCAATGGTCAGAAGCTCACTCTGACCCGGTCTGGCTTCGAACTCATGACCTCTTGGTCAGTAGTGATTTAATGCAGCTGGCTACTAACTAGCTGCGCCACAGCCCAGTTTGAGGAGTAATCCTCACGCTTACCCTCCCAATTCTTTCACACAGCATTCTTACTTTTACTTGTAACTAAGAGATAAGCCAGTGCCTGCCTAGCGCATCCCCGCAAGTCAGGGTCACTTGAAGCAGATATGAAGTTATAGTAAATTTCCAATCTATTCCAATTTCTGCTGCTTTTCACCTGTTTGCTTGCTTAGTAATAGAGAACCAATCAAATGAACAATATGCCAATCAAATGAACAATATGTTAACATAATCAAAATGTGCTTTTTGAATTTCTGTAAAACAATAAAAGATTGTGACCCTGTCTTGGGGACGCAGCAGTATTTTCATGCCTAGAGCACATTTGCTGCCATTTGCTTTGGCCGGCAAATAAAGCTATCTTCAGAGAAATTCAACTCGTTGGTGTGTTCCTTCTGTGCCGCCCTCCCAACTCAGAAGGAAACTCCTGAGAATCCGCAAAATGCATGCCCCTTCATTACCTACTCAGAGAAACTACTTAAAGTCCTATTGTAACTGGATTCATAAGCAAAGTGCCTGTATGCTGTATACATGAAGTTTTGTGAATAAACCAACTCTGTTACTTTTAAAGAAGACTGTTTATTTTGACTCTTGATAGCATCATTAAAAGGCTAATATATTTTAAGGGAGAGTTGATTTTTTTGGACAACTTCAAAGAACATTTCTGAGACTCTACTGAATATATATATTGTGCATTGGCATGTCTTTGTCCCTGACAGTTCAAAGACATATCTCCATACATGAGTTTAACAGTTGAGAGACCTAGTTGTCTTGTATGAATTCTGGTGAACATAATTTTTCAAAAGGTTGTGGTTACTAACAAGGTCATGCCTTTCCGTGACTACTGACTTTCCAAAAAGGTTATGAATCCCATTTCCCAAATGGTTATGGAGATTTACATTCTCCAAAAATTGGCCAGTTTACCTCTAGAAGAACTGGACGTTTTCCCAAATAAAAATTGATAAAAGGACTCTTTTCCATATGGGTCATGCAGTGATAGAGTGGAGCAAAAGTTCACAGTATCAGAGCTCCAGGACGTTTTGATAAGGCACCAAAAAACCCATTCCTTGAGAAGATTAAACCACATTAACGTTCTTCCTCCTCCCTTTCTTCCTCCTTTTTTCTTTCTTCCTCCTGCTTCTCCTCTTCTTCACTTTTCTCTCTTCTTCTTCCTCTTCTTTTCCTCTCTTCCTCTTCTTCATCTGCTCCTCCTCCTCTTCTTCCTCCCATCTCCTCCTTGTCACTTCCTCCTCCTTTCTTCCTCCTCCTCTTCTTCCTCCTCCTCTTCATCTTTCTCTTTTTTCCTCTTTTATTCTTTTTCTTCCTCCTCCTCCTCACTTTATTTTATCCCTCTTTTCTTCCCATTGGGACTCAAGGCAGCAACAGAATTGAAAAACAAGGCAAATATACTGTGCATGAATACACAAATTAAAATTAAATATTTGTATCAGGAATACTAAAAGTTAAAATACAATTAAAAATGCATTTAAAAGTTAAACATCCCCCCACTCCCAGAATGATAATGAGAATGGAAAACACTCATGTTTCTCCATATTCACCAAACTCAGGCCAAGTCCAGGACTTTGTCAGTGAATGAAAGGTTGCTTCTTTCATTCACCTGAATGTCCTGCAGGACGATGCATCCTCTTCTCTTGTTCTGATAGTTGAGAAACGCCTCTGCATCTGCACTGTTCTTGAAGGACACTTTGCTGAAGAAGTCAACAACATGCTTCAGGGCCACGTCATCACGCTTAAAGTAGTAGGACTGGGATCGAGGAGGGAAAGAAGAACAGGAAACCATGAAAGACCCTTCACTAGATCAATTTATCAGTCATCAACATTTTCCAACATTTCCTACTAATTTCATATACATCCTATCCATCAGCTTCCACACTCACAAATTACTCTACATAACAAAATATGGAGATTTTTTTTCCTGGTTTGAAATTGTTATTTCCTGTTTAATTGTGTGATACTTATTTTGAAAGTAATTGTTCTACTCCATAAACTTTGTTTTTGTAGCTGCCACAAACTGTTGAATTGATTGAAACTCTATGAGATGTTCATGGAAAAACTAGAGCAAAATATGCTACAGGATTTCCCCCAAAACCAAAGTTTTTGCAGTTTAATAGACATTTCTCGTGTTTTATGATTCTGTGTGCGGGTGTGTCAAGAGCAACTTGAGAAACTGCAAGTTGCTTCTGGTGTGAAAGAATTAGCTGTCTGCAAGTATATTGCCCAGGGGATGTCTGGATGTTTTGATTTTTACCATCCTTGTGGGAGGCTTCTCTCATGTCCCTGTATGGGGAGTTGGAGCTGACAGAGGGAGCTCATCCGTGCTCCGTCCGGATTCAAACCTCTGACCTGTTGGTCTTCAGTCCTGCCAGCACAAGGGTTTAACCCATTGCGCCACTGGTTGAACCAATTAAGAAATGATATTTATAACCCAGGAACCAAAATCGTGTTGCATAATGTTATTGAGCTGTTCTCCTCATGCTTCTATGACACTTGTATGCAAAAGTAGGTAGAAATGAGGAAAATGCAACTGGGAATGGCTTTCTGTAAACTGGAGTGGATCTCTTTTGCGCTGAGCTGCATTCTCTCTGGGCACTTTGCCCAATGGGCCTCCCACCAGGGTGTAAATAAATACTGGGCTATAATGGAAGTGGCATCTGCCTGCCACTTGGGGGCTCAAGGAAAACAAGCTTTTGCCAAAAGCACTGAAATCTGCAAAGAAGTATTTGGATCTTGAAGCCCTTTGCTGGGCCCTTTGTCTCATAGCAATAGCCTCCTTCTCTGTGAATTTCTTTGATTCTAAAACTCCATCGATTGTATGATACACACTAATCTCAGTATCGCCAGTAGGAAAAAAAATAGATAGATAGATAGATAGATAGATAGATAGATAGATAAGAGTAGACAGATAGACATGGTGGAGAGATAGGGTAGATCAGGCACGGGCAAACTTCGTCCCTCTGGGTATTTTGGACTTCAACTCCCGCAAGTCTCAAAAATCCTGAGAAATCATGCTAGGGCTAATTTTTGGAGAAACAGGGTGGATAGATAGACAGAAAGATAGAAACAGTAAATAGATAGATAGGTAGAGTAGATACAGTAGGCAGACAGACAGATGCAGTAGATAGACAGACAGGTATGGTAGATAAATATGGTAAACAGACATGGTAGACAGACATGGTAGATGGATAGATAAACAGATATGGTAGACAGATGATAGATAGATGGATGGATGGATGGATGGATGGATGGATAGATGGATAGATAGATAGATAGATAGATAGATAGATAGATAGATAGGGTAGATAGGCAGATAGATAGACAAACAGATAGATATGGTAGATGGATAAATAGATATGGTAGATAGATAGATACTGTAAGCAGATAGACATACAGATAGGGTAGATGGATAGATAGATATGGTAGATGGTTCCGGTATGGTTCCAGTTCCGGTATGGTGGCCAGCAGCAGAACGCAGAGCTGCACCGTCTAAAAACTTAAATCCAAGTCCACTAGGTCCACCGGGGGAGGGGGACAACAGCCTTGCGAACACTACTTTACCCATAATGTCTGGGAATCGCCAGAAGGCTAAACGGAGGGTTGCACAAACACAACAAGGACCAAGTACCAAAAGCACAATAATCCCAATTAAACAGCTCAAGGGAAGATCCCAGGGGCTCACATGTCTTTACACTAATGCACAGAGCATGGGAAATAAACAAGACGAACTCCAACTTCTAGCACAACACCACAAATATGATATCATAGGGATCACGGAAACCTGGTGGGATGACTCCTATCGCTGGAATGTAGATATCGAGGGGTATAACCTCTTTCACAGAAACCGAACAAAGGGGAGAGGAGGCGGAGTAGCCTTATATGTCAAAAACTCTTATGCTGCAGAAGAAATTCAAGACAGCAATCTGGGAAACCAGCTTGAAATCATCTGGATAAGAATCAAGGGAACTGGGACTCAAAAAGATGTCGTTGTAGGCGTCTACTACAGACCCCCAAGCCAGGAGGAAGATCTTGATGAAGTCTTCTGCCAACAGTTGACCAAACAGGCACAGAAAAGAGATGTAGTAGTCATGGGCGATTTCAACTATCCCGATATTTGCTGGAAAACAAACTCGGCCAAGAGTACAAGGTCCAACAAATTCCTCGCTTGCCTTGCAGACAATTTCATGGTCCAGAAGGTAGAAGAGGCAACAAGGGGATTGGCTACTCTTGATCTCATCCTAACAAATGCGGAGGACCTGATCGATGCGGTCGAAGTGGTAGGATCCTTAGGGGCAAGTGACCATGTGCTCCTGCAATTTGAGGTACAAAGGAAGGCCGAAACTAAGACAAGTCAAACCCGCACTTTGGACTTTAGGAGAGCGGATTTCCAAAAAATGAAGGAAACGCTGAGCAGCATTCCATGGACACAGATACTAAAAGACAAGGGAGCTACGGATGGATGGGAATTTCTCAAGAGTGAAATACTCAAAGCGCAATTGCAAACCGTGCCAACAAAGAGAAAAAATAGGACAAGTGCAAAGAAGCCAGAATGGATGTCCAAAGAACTTCTAACTGTGCTAAGACACAAAAGAGACATGCACAAGAAGTGGAAAAAGGGAGAAATCACCAAAGAAGAATTCAAACAAATAGCCAACACCTGTAGGGAAAAGGTCCGCAAAGCTAAAGCAAAAAACGAGCTCAGACTTGCCAGGGACATTAAAAACAATAAAAAGGGCTTCTATTCTTATGTCAGTAGAAAAAGGAAAAACAAGGAGGCGATAGGACCTCTTCGAGGAGAAGATGGGGCAATGCTGACAGGGGATAGGGAAAAGGCAGAAATACTTAATGCCTTCTTTGCCTCGGTCTTCTCACAAAAAGAGAGTCTTCAACCTCAGCAAGATGGAGTGGATGAGGGATTGGAGGACATCCAACCCCAAATTGGGAAAGAAGTCGTCCAGGAATACCTGGCCGCTCTTAATGAGTTCAAGTCCCCAGGGCCAGATCAACTACACCCCAGAGTATTGAAGGAACTAGCGGAAGTCATTTCGGAACCATTGGCAACCGTCTTTGAGAGTTCTTGGAGAACGGGAGAAGTTCCAGCAGATTGGAGGAGGGCCAATGTGGTCCCAATCTTCAAGAAGGGAAAAAAGGATGACCCAAACAACTACCGTCCGGTCAGCCTCACGTCGATACCGGGCAAGATTCTGGAAAAGATTGTTAAGGAAGCGGTCTGCAAACACTTAGAAACAAATGCAGTCATCGCTAATAGTCAACATGGATTTATCAAAAACAAGTCATGCCAGACTAATCTGATCTCTTTCTTCGATAGAGCTACAAGCTGGGTAGATGCGGGGAATGCCATGGATGTAGCGTACCTGGATTTCAGTAAGGCCTTCGACAAGGTCCCCCATGACCTTCTGGCAAGGAAACTAGTCCAATGTGGGCTAGGCAAAACTACGGTGAGGTGGATCTGTAATTGGTTAAGTGGACGAACACAGAGAGTGCTCACTAATGCTTCCTCTTCATCCTGGAAAGAAGTGACAAGTGGAGTGCCGCAGGGTTCCGTCCTGGGCCCGGTCCTGTTCAACATCTTTATTAATGACTTAGATGAAGGGCTAGAAGGCATGATCATCAAGTTTGCAGACAACACCAAATTGGGAGGGATAGCCAATAGTCCAGAGGACAGGAGCAGAATTCAAAACGATCTTGACAGATTAGAGAGATGGGCCAAAACTAACAAAATGAAGTTCAACAGTGACAAATGCAAGATACTCCACTTTGGCAGAAAAAATGAAATGCAAAGATACAGAATGGGGGACGCCTGGCTCGAGAGCAGTACGTGTGAAAAAGATCTTGGAGTCCTCGTGGACAACAAGTTAAACATGAGCCAACAATGTGATATGGCGGCAAAAAAAGCCAATGGGATTTTGGCCTGCATCAATAGGAGCATAGTGTCTAGATCTAAGGAAGTAATGCTACCCCTCTATTCTGCTTTGGTTAGACCACACCTGGAATATTGTGTCCAATTCTGGGCACCACAATTTAAGAGAGATATTGACAAGCTGGAATGTGTCCAGAGGAGGGCGACTAAAATGATCAAGGGTTTGGAGAACAAGCCCTATGAGGAGCGTCTTAGGGAACTGGGCATGTTTAGCCTGAAGAAGAGAAGGCTGAGAGGAGATATGATAGCCATGTATAAATATGTGAGAGGAAGCCACAGGGAGGAGGGAGCAAGCTTGTTTTCTGCTTCCTTGGAGACTAGGACGCGGAACAATGGCTTCAAACTACAAGAGAGGAGATTCCATCTGAACATTAGGAAGAACTTCCTGACTGTGAGAGCCGTTCAGCAGTGGAACTCTCTGCCCCGGAGTGTGGTGGAGGCTCCTTCTTTGGAAGCTTTTAAACAGAGGCTGGATGGCCATCTGTCAGGGGTGATTTGAATGCAATATTCCTGCTTCTTGGCAGGGGGTTGGACTGGATGGCCCATGAGGTCTCTTCCAACTCTTTGATTCTATGATTCTATGATTCTAAGTGAATCCAGGGCGACCCCCCCCCCTCGACCACCCTCAAACTAAGGAGAGAGAGGCCCAGAACTACCATGGGTCCCGAGTGGCTTGGGGAGCTGAGGCGCCCAGGAGAAAAGGAGGAAGGAGCCGGGGAAGCCGGAGGAAAGACAAGTGAGCGCGGCCATTTAAATGTGGCCGGCTCCCTCCCAGCAAGATCCTACAGCCTCATACTCTCATCTGGTGAGAGTACCGGGTGCCTCCCCCCCCCCCCGGGACAGCGCGAGGGGGCGAGCCGCTGCCTGCTCGGCAGTGCCGGCGCCGGCGCCATCGCTGTTGCTGCGGCCTCCATCGCCGCCATCTTTGTTGGGATCGCGGCTGGAGCCGCCTCCCCTCCTTGCGAGCACTGGGAAAGAGCGAGCCGCTGCTGGTTGGTCCTGCCACCGGCCTGTGCCGCCACGGAGGTCGCCGCCGTGGCCGCCGCTGCTATCGCAGCCACCATTGTCATCATCACCTGGGGCCGTGGCAGGAGCCCCCCCCCGCCGCCGCCCCCCGCGGGGGCATCGAGAAGGGATGTGCCGCTGACTGCCGCCGCTGTTCCGGATTGTCAGAGGCCTGTTAAATCCCACCACTCTAGGTGGGAACCCTGACAATTCAACTGCTCGCTGTGAAGGTTTTGCTCAGTTCTTTGCAGAAAAAGTCGCTTTGATCCGTTCTGGTCTGGACACCATATTAAATGCAGTCTCTGAGGATGTAACAAGAGCACCTGCTTATTCTATTTTGATGGATTCATTTCAATTGGTGAAGCCCGAGGATGTGGACAAGATACTTGGAGGAATGAGGCCTACTACGTCCATCCTAAATCCCTGCCCATCCTGGCTTCTAAAAGAGTCCAGAGGGGGATTGACTGAGTGGGTTGAGGTGGTGGTTAACGCCTCCCTTCCGGAAGGCAAGATTCCAGCGAGCTTAAAACAAGCTATAATAAAACCGCTGTTGAAAAAACCATCACTGGATCCCACTAAATTTGACAACTTCAGGCCAGTTTTCAATCTCCCCTTTTTGGGCAAAGTCCTGGAGCACGTGGTGGCCTCACAACTCCAGGTATTCTTGGGAGACACGGATTATCTGGATTCGGCACAGTCTGGTTTCAGACTGGGACATGGAACTGAGACAGTCTTGGTCGCCTTAGTGGATGATCTGCGCCAGGAGCGCGACAGGGGGAGTGTGTCCCTGTTGGTGCTGCTGGACCTCTCAGCGGCCTTCGATACCGTCGACCACGGTATCCTTCTAGGGCACTTTGCGGGGATGGGTCTCGGGGGCACTGTCTTACAGTGGCTCCGGTCATTCCTAGAGGGCCGCACCCCGAAGGTGTTATTGGGGGACACCTGTTCTACTCCACAACCTTTGTCTTGTGGGGTTCCACAGGGTTCAATACTGTCCCCCATGCTGTTTAATATCTACATGAAGCCGTTGGGAGAGATCATCCAGAGTTTCGGGGTACGATGTCATCTGTACGCAGATGATGTCCAACTCTGTCACTCCT